>NC_033796.1:5197523-5221123 GCF_001876935.1 Asparagus officinalis
CTTAATGAGTCCAAAGCATTTCGGATGCGGGATGTTGGATAGGTAACATGCCTAAAGGACTCACCGATGATCCTATCATGTAAAGGGGAATGACTGTTAAGCCTTAATTAGTCCAAAGCATTTCGGATGCGAGATGTTACATAGGAAACACACCTAAAGGACTCACTTAGAATTTTATCATGAGAGAGGATGACTCTAAATCCTTAATTAGTTCAAAGCATCTCGGATGCGGAATGTTTTATAGGAAACATGCCTAAAGAACTCACCTATACGTGGGTGTAGAATTGGACATCTCCTATGGTGTATTGTGGAAAGATATTTAGAGCCCTAGTAGAAACCACAACGTGCACAGGTCCATAAATGTGCAAGGCAAAGGTAAAGACAAGTGTGGTTCAAAGTGAAAACTACCACAGATGAGTTTGATCTTGTGTGATCGCTGGATTTTAGACATGTGCTGGTTCAAGTCTCTGCGACACCATGCATCTATCTTCTATTCAGTTGGTCTAAGGGGGATTCAAGTCCTTGCGACATCTACCTTATGCACAACGATTGAAACGATGGCACCATAACACGAAACTAGTTTAAAAACTTGTGGGGGGATTGTTTGGATTTTTTGGTCAAAACTGCTTTCCAAAATGAGTTTTCAAACTATATATATATTAACTACAAGTACTTTTCATAAATGCTTAGTAGCCTAGTGGAAAGTTTATGTTTTGGTATTTCAAAAGGTCCCTTGTTCGAGGCTTGCCAACGGCAAGCCGAGAAGTGTTTTATTTGAATTAATCCCTCATAAGTTCTAGTGGGCCAATGGGCCGGGGATCGGGACTAATCGGGTTGAGGCGCTAAGTGGCGCTTTGTTAGGCGCACTTTGCACCTCGCACGGAGGCATCGGGGCGAGGTGACGCCACGTTGGCTGCCACTATGGTCGCCACGAAGGCTGCTTCGCAGCATGCGGACGAGCTACGTATTCGCACGAGGGTGACCCTAGCGTTCTCGTAGTTTGACAAGGTTCGCTCGTTCGACGAGGTTCGTCTGTTTGACGATGTTCGTTCGTTTGACGAGGTTCGTTTGTCATACGAGGTTCGCTTGTTGACGAGGTTCGTCTGTCATACGAGGTTCGCCTGTTTGACGAGGTTCGTGTCATACGAGGTTCGCTTGTTGACGAGGTTCGTCTGTCATACGAGGTTCGCCTGTTTGACGAGGTTCGTTCGATCGACGATGTTCGTATGTCATACGAGGTTCACCTGTTTGACTATGTTCGCTCGTTCGACGAGGTTCGTCTGTCATACGAGGTTCGCCTGTTTGACGATGTTCGTTTGTCAAACGAGGTTCGTCTGATTTGTTGAGACGTGACCCTCGTGTTTTGTAGCAATGTGTCCATTGATTGCCTCGTATTCAGGAGTTAATGCAAGCAGCGGTTGTAACAATATTAAGAGCAATTTAATGCATTGATGTTACAATCTTAATTGTCATTAAGAATTGTAACAGTCACATTAATTGCTAGTGACTCTTGAGCTGGCCTTAGAGGCCTATAAATAGCGCCCTTGGGCAGCTCTTGGTTGCTGCTAGAAATCCTCTCGCGAGCATGGAACACGAACGTCGCAAGTTGGAAATCCTCTCGCGAGTGTGAAACACGAACGTCGCGGGTTGAAAATCCTCTCGCGAGCGTGGAACACGAACGTTGCGTGCTGGAATACGAACGTCGATCCCGACGTTGTTGCTGTTGTGCTGCTGCTGCAGGAACTTGTCTTAAACCGAAAGGTTTTGAACCGCAAGGTTCTGAGATCGAGGAGATCTTTTGCCTTGACCGAAAGGTCTTATAGATCAAGGAGATCTTGACAGTACTGGGTTGGTGCACACCAGAGTACTGTACTGCTGTTCCTAGAAGCAGTTTGGCCTTGGGATCCTTGCACCAGAGTAGGCCAAATATTGCTTTAAGCACAGCGTTTCACAAACGCACAACAGTTAATTAAAAAAATTTAAAATAACAGCACATCATCTTTCACTGTTTAATTCCAGATTTAACCACAATTTCCAACAATCTTAAAGCAATATTTGAGATCTACTAATGGATCCTGCGAAGACTCTTGGAGTGGACTGTCTCAAGTTAGAAAACTTTGATGGATCTAATTTCAACGCATGGTGTCGAAAAGTGATTTTTGGGATGCAACTCTTAAAAATCTACTATGTGGTTTTTGAGGAGAAACCCGGCTTTGAAGAAGACTCGGAGTCTGAAGCCTCTTGGGAAAAAGATGATTATTTCTGCAGGAGTTATCTCCTTAACTGTCTGGCTGATCATCTAGCAGATGCTTACACTAACAAGCCCTCTGCAAAGGAAATCTAGAATGCTCTGGAGGAGTAATACAAGGATGAGGAGAAGCTTTCAAAGTCTCACCTCATTGAAAAAATTCTGGACTTCAAGTTTGAAGATGACACTGAGGTTTTGCCTCAAGTTAAAGAACTCGAAAAGTTTGTTATAAAGTTGAAGGATGAAAAGATCAGTCTTTGTCAAACCTTCATTTCTGGTGCAATTATCAACAAGCTTCATCCATCTTGGATGTCGTTCTCCACAGACATTCGAAGAAGGAAAAGACAAGTGATTTTATCTGATTTGAAGAGGTTCATTCGGATCGAGGACAAGATTCGGACTCACACAAAGAATGAGCTCCTAGCTAAGCAGAAGACGTCTGTTAACATGGTGGCTACTAAGTCTGAGAAGGGTACTAGTTCTTCTAAGAAAAAAAAGTCTTTTAACTAAAAGAAGAATCATAATCCGAAGAACCTGAATATTCAGAAGAAAGATTTCAAGAAAAGCGTAACATACTTCAATTGTGGGAAGTAAGGACATTTTGTAAAAGACTGCAAAGCTCCAAAGAAGGGAACAGTACACAATGTTAATCAACTTGACAATTGTGTGGCTATGCTCTTCCAGGTGACAACTCCCAGCAAAGCCTCTGGTTGGTGGTTAGATATAGGTGCTACCTGTCATGTCTGCTCTAACAGAAATTTGTTCTCTTCCTATGTTGTTGCCAAAGAGAACGTATCAATGGCTGATCGTTCTGTTGTTCCTGTTCTTGGAACTGGGACTGTGGTGCTGACTCTTTCTTCAGGGAAGACTCTTACATTGAAGGATGTGAAACATGTTCCTTCAATTGCCAAAAACTTAGTCTTTGGAAGTCTGCTGTGTGACGCTGGTATGAGGACGAGCTACGTATTCGCATGAGGGTGACCCTAGCGTTCTCGTAGTTTGACATGGTTCGCTCGTTCGACGATGTTCATCTGTCATACGAGGTTCGCCTATTTGACGATGTTCGTTCGTTCGACGAGGTTCGTCTGTCATACGAGGTTCGCTTGTTGACGAGTTTCGTCTGTCATACGAGGTTCGTCTGTTTGACGAGGTTCGCTAGATCGACGAGGTTCGTATGTCATACGAGGTTCACCTGTTTGACTATGTTCACTCGTTCGACGAGGTTCGTCTGTCATATGAGGTTTGCCTGTTTGACGGCGTTCGTTTATCAAACGAGGTTCGCCTGATTTGTTGAGACGTGACCCTCACGTTTCGTAGCAACGTGTCCATTGAATGCCTCGTATTCAGGAGTTAATGCAAGCAGTGGTTACAATAGCATTAAGAGAAATTTAATGCATTGATGTTACAATCTTAATTGTCATTAAGAATTGTAACGGTCACATTAATTGCTAGTGACTCTTGAACTGGCCTTAGAGGCCTATAAATAGGGCCCTTGGGTAGCTCTTGGTTGCTGCTAGAAATCCTCTCGCGAGCGTGGAACACGAACGTCACAAGTTGGAAATCCTCTCGCAAGCGTGGAACACGAACGTCGCGGGTTGAAAATCCTCTCGCGAGCGTGGAACACGAACGTCGCGTGCTGGAATACGAACGTCGATCCCGACGTTGTTGCTGTTGTGTTGCTACTGCAGGAACTTGTGCCCACAGGAACTTGTCTTAAACCGAAAGGTTTTGAACCGTAAGGTTCTGAGATCGAGAAGATCTTTTTCCTTGACCGAAAGGTCTTATAGATCGAGAAGATCTTGACAGTACTGGTTTGATGCACACCAGAGTCCTATACTGCTGTTCCTAGAAGCAGTTTGACCTTGGGATCCTTGCATCGAAGTAGGCCAAATATTGCTTTAAGCACATCGTTTCACAAACGCACAACAGTTAATTGAAAAAATTTAAAATAACAGCACGTCATCCTTCACTGTTTAATTCTAGATTTAACCACAATTTCTAACAATCTTAAAGCAATATTTGAGATCTACTAATGGATCCTGCGAAGACTCTTGGAGTGGACTGTCTCAAGTTAGAAAACTTTGATGGATCTAATTTCAACGCATGGCGTCGAAAAGTGATTTTTGGGATGCAACTCCTAAAAATCTACTATGTGGTTTCTGAGGAGAAACCCGACTTTGAAGAAGACTCAGAGTCTGAAGCCTCTTGGGAAAAAGATGATTATTTCTACAGGAGTTATCTCCTTAACTGCCTGGCTGATCATCTAGCAGATGCTTACACTAACAAGCCCTCTGCAAAGAAAATCTAGAATGCTCTGGAGGAGCAATACAAGGATGAGGAGAAGCTTTCAAAGTCTCACCTCATTGAAAAATTTCTGGACTTCAAGTTTGAAGATGACACTGAGGTTTTGCCTCAAGTTAAAGAACTCGAAAAGCTTGTTATGAAGTTGAAGGATGAAAAGATCAATCTTTGTTAAACCTTCATTTCTAGTGCAATTATCAACAAGCTTCCTCCATCTTGGATGTCGTTCTCCACGGACATTCGAAGAAGGAAAAGACAAGTGATTTTATCTGATTTGAAGAGGTTCATTCGGATCGAGGACGAGATTCGGATTCGCACAAAGAATGAGCTCCTAGCTAAGCAGAAGGCATCTGTTAACATTGTGGCTACTAACTCTGAGAAGGGTACTAGTTCTTCTAAGAAAAAAAAGTCTTTTAACTAAAAGAAGAATCATAATCCGAAGAACCTGAATGTTCAGAAGAAAGATTTCAAGAAAAGCGTAACATGCTTCAATTGTGGGAAGCAAGGTAATTTTGCAAAAGACTACAAAGCACCAAAGAAGGGAACAGTACACAATGTTAATCAACTTGACAATTGTGTGGCTATGCTCTTCCAGGTGATAACTCCCAGCAAAGTCTCTGGTTGGTGGTTAGATACAGGTGTTACCTGTCAAGTCTGCTCCAACAGAGATTTGTTCTCTTCCTATGTTGCTGCCAAAGAGAACGTATCAATGGCTGATCGTTCTGTTGTTCCTGTTCTTAGAACTGGGACTGTGGTGCTGACTCTTTCTTCAGGGAAGACTCTCACATTGAAGGATATGAAACATGTTCCCTCAATTACCAAAAACTTAGTCTCTGGAAGCCTGCTGTGTGACGCTGGTATAAGGATGAGTTACGTATTCGCACAAGGGTGACCCTAGCGTTCTCGTAGTTTGACAAGATTCGTTCGTTCGACGAGGTTCGTCTGTCATACGAGGTTCGCTTGTTGATAAGGTTCGTCTGTCATACGAGGTTCGCCTGTTTGACGAGGTTCGCTCTATCGACGAGGTTCGTATGTCATACAAGGTTCACCTGTTTGACTATGTTCGCTCGTTCGACGAGGTTCGTCTGTCATACGAGGTTCGCCTGTTTGACGACGTTCGTTTTTCAAATGAGGTTCGTCTGATTTGTTGAGATGTGACCCTCGCGCTTCGTAGCAACGTGTCCATTGATTGCCTCGTATTCAGGATAAGCAGCGATTATAACAATATTAAGAGCAATTTAATACATTGATGTTACAATCTTAATTGTCATTAAGAATTGTAACGGTCACATTAATTGCTAGTGACTCTTGAGCTGGCCTTAGAGGCCTATAAATAGCGCCCTTGGGCAGCTCTTGGTTGTTGCTGGAAATCTTCTCGCGAGCGTGGAACACGAGCGTCGCAAGTTGGAAATCCTCTCGCGAGCATGGAACACGAACGTCGCGGGTTGAAAATCCTCTCGCGAGCGTGGAACACAAACATCGCGTGCTGGAATACGAACGTCGATCCCGACGTTGTTGCTATTGTGCTGCAGCTATAAGAACTTGTGCCTATAGGAACTTGTCTTAAACCGAAAGGTTTTGAACCGTAAGGTTTTGAGATCGAGGAGATCTTTTGCCTTGACCGAAAGGTCTTATAGATCGAGGAGATCTTGACAGTACTGAGTTGGTACACACCAGAGTACTGTACTGCTATTCCTGGAAGCAGTTTGGCCTTGGGATCCTTGCACCGGAGTAGGCTAAATATTGTTTTAAGCATAGTGTTTCACAAACGCACAACAGTTAATTAAAAAAATTTAAAATAATAGCACGTCATCCTTCACTGTTTAATTTCAGATTTAACCACAATTTCCAACAATTTATTTTGCCAGCGCCAGAAGAAATGACTTCGCAGGGGCTAACGATCATTATGATATGTGGGTTTTCGACGAATATCCTACATAGAAATTAATTTGCTTTAGCATCTAGAGTATATGATAATTCTAGATAAATACATCAATTCCTTGAAACCAAAAACAAAATTTAACAATATCTCTTTTATTCAAACCTTAATTCGTGTACATCCTTAAATCATGCATAAATTATTAACCTTGGCTATGCCCCTCAATGTTCCTGCACTTTCAACGGATACTTCTCAATGCAATCAGCCCAAGGATTATCCCTTCCCATGTCCACAGCCCTCCTACACTTCCAAACTACGTTGTTGCATTTAAACCCACTTCCAACCCACTTCCAAGCCTAATTTTCCAAACTCTATCCCCCTTCTTCATCCTCCCTTTGGCCTCAACGTAGCTCAGCTCGTACCACGGCGACGACGATGACGTGTTCCCAAGCCTGTGTAGCGTCATCCTAGACGGCTCCACCCGCTCCTCCATAAGTTTCAGCTTCTTCGACAGCTCCTCGATCACCGCCCTCCCTCCGGCGTGTATGCAGAAATGCTTAAAGGCCTTTCGAAAATCTGGCGTGTAGGTCTTCTTCATGATGCACCCTAATGCCCATCTCAAGAGTTCGGACGGGGGGAGGACTAGGGGAGCTATGGTGGTAATGTTCTCCTTGAGGGCGGCGCCCGCGATGGCTGTCAGGTTTTTCGAGAGCGAAATGACGATGTTGCCCTCAACATCCTCTTCCTGGTAGGCGCATCGGTATGCCTCATCGTTGGCAGCGTGATTGGTCCGGACAACGTGGACAAGCTCGTATTTCGCACGGCCAGAGTCTGATCGCTTGTTTGAGAGGAGAATCGTGATGCCGCCCATCCGGAAGAGGCAGTTGGCGAGGAGCATCAACCGGTTGTTCCCGGTGTACCAGTGCTCCGTTACAATCTTCGTGGTAATGACCAGGGCCATTGAGTTTCTGTGCGCATGGAGCTGCGCCGCGACGAGGTCGATGGATATCAGACCCGCGCTGCAACCCATCCCGCCTAAATTGAAGCTTCGAATGTCATTCCTCATCTTGTACTTGTTGACGATCATAGCCGCCAGGGACGGCGTAGGCGAAAACAGGCTGCAGTTGACAACCAATATGCCGATGGCCCTGTGTCGGAGCTGTGTTTTCTCGAATAGAGAGTCAAGCATCGAGAATATGACAAGCTCGGACTCGGCGCGGGAGGCAGCCATCATAGGCCGAAAGGGGATAGCGTGGTGCGAGGCGGGGAGGGTGGTGTCGTCACCGAGGCCAAAGCCCTGGAGGATCTTGCGCTGGAATTCGATGCTGGAGGGTTGGAAGGAGGGGATGTTGTGAGTGTTGTGCATAAACTTGTTGAAGGGGGCGCGAAATGAATCGGAGGGGCGATAACAGGCGAAGTCTGTTGGCCTTCTTGTTTTGATGACGATTTAACAAACAATTTATGACTAATATTATTTTTAGTATTTTGCATTGTATTGTTTAGTATACACAGGAAAAGGAGCTACAATGATATTGAAGCCTATGCAAATCAAGTCAATCATTCAAATTCAAGCTTCAGAAGATTCAATCTTGGTATACTTAGAATAGGTTTATATATAATGTGTGCTAATTCTATAAGCTCAATTTTACACACACATACACGTTTTGGTTTTGTATATAGTTATATATATACATATATGTTTTGGCTTAGCTATATATATATGAAACAATATATATCTTCATTTTCACATTTATGAGTTTCATATTCTATTGAATTTGTAAAATATTATGTTTATGGATAAGTATTATGTTTATGGAGTGAAGACTTATTCACACTTTTTTTATATCTTGTATAAGTCTATAAATCCATTCTAAAGTGTTTCAAAGCTTTGTTTAAGTTATTTTGTCAAAATCATGTGTTTCGATATTTCGCATTTTAACCAATTTTGCAGCATAATGAGATTTCATAAATGGAAAGTGCTATTTGAAAACCAGTTTTTGTAACATGTTCATTTTTATGTTTACAAGCATTCCCCAAAGTTTTACGTTTTTCTAAATTTATTTGCTACTTTTAAAGGCAGTTTAAAAAGCATCATTTCTGTGTTAAAACTGTGCATGTCATATATCTGTCCGCGGTTGACCAGAGTGGTCGCGGCGGTCGACCGCGAATTGTCCAGAGACTTTCTCTATTTTTCAGACTTTCGTGGTCGACCGGCTTTGGCACTGTGGTCGACCGCCAAGTTAGCCGTTGCACAGTAACGATTACTTTCCAGCTTTGATTATTTTAATGTTTTTAAGTGTTTTTGTTGGATTCTTGGGTTGGTTTATTCAAGCCTATAAATACCCTTTTGCATTAACTATTTCCAACCAACCAAGAGAGTTTTAAACAAGTTTTAATTCAAGCCTATAAATACCCTTTTGCATTAACTATTTCCAACCAACCAAGAGAGTTTTAAACAAGTTTTAAAAGAGTTTAAAAGTTTGATTTAAGCATTAACTATTTCCAACCAACCAAGAGAGTTTTAAACAAGTTTTAAAAGAGTTTAAAAGTTTGATTTAAATTTGGGGTTTGGTTTTCACAAAGAGGAGCTTACATCATTTGTTGAGGAATTCATCCTCAATCTTTCATCATATACTCTTTGTGTTTATAGAGAAATTTCCCTAACTCAATTATCTAACATTTTATTCTTGAATTACATATCTATTTTATTGCTAGTTCTTTTTGAGTTAAATTTTATTTGTACTCATTTATCACACACACATCCCTATTGAGATTCTAGGATTACATACACTATATTGTGGGTTATGGTGAGTGATATTGTGAGAGTGAGATTCATTGTGTTCTCATTCATTATTAGAGAACAAATTATTGTATTTAAACTTCATTTGTGAGTATCACTTTATAATACACATTTACACCGAGAGGAGTGTGTGGTGAGGACGTAGTCGATACCAAGAGGAGTGGCGTCGGTAATAAACCCTAGTGAGAGGTAGTAAAGCCAAGCACTTGAGGGAGGCGATACGTGAGGATCAACACTTGAGGTTGTAGTTTGTGTATGTACATTGTGAGTGTCTTATAGAGTTTTTGGTGAACTAGAAAACCGAGTGTGTAGAGAAGTTTCGGCTTCCAAACCGGGTGTGTCGTGATAGTGGATTCTCCCCGGGAGTGGGGAGCGGAGACGTAGGTCAAAAGGACTGAACTCCGTGATCATATTATTGTGTTTGATTTGCTCTTTGTGTCCACTATTTGTTTATATTGGTTCTTGTTTATTTTGCCCTTTGCATATATATCCTTGCTTTAATTGGTAAGATATATTTGTTAGTAAATTTTAATTGGTATAAAATCGTATTAGATTAACATAAACCCTATTCACCCCCCTCTAGGGTGTTAACAATTGATATGAGAGCTTGATGCTCTTGATTAGAGGCTTAATCGCCTAGAGTCAAAGTTCCTTGTTCTCATATTGTTGCTAATCTAGTTTTGATTATTTTGCTTGCATAAGATTATATCATGTATATGCATTGTGCACCTTGTTTAGGCTATGATATTAATGTTGCTCCAAAATTTAATGATTTCCCTTAAGCTCAATGGTGTTGTAGATTTAAATTATTTGTTAAATCTAAAAATATTGAATTATGGAAAATTATTGATTGTGCTTACATTGTGCCCACTTTGGAAAAATCCAAGTTGACCTTAAATGATAAAAGAATGTTTATTATGAACAAGCTATTGTTAGAATTTGTGCGAAATGTTTTTTGACTTATCTATTTCTAACAAGCTTGCTTCTTTTGATAGTGCTTACAATTTATGGAAACATATAGAAGCACATCATGACAACTTGGAGATACTTCAACGCATTCCTGTGGAGTCCACTTCAAGTAATATTGGAGCTTCGTCTTCATTATGCACACGACCACTAGGTGATAGCCCTAGTGAGGTACGCGAGTCCGATCCCGATGATGATCTATCTATTAATGAACTCACATGTGCTTATGATAGATTAATGAAAGCCTATAACAAATTGCATCATAATTTTATAGATTTAAAAAGCAAGCACGTTATTTTAAAATCCGACCATGAGGCACTAGCAACGAAGTTTGATATCATTGCTAATGGAAATGTAAACCTTAAAGAAAGCAATGAAAAATTAAAAATGGATATTGCTAGTTTATCTCATGAGAAAAATGATGCCATGTTAGAAGTAGAAACAATTAGGAATGAATTTAATTCTTTTAAAATTAATCATGATTGTTCTACTTCTATTGTCAATAATATTATGCCAAATGATGAGTTGAATAATGTTAAAGATCGTATTTCTTCTTTAGATTCAACTCTAACTAAATGCATTGACAATCAGAAAACGACGTCGAATTGTTCAAAGTGTTGAAAAACATAAAAATTTAGCAGTCTGGGTGTGGTGCGTGCCACACCCGGGTGTGGCAAAAGTTGTCTGCTACAATTCAGGGGTGTGGTGCGTGCCACACCCGGGTGTGGCACACGCGTTTTCTGATTCCCAGCCTGTTTTGGATTGTATTTTGTTATAAATAGAAAAACGTCTTTCTAGGGTTGAAGAGAAGAGATAATCATAGAAAATTGGTTCTTTTGAGCACTTTGAGAGAGAGATTATTGTGAGGGAGTGTGAGATCATTGGTTGGGTTATTTTGAGAGTTGTTTGAGAGATTGTAACACGTTGTTTCTCCTCCACATAGTGAAATCTTCCCATCCTCTCCCCGTGGACGTAGGCAATTGCCGAACCACGTAAATTTCTGTGTTTGTGTGTGATTTTGGATGTTATTTTGGGAATTGCACTCATGTTTGGTTTTTCTCTCATCGCTCGCCGACTTGTTTGGTTCGCGAGCATGCTTCCACACGGTGCGCCACAAAGAGAATGTATAAATTTGAAATAAATTATAATAACTCTATGATTGTATTTGGCAACCAGTCAATAATTGAGCCAGAAAGAATCCTGACAACTTCATTCTAACAAGGCTAGGAATAAAATAGGAAAATTTCATGTTTTTAAATAGTTTAAGGGCCATTAGGGATTTGAATCTTGCCACTAGTGAAAGGTAGTGAAGAGACCACTACATTTATATCAAATCATTGATTATTTAATGGATGGTTCTAGACGATTTAAACTATAACCATATTTCTATGAACTATACTCATTTCTATTCTAAACTCAAAAAGACAGTCACAATCATATATCAAATAATTGATAATTGGAATTGAAGTAATGATCTCTGTATTACTTAGTAATAGAGAGGATCCAAAACCATCTTCTATGCTAAAGACAACCAGGTCAATACTGATTCATTTTTTTAACCAGAATTTTTTCCTAAGTTGGGCCCGGAATAATCATGAATTGCTTCAGTTTTGGGTGGTTTCTAGACGCAGCTAATGCACCAAAGAACGATTGTGATCTCCAAAGTAGTTAGGGAAATTGTGAAAATTGTTTTGGTCAATTGAGAATATTGATGCTGTGTTTTTCATAAGGGTGAATTAAGTTGATTGATTGATTGAAATTGCTTGAATGTAGGAATTAAGTTGATTGAAATTGCTTGATTGAAAGTAGTTAGGGAAATTGCTTGAATGTAGGAATTAAGTTGATTGATTGATTGAAATTTGAAAATAAAGTGGTTCATATTATAACGTTGTTCATACAATATCTCTTGTTTGAGTAATAACAAACTCTCATATGTTACTGATGATTGTTTGAGATGATATATTTCAGGTATAAATAGGTATATGAAAGTTTTGAGACGAAATAATGCGAAAAATAACATTTATGTAAATTTCAGCCATCAAATCAATGCTCACAAGGACAATGAATAGACTACAATATACAATCGGAGAAAAACATAATTCAGAATTCATACCGTCGATGGACTGTAGGCACCCATTGATTGCCAAGTTACACCATTGGTGGATTATGATGAACATTCGATGAATTCAGAAATCAAATTTTAACTCATTGATGGGCTAGAGTGTATCATCGATGATGCGTAGGCGATCATCAATAGTCATGTTTAACTATTGATGGTGATGACACGTTTTGATAGATTTTTTTGATTTAATCTCAACTGTTCGTTGACCCCTTTCATCTCCAATTTCTACTATGATTCTTATATCTCTTTTGTTTATTATTAAAGGCTATATAAGATAGGAAGAGATCATATTTTGGAGAGTTTCTTGCTTTGAGAAAAAGAAAGAGATTTTATTCTAGGGTTTGTGTATATAGTTGATTTGTGATTCAATTCCCAGAGCCTCGTCAAACTTTTTCTCATCATGCTCAGCAGATTCAGATCATTTCAGCGAAGAGAGTTGCCATTGGACTCATCATCGTCACGGGTTCTTTGCCAAGCTTCACTTTAATTCCTTCGAAAAATGATTTGCTTAAAAGGGATGCAAGATCTTTTTGATTTTTGCTTAAATTATTTTGGTTGATTTGTTTTATCTTGTTTTTACTGCGTACTCAAGCTGGTAGTAATTAAGAGTTAGGATTAGCTAGGGCTAGATGTTACTCATCTTTTAGAAGTTAGGTTAGACAACTAGTTTTGAATAGATTCTAGGGTGCGGTCTTGGTAAGTCTATTGAATTTGGTGTTATTCAGGTGAACTCTGGTCACTGTGAGGAAGCCCTTTGGGAGAAGGAAGAGTGAGCATAAAATTTCTATCCGAATCACTATGAAATTTTGTGTGTCCTCTGATTTGTGATTGGTTTGGTTTTCACTTTTATTTTGATAATATTTCTGCTGTAAAATCTGTATTTTAGCAAAAACTTGTAGCAAACAGCTGTTTAACACCCGCGCCCCCCCCCGGTGACGCACCCTTTCCTAGGCCTTGCAGTCTCAGTTCAAACAAGTAGTATAAGAGCATTGTTACCTATCTTTAGGATTCAAAACCTATGGTAGAGATGTCTAATCTTACAGCCAAAATGGCTTTTCCTAAGGGACACACTGTAAACCGTCCTCCACTTTTAGAAAGGAAAAACTACACCTATTGGAAAGTGCATATGAAAGTCTTTTTGATGTCCACCAAGCATGATGTTCGGGAGTGTGTTGAAAACCACTACAAGGACAAACAACTTTATTTAGCGAATGCTAAAGCTATAAACGCTATTTATTATTCTTTAACTTCTAAAAAATTTAATCGTGTTTAAATAGTATCACTGTGCAGGAAATTTAAAAAACACTAGAGGTTACACATCAGTGAACTTCACAGGTCAGGGGGGCCTCATAATTATTTTAAGCAAATATGAGAATTTCAAGATGAATGCCTCAGAGAGCATTTAAGATATGTTCACACGGTTTACTATGTGATCATTAACGTCAACAGTTGTTGAGGTGGTCAGTCATTGATGTAGATTTTGTCATCCTCAGAGTGTAAAGTCTCTTTTTTAAGAAGATTTTGTTATGCAGGGATTTTGCCTCATATAGATTTATTAGAGTATCCCAGATCTCCTTTGTTGTCTTCTTCTCCTCTATGCGTGATAGCACCCCGTCTGCTAATGCCAGATGATGATTTACAATAGCATTTTCGTCCATCTCGTTTCACTTTTTATCATCTGTGATGTTATCTGGTTTTGCACCGATGGTCGCTAGGCAATTATCTTTTCTCAATATAGCCTTTATCTTTAACTTTCACAGTGAGAAATTACTCCCGTTGAATTTCTTTCTCGAACTTCGCCGTCATTGCTTCTACCACGAACAGTAACTTCTTACTATTTCACGTAAACAGTAACTGTATTATGAACAATAACTATATCAGTAAATAGTACTGTATTTATGAACTGTTTTGTGCTCGTGAATAGCACCCGTCGCCTTCAAAGGGTAAATGATAATTTAACTTATTTTTTGATGTAAATGATCCACCTTTGGTGGCAGCCACAGAGCATACGATAAATAGATACACACACCCTAAATCAGGCTCTGATACAACTTGTTAGAAAAAACCCGGTGCCCAATATAGCAGGGTCTTAACGAATAGTAGAGTGGAAGTAATAAAAGAACACACAGATTTACGTGGAAAAACCCCTAAATGAATTTGGAGTAAAAACCACGGGCAATGATAGAAAAATTCACTCTGAGGAAAAAAATTTGAGTTACATTAATCTCTCTTTACAAAGAGAAAGTCTCTCTATTTTTCTCTCTCACTCTTCTATATGTGGAGTTATTTCTGGAATGATTTTTCCTGAAGAGTTTTGGGTCTATTTGTAGCGGCTGGGAAAATATTATTCCTAATTTTATAATATTTTTTTACTATGTTAATCTTTCGTTGTTCGCTTTATAGTTTCGGTGCATTTATTTTTTGTGCGGTCCGTCACCTTTTTGTTTGTCCTGATGTTTTCAGCGATCCGACAAACATTTATAGGCATGCACGTTCACGTAGAGACCACAAATATTGCGGTTGTGTTTGGACCCGGAGCTCAGCTGCTCCTTTGCATGGAAAAATGCAGTCCCACGTCGATGCTTAACTTCGTTAAGTTTTTAGTCAAGAACTCGACTGATGATAATAATAAAAGCAAGCCAACCAATTTCTTCAATTTCATTTTCAATTTTCAATGAGAGCTATAGCTACTCTTAACTGAATCTGACCTCTTTAATTTAATGAGTGGAGTGGCAGTACTATAAGTAGAACGTCGGTACTGAAGAGAAATTACAAGTTGAAGAAGCTGAGAAGAGAAGACCTGGCCTCTTCTATGAATGGCCATGGGAAAAGCTTGCAAGTTTTAAGGTAACTCTCAACTTTTTTTTCTTCTTATTTTCTTCTTCAACTAAAAACTACTAAAGAGATTGTTCTTAACATTAGCCTCAAAGGAGAATAAGCTGCAAGGATGAATGTTCAATGATAATGCTAAAAATACTGAATAATTTCTTCTTATTTTCTTCTTCAACTAAAAAATGCTGAAGAGAGGAGTTGATAAGAGAACGCCTGACAACTATATATGAGCTGAGGTAGCATAATGATGCGCGCGGTTCCAAATTAATGCCAGATGGAAAGGATTTCGGTTATAATTTTTCTTGCAACGGCCCAGGACGTGGGGGTACTTGTGATATTTTTGCTTGGGACGTATTTTATAATTGGCAGTTTTCTGGATGTTAAATGACTTACAAGGAGAGCACCTACTGTGATTGTTCATTATATGTCAATAATGATAATTTCAATATAAATGTACATGACCTTTTAATTGCATACGTGTCTTCTCCGCTGCGAAGCTGACAGTAAAGAGACCACATTGTTAATATAGTAATATGATCCACTCACATTATAGTAACACGCATGTATTCTTCTAAGTTTTCGCTCAAAGCAAATCATAATCATGTATTAAATGATAGACGGTAAAGATTAAAAAAAGTAGGTTCAAAACTAACGCGTTCTAATTTGTTGCGTGAATGCAGTTTCTGGTGGATCAGCCTTCTCCCGAGGGACCCAGATGATATCGGGTACCTGATGCTGTCGAGAATGTTTCACAACCAGGCATGGATCAGCCTTTCCCGCTACTTCAATGCCTGCAGTCCTCGCTGCATCGTCAACCGCAGTCTAGAGTTCGACCAAGTCGACAGAGAAAGCCACTGGTGAGTCAACCCATCTAAAATTGGAACAGTCAATGACTATTGGATACATAGTTGGCGCGCTGTAAGGGGGACAAAAAACTTTTTTTTTAGAAAAATTCTTCAATGACCAAAAATATGGGACCAATAGGGGGGACAAGTGAGGTGTCCCCATCCTATTGGATAATGAGTTGGCCATCATTAATGATGACCAACTCATTATCCAATAGGATGGGGACACCTCACTTGTCCCCCTTATTGGTCCCATATTTTGGGTCCCTGTAGCAAAGCTCTTTTTTTTATCAGTGCACCTTTTCTATCAATCTAAAATTTTATTTATTTATTATTATTTTGATTTACCAACTATTTAGGAGACATGGACCACTAGACCGGTCATCACTCTTGATCACTTAGTTTGAGTCCCAAAGCTATAATAGGCTTCACTATTAATGGTGATGAGGTAGTTGATGTTCCATAAAAAGACAGACATCATATATCCACATTAAAAGTAGGATTGTTTCCCTCGGCGTCTGTTTCGCAAACTCGAGTGTGAGGTTCTGAAACCTCGATTGGTTCTTTTGGGGTTGTTTCCGGCCATGGCTGAACCTGTACAAAACTCAAGAAGAGAGTATCAGGAAGAAACAGAGAGAGTTGAGAGAGATTGAGAAAGATTAAGAACAAAGATAGAGAGCTGAGATTGAGTTGAGAAGAAGAAATCAATTCATTTCATTTCCTAAAACATTCAGATTTCTACAGCTCGATCTCCTTTTATACAAATCCAAACCTCCTCTCAAAAGAAAAGGAAACGCACTCTGTTCGTGCACGTGCACCAATCTAACAAACAAAACAGAAAATGGAAGCAGTTAATACTGCTGAGGAGCTGCTGAGCTGGACATGTAACACTTGCAATTAACCCCTCTAATGTTCCAAGGATTTGCACATCAAATCTTCACTTGCATATCAGTCACATGTCTGTGGTTGACAGGTTTGAGACTTCGTTGTCCATTGGCAGGCTCCATTGATAGGCTCCATTGACAGGCTCCTGACATCGAGTTAAGCTGTTACTACTAAAATAGTTTAACTGCGGAACAAAAAAGAACCGGCCAGAAGTTGAACTGAAAAAATTGACCAATCCCGGCTCAGTTTTTTTTGCCAAACAGGATTTAATAAGGTTTTGTTCCACTGACCTTGTTTTATGTCGGAGTTGCCGAACATGGTGCGCACGCCTTACTGCTGTTTTCTCAAACTATCTGGGGGCAAGATACGTAGGAAAAATGCACTGATCGATACTTTTTCACTGGATAGAGGACGACAATAAAACGTAGCAGTTTGTAAATGCAATTTAAAAATTTACAGGGACGACCAGATCATCTTGAATGGAATTGTGTACTACCTGGGCTACTCCATATTTCCTGGCGCTGATCATCTGCCTCTATGGAAGAACAGTGGTGCAACCGTTATCGCTCTGATGCGCACAGGCCCTGTCGAGTTCCTGTACTACTGGCTCCATAGAGCTCTGCACCATCATTTTCTCTACGCACGCTATCATTCTCATCGATCATCACGCCTCCAATATCATCACAGAGCCCATAACATGTACGACTTGATTTTATTCATAAATAAGTTGCACACGTGGTATTGTTTTTTCGTTTGTTGTTTATATGCACTATTAAGAATGTTTGGCATTCATTCAGTGTAATGTGTGCTTGATCTAAGAAAATAAATGAGATAGAAATATGAGTCCTACGTTGAAAAACGAGTAGACGGATATAGGTTAAATATGTCTGGCCTCATGATTCAAATAGAGTTAACAGTTTAATGTCAATTTTAGTCTAAGTAAATAAGCCACTTCATCCCCGTCTACGGGCCTTTTGGAACCAACATTCACAAAACTATAGACTCTGAAATACTTGACTATTATGCTATTGACTTGATGCTTGTGTTGTTTATGGCAGCTGTGGTTCATCCTGTTGATATTATTGTATGTAATAGTAGTGGGTTTAGTCCTACATTGGCTATAAGAGCACATCTCACCCTCCTCGACTTGTATATATATATGTGTACACATTCAATACTTAATCTAAGAGAAATTTACCCCAAGACTCTCTCTCTCTCTCTCTCTCTCTCTCTCTCTCTCTCTCTCTCTCTCTCTCTCTTAACATGGTATCATAACAAGGTTAATTTTTTTGCCAAATCTTGGCCTCGCCGCATTACAGCCTCTTCGTTGTCGCCTCCGTGCTTGCCGCATCGCGGCCTCCGTGGCAGCCGTCTCTTGGCCTCACACAAACGGCATCGGTTTCACATTCAGTAACGGCATCGCGGTTTCAATACCGTCTCTCGGTCTCAAACTAACGGCATCGCCATTTCAGTAACGGCATCGTCGTTTCAAGACTGTCTCTCGGTCTCAAACTAACGACATCAGTATTTCAATCCATCTTGACGTCTTAACGTCTCAACATCGGCATTGATCCGTCGTGGGTTTTATTTTTGGGTCTTCCTTGCATTGTCACTTAATTGTGGGCCTTCCAATATTATGTTACACTTAAGTAGGTCTTCTCTACACAACATTGCTGTTAATATGGCTCCTTCAGAAAAGATCCATAAACCACCCCAGCCCCTCAATGATCAAAGTGATTGGGTGGGGTGGTCCACCATTGTCGTAAATACCATGCATAATGATGCTTTGCTTGATCATCTCACTAGTTCGGGACCAGTTCCACCGTCCATCAGCATTGTTGCTTCATCCAGTATTGTTACATCTGGCAGCGGTGATACCGATTTTCAAACCGCAAGTGCTCTATGTCAAGGAGAGTTCGGACGGGCAGTTGCAGGAATTTTGTGTCATGGATTATCTCACTCGCTGTGTTAGCTCTGGTCTCACTGTCGATATTGGCTCGCTTCCTTCTACTCGGCCATGTGGAGTCGTCTCATTGAGCACTTCACAGAGTGCTCCGGTGCACGGGAGGCATATCTTTTGCAACACGTTGCTATATAACGCAAAGGTAGTTCCTCTCTGCAGTCTCATTATACAAGCATATTGGATAAAATTACGCTCCATGCTTCCTGGACGTGATTCCATATACGAAGACTGGCTAGTTTGGTATGAACGGCGCGAGGTGCATCAACTGTTTCAGTCTCTTCCTGAATATTCAACTATGGCTGATCAACTACTTCATCAACCTCAATTTCCGACTTTGGCCTCGGTTATGGGAGCTCTCATTGCTTATGAGACACGACAGCAGACCACACAACTTAATTTGACCATAGATGCTCCTACCTCTTCACTCGAGACTGTTTTGTCTGTACCAGTTACTGCTCCTATTATGAATCGTACTTCTCAACAAGCTCGATCTAAGCTTTTTTGCACATATTGCAAGGAGGGACACCGCATTGAGACATGTATCAAGCTTCATCCTAAGTTGCGTACCCCAGGTACCTGTCGTGGTCGGCGACCCCCTCAGTCTCAACCCTCTCGCGCATCAGGATTGTTGGCCAATGCTATATCATCTATCACTTTCTGATACTATCATTCAAGCTATTGAAAAACTTCGTTGTCAACTTGATGCTCTTCAGCATACCACCTCTACATCACTGTCTGGATTTGCTAACTCATCGACTGCACAAGTCTCTGGTAGGAATGATCTCTGGATTTTTGACTTTGGTTGTTCCTTTCATATGACTCGAAATGCCTCACTCTTATCCTCTGTCTTCACTTCATATTCTCTTCTCACTGTCTATACGGCTGCTGGGCAACCATTGACTATCACTGAGCATGGCTCTATCACCCCCACAAAATAACACATATGGTCGTCTAACACTTAGCCCCGTCTATGTGGCTCCTCACTTGTGCTTGAATTTGATTTCTATTAGTTCTTTATATATGACTGACCTACTTGTCTCATTTTCTTCTGATACTTGCAAGATCCACAGACGGGCAAGACTGTTGAGGCTGGTCGTAGGAGGCACAAGCTGTACATGTTAGTAGTGAGTTTAGTCTCACATTTGTTATAAGAG
Organism: Asparagus officinalis; assembly: GCF_001876935.1. NCBI lineage: Eukaryota > Viridiplantae > Streptophyta > Magnoliopsida > Asparagales > Asparagaceae > Asparagus > Asparagus officinalis. Next base: position 5,217,519 of record NC_033796.1, read on the forward strand.
CACATCTCACCCTCCTCTACTTGTATATATATACGTGTACACATTCAATACTTAATCTAAGGAAAATTTACCCTAAGACTCTCTCTCTCTTTTAACACATCCATTCGCTGAGCATTTGATGTACTCTTTACTATTTGTCATCCCAGTACTGACGACAATCCTCACTGGGACAGCTTCCCTTTTGTCGACCATGGCCTATATTGTGTATATCGATTTTATGAACAACTTAGGGCACTGCAATGTTGAGATAATACCAGAGTGGATCTTCAAAGCATTCCCCCCTCTCAAGTACTTCTTGTACACACCATCGTAAGTGTCATATTCAGTATTATCAGTTTTGAGAACAAATCAAATAGGGAAGAGGCGATTTATGACATAAAAAAGAATTTATTCTCGATAAGGTTAATCACACATAGACCCCTTGTTGTATCGTTGTTTTGAGCATACTACCATTTGTTATCATTGTTGTAAATAGAACCCCTTTTTTTTACTCTTTTACCTTCAGATAGACCCACTAATTTCAGTGAAGGGCAATATCTGCTAAAATTTTACCAAGGGCAAAAGAAAGAAAATTTAACCCGGGGTAAAAGGATATACTTCACCAACTGCAAAATGGAGATACTACAGGGGGTCTATGTGCAGTTAACCCTTAACAACAAATATAATTACTGAAATTTTGAAAACAACTACTTTCAGGTTTCATTCTCTACATCGCACACGGTTTCGAACAAACTACTGCTTGTTCATGCCACTCTATGACTACCTTTACAACACCGTGGACAAATCATCTGATGAACTATACNCAGATGTTGTTCACCTTACACATTTTACTAGCTTGCAGTCCCTCTACCGTCTACGTCTAGGATTTGCCTCGATGGCTGCTACACCCTATAAATCAAGTTTTTATACCAAGATCTTGCGGCCACTCGCATGCATGGTTGTCGATGGCTCTGACATCACTCTACCGATCTTCGTTCACAGTGGAAAAGAATATGTTGAAGAAATTGAACATGCAAACACGGGCAATACCAAGACACAATTTCCAAGTAAAAAGCTTGCATTTTAGAAACTCGTTTGTTTTTTAAGGGTATTCTTAACTGGAGAATAATTTTGATTGTTTATGCACCTGCAGTATGGGTCATCATGGAGAAGAAAAGGAATCGATCGTATGATTGAAAATGCTATAAAAGAAGCCGACAGAAAAGGTGTTAACAGTTGTGAGCCTAGGACTCCTTAATCAGGTATGTCCCTGTCGCCACTGATCAGAACATGGAAGTGCATGAAAAGAAATAAGAACTAGAGATCAAGGTCAATAAGACAATATATTTGATGTAATGACCTACAGTACCGTGACAATACAATCTTTATTTTCAGGCAAAAGAACTCAATGGTGGTGATGAGCTCTATCTTGAGCAGTACCCAAAACTAAAGGTGAAACTTGTAGTTGGAAGTAGCCTACCTGCCTCTGTAGTTCTCAACAGCATTCCAGAAGGAACAAAAGAAGTTCTTCTTTGTGGACATCTTTCGAAGGTTGCTTGTGCAGTAATTCATACATTATGCCAAAAAGGCAGCAAAGGTAAATGATCACCTTATTATAAACTCTGTCGCAAAATTTGATAGAATCATTGATCATACATATTGAACCAGGTTATGGTGACAAATAAGCAATGTTTTAAATGTCGGATGTCGGGTTCATGTCAGTCGGCCAAAATTCATGTCGGATAGCGAAAATCGGGGATATATCGGGGGACATAGAAAAAATATCGGATTGCCATATCGGATAGGTTGATATAATATCATAAATAGAATCTTCACATACTTGATAATTATATTGTCTAAACATATGAAAAAGTACATAACTTATTGATGTTAGGATCACTAACCAAAACTTATTGATGTTAGGATCACTAACCAATTGTAGACACCTGATTTCCGAGTCGGGTTTTTCAAACTTGACCCAATAAGCTTAAAACCACTTTTTCTGAAATTTACCCGATATTTCTTGGCCGCAATGGCACCCGACATACCCGATATTTTCCGACATGTCCCCAACATGACCTCAGAAACGCAATACGCATTGAAATGAAGGATATCGTGGCGGCTAGGGGATAAAACCGCCATATCGGCCGCCATGTCCGACATAGCGGCCGATATTTAAAACACTGCAAATAAGCAAGCGTACCATTTTCTCAAGTTAGATATTTTGGCAAACAAGCAGAGCTATTTGTCACTTTCGAAGGATTACACCCCTGAGGTAACTTTGAGCCTCTCCTCTCCGTGTTTAAGCTGTGAATCACAACATATTTTATGCACATGCACATAGGTAGACTAGAGGAAAGATTTCAAAAAAAAAAAATCATTGGCTCCAGGGAACAATTGTAGACTTACTACCCCTTTACTCACAGGTGTTAAGTGGTTATACCTCGTACACTATTTTGTTAGAACTCACACCCTTTAAACCACAGGCAAGGTTGTTTCCTATTATATTGTTCTGTCGACATAATGGGAATCACAAATTACCAAATAATAACTCGCTTTCTTTAAATTGAGTGCAATTTAATTACACAAGATTTCCAAGTGACATCTCAACCTAATAGGATATAACATCATCTGGTTCAGAGGGTGTAAGGCTCATAAAATAGTTTAGGGGGTATAAGTAGCTACATCCCATACTACAGGGGGTATTGGTGCAAGTAACTCTTTAAAAAAAATAAGGGGCAGTATGTATTGAGTATGAGATCTTGTTCTATAGGTGTGGCTGGTAGGAGATAAATTAGACAGAACAGAGCAAAGGCACTGATGCGAAACGGAACATGTGGTCTATCAGAATCAGTGATTTAATTCGAATAATACAACGTTTCGCCAAAATTCATAATATTCGGTAGGAAATTAAATAAAATAGTTAATGCGATAGATGGGTTTTAACAATATTTGTAACAATAGTTATGAACAACTCCAATCTCGGTCTATTTAACTGCAATATTTATTATCGTTGCGCAAGTTCTAAAATCAATATCAAAATTAACAGTCACATGCTCAGTTCTCTCAACTCACAAAAATAATTTAAACAGTGAATATATGATAATAGTTTAGAGATTTAATACGCATGCAATTAACTAATAAAATGAAATTAGCAAAAAAGTAAGTAATGCATCAGAAGACTAACAAACGAGGTGAACTCGAATCAGGCTCGAACTTAACTCCCAAATGGATCTGAACCAACTTGGAATCCAGCATGAACTCTTAGTGGGTCTGCTACTGTACGGGTCGGGTCCAAACTGAAATCAAATCCAAATGAACAGTGCGGATCTGATTTAAAAGAATCAGACCCGAGGACTTGTCGGTGTGAGCTTCGAATTGAGGAGACAAGAGGCCAAACAACGCTTGAGGATGAATGGCGGAGGATATCGGGGCTCGGATTGGCGTTGTGAGCTCGAGATGGAGGAGGGCGACGGGATCTGGTGGTTGGGGAGCTTGGCGTGGGTGAGGCGGTGGTTGAGGCTGTTGAAGAAGAGGCAGGTCGGATCTGGTGGGAGGCCGATGGTGGTTGTGATGAGGGCGGTGATGGAGAGGGGCTGAGGGGGTGGTGCGGCTGCGGTTGATAG
>NC_033796.1:5221300-5247636 GCF_001876935.1 Asparagus officinalis
GGCGTTGAACTGGGAAGAGGGAGGTGGGGTTGGGTTATGATTGTCTGAGGAAGAAGATGAACAGTAGCGATTTTTTTTAATGACCGCAGAGAAGAAAAACGAAATTACTGCTACGGTTTCACACCACAATCAAGCAAGATAATTTTTATTTTTTATTCTTCAATAATTTCATTCTGATTACAACCATGCTTTTATAGAGCAATTACAAAATTTGAAATCTCACACAGAATCCCTCAAATCTCTCACTTATTAACTACTAAATTCAACAACAATTCAAAATTTAAAATTCAAATTTTAAAAATTAAAACTAAGCTAATATGGAAAAATTTCAATTCTTGTTCTCATCAGGCACACACATCAGTCCCTTTTCACAGTTTCCCCCAAAGAACCTACAAAAGGACTGTAAATATTACAGCACACCAGCAATGAAGATCCCAGAGGCTTTGGAAAACATGCATTGTTGTGAGGTACCTAAAAAACTTTAGGAGCCGCTTTGATATGAGCACATGAATATAATATGGCTTATCTCAAATCTCTATGATCTCTTTGATTATACATGACAGAATTGGCTACCAAGAAGAGTGATGAGCGCATGGGGTGTCGCTGGGATAATTCATGCATTGGAGGGATGGAATGAACACGAGTGCGGAGATAGAATGCTTGACATTGAGAAAGTTTGGTCTTGAGCTCTGAACCATGGTTTCCTTCCAGTAACCCCAGCTTAATGAATTTATATGTAAACGATCTGTGTTGGTTGCTTTGTTGGAATGTAAAGTTCAGTATAGGGTCCTAGCTGGCATTAGCAATCAAGAAGTAGAAGGTCTCATGTGTGAAGCGTGTTTATAATAAGGGGTTTTTGCTTTTAGGCCCATTTGTTTACTCTCATTTATTTTTAAACCCAAGTACTATTATTTGTATCTTTAAGCCCAATTCACTTTTTGTATTTATCTTTAAACTCAAACTTCAAAATACAATACTTTCAGCACATGTATTTATACAAAATCCCAAAAATACCCCTTGGCCCCATATAAATATCTCTCCTCCTCCTCACCTTTTTCTCAACTCAGCCCTAAATTAAAAAATGAAAGCCCATTGCCGCCGTCGCCCATCTCCGGCAGTCGGCGCCCGTCTCCAACCGTCGGCGCCCATCTCCAGCAGTCGTCGCTCGTCTCTAGCCGCCCTCATCAACTCGACCCTCTCCAGATGCCCATCGAACTCAATCTCCCTCAGCTTCTTCCTCTGGTGCTCTCGCCAGCCCGACTTCTTCCACGCCCGCGACTCGCTCGATGTAATGATCCCCGTCCTCTGCCGCTTGACATTCAAGCTCAGGTCCGTCGCCGACATTGTGGAGGAGCTGGAGGCTATCGGGTCTCCTGCGGAGGCCAAAACTTTCCTGATCTTGATGAGGGTCTACTGCAGAGGGGACATGTTTATCTTCGCCCGAGAGGTGTTTGATGAAATGGGTAGGAGAGGGTTCGTGCGGAACACGCTTGCGAGAAATTTGATTATCGATGGGCTGTTTAAGAGCGGTCAGTTTTGCGAAGGGATGAGATTTTTTAGAGAGACCCAGATGCCGAATTTCTTTACTTTTAACATTGTGATGAGAAATCTTTGCGAGCACGGGGATTGGCGAGTGGTGTGAGGAGTTTTGAGGGAGATGGTTAGGAGAGGATTTCAGCTCAATGTTGGGTCATTTACTTCAAATTTAGATTGTTTTAAGAAGGTGGGGAGAATCAAGGAGGTCTTTCAGTTGATGGGGTTTATGCTTGTTTCAGGTCTGCGGCCTACCGTGGAGATTTGGAGAATTTTGATTGTCGTGTTGTGCCAAGCTGGCAACGTTCCTTTGGGTTTTGGTTTGTTTGGAAAAATAATAGATTCGAGAAGTTTGCCGACTGTTGTGACGTATACGTTTCTTATTAAAGGGCTCCTAAAAGCTCGAATGTTGAGCGAAGCGATTGGTGTTTGGGATATTATGGTCATTGCCTCCGTTGCCGTCGACCGCCGCCTCGCCGCCCTCGACACGAAGCTATATTGATGTGTTGATGTGTTTGTAATGTACGAGTGTGTTGATGTGTTTGTAATGTATGGGGGCGATTAGTGAGATGTAATTCACATGATGAGGTGGTGAAGTTTTTTTAAGAACTGGTTTTATTTGGATGCTATATTTATTTATTTTTGCATAATTATGCTTAATTTTTTATGGTGATGTAATTAAAATTCAGTTGATTGAGAATAATATTTAGAGTACTATGGTGTAGTTTATCTACTTACTTGATTTAGTATGATGGTAATTGATGGGGGTTAACATATGTTATGTGTTGAAGCCTGATGAAGTTATCTTTTTACCCTTGAAAATAAATTCTGGTAATTTAATGTGGATGTTAGTTGAATGCAAGTGCTAGCAAAGGGCAAGGAAAATAGTAGTGAAGCTGGATATGACGTGCTATACTCACCATTGTCTTCCCTTGATTTCTTGAATAACATGCTATACTTACAAGATAACGTGCTATACTTACTGGTTAATATGCTATACTTACTGGATAACGTGCTATACTTACAGATTAATGTGCTATACTTACAGGTTAACATGCTATACTTACAGGTTAATGTGCTATACTTACATGTTAACATGCTATACTTACTGGTTAACGTGCTATACTTACAGGTTAACATGCTATACTTACAGGGAAACGTGTTATACTTACTGGTTAACGTGCTATACTTACAGGGTAACGTGCTATACTTACTGGTTAATGTGCTATACTTACTGGTTAACGTGCTATACTTACAGGGTAACGTGCTATACTTACAGGTTAATGTGCTATACTTACAGGTTAACATGCTATACTTACAGGTTAACGTGCTATACTTACTGATTAACGTACTATACTTACAAGTTAATATGCTATACTTATAGGTTAACATGCTATACTTACTGATTAACGTGCTATACTTATAGATTAGCGTGCTATAATTACAGGTTAACGTGCAGCAGATTCGAAGAATCCAGTTTTCAGCTCGTGAGTCGACTCATACATGTACATGAGTCGACTCATCAGGTTGAGTCGACTCATGCCTGTCATGAGTCGACTCACTTAATGCAGCCGTTTTGTCAAAAGTTTCTGCTCGGTCGACTCATCAGTTTATGAGTCGACTCATCAGTCATGAGTCGACTCATATACAGTTTTGAGTCGACTCAAGAAATCAAGTCTTGTTAGCAAAAGTTTCTGATCAGTCGACTCATCAGTTATTCTTGTGTTCTAATTGTTTTCTCCTCAACCCACCTTTGATAATTCCGCGATCAAAGGTACTCGTACGGCAACACGTATCAGTATAGCACGTTAACCTGTAAGTATAGCATGTTAACCAGTAAGTATAGCACGTTAATCTGTAAGTATAACACGTTAATCAGTAAGTATAGCACGTTAACCTATAAGTATAGCATATTAACTTGTAAGTATAGCACGTTAATCAGTAAGTATAGCACGTTAACCTGTAAGTATAGCATGTTAACCTGTAAGTATAGCACATTAACCTGTAAGTATAGCACGTTACCCTGTAAGTATAGCACGTTAACCAGTAAGTATAGCATATTAACCAGTAAGTATAGCACGTTATCCTGTAAGTATAGCACGTTAACCAGTAAGTATAGCACGTTATCCTGTAAGTATAGCACGTTAACCTGTAAGTATAGCACGTTAACCAGTAAGTATAGTATGTTAACATGTAAGTATAGCACATTAACCTGTTAGTATAGCACGTTATCCTGTAAGTATAGCACGTTATCCAGTAAGTATAGCACGTTACCCTGTAAGCATATCATGTTATCCTGTAAGTATAGCATGTTACCCTGTAAGTATAGCACGTTATCCTATAAGTATAGCACGTTAACCAGTAAGTATAGCACGTTAACCAGTAAGTATAGCACGTTACCCTGTAAGTATAGCACGTTAACCAGTAAGTATAGCACGTTAACCTGTAAGTATAGCACGTTAACTAGTAAGTATAGCACGTTAACCCTTAAGTATAGCATGTTAGCCTGTAAGTATAGCACATTAACCTGTAAGTATAGTACGTTATCTAGTAAGTATAGCACGTTAACCTGTAAGTATAGCACGTTATCTAGTAAGTATAGCACGTTAACCTGTAAGTATAACACATTAACCTGTAAGTATAGCATGTTAACCAGTAAGTATAACACGTTAATCTGTAAGTACATCTCACGCTTAATAAAACCAGTTCTTAAAAAAACTTCACCACCTCCTCATGTGAATTACATCTCACCAATCGCTCCCATACATTACAAACACATCAACACACTCGTACATTACAAACACATCAACACATCAATATAGCTTCGTGTCGAGGGCGGTGAGGCGGCGGTCGACGGCAACGGAGGCAATGACCATAATATCCCAAACACCAATCGCTTCGCTCAACATTCGAGCTTTTAGGAGCCCTTTAATAAGAAATGTATACGTCACAACAGTCGGCAAACTTCCCGAATCTATTATTTTTCCAAACAAACCAAAACCCAAAGGAACGTTGCCAGCTTGGCACAACACGGCAATCAAAATTCTCCAAATCTCCACGGTAGGCCGCAGACCTGAAACAAGCATAAACCCCATCAACTGAAAGACCTCCTTGATTCTCCCCACCTTCTTAAAACAATCTAAACTTGAAGTAAATGACCCAACGTTGAGCTGAAATCCTCTCCTAACCATCTCCCTCAAAACTCCTCACACCTCTCGCCAATCCCCGTGCTCGCAAAGATTTCTCATCACAATGTTAAAAGTAAAGAAATTCGGCATCTGGGTCTCTCTAAAAAATCTCATCCCTTCGCAAAACTGACCGCTCTTAAACAGCCCATCGATAATCAAATTTCTCGCAAGCGTGTTCCGCACGAACCCTCTCCTACCCATTTCATCAAACACCTCTCGGGCGAAGATAAACATGTCCCCTCTGCAGTAGACCCTCATCAAGATCAGGAAAGTTTTGGCCTCCGCAGGAGACCCGATAGCCTCCAGCTCCTCCACAATGTCGGCGACGGACCTGAGCTTGAATGTCAAGCGGCAGAGGACGGGGATCATTACATCGAGCGAGTCGCGGGCGTGGAAGAAGTCGGGCTGGCGAGAGCACCAGAGGAAGAAGCTGAGGGAGATTGAGTTCGATGGGCATCTGGAGAGGGTCGAGTTGATGAGGGCGGCTAGAGACGAGCGACGACTGCTGGAGACGGGCGCCGACGGCCGGAGATGGGCGACGGCGGCAATGGGCTTTCATTTTTTAATTTAGGGCTGAGTTGAGAAAAGGGTGAGGAGGAGGAGAGATATTTATATGGGGCCAAGGGGTATTTTTGGGATTCTGTATAAATACATGTGCTGAAAGTATTGTATTTTGAAGTTTGGGTTTAAAGATAAATACAAAAAGTGAATTGGGCTTAAAGATACAAATAATAGTACTTGGGTTTAAAAATAAATGAGAGTAAACAAATGGGCCTAAAAGCAAAAACCCCTTATAATAAATGTGTTCTCATAGATATACGTGGAAGATGTTGTACAATTACAATAAACTTTTTGTAAGCGTTCTTAGGAAATGTATTGTAATTTGTTTCTATCAACAAAACTACATGATCCAGTAGATGACACATGCTTTTCGCTTCAATTTATACATCATGAAGCATACGTGCTTCCATAAGTATGTGCTTGGATTGCTCGTGCGTCGGCCATCAAATGATTTATTTTTGCCCAATGTTTTTTTTTTAAATAAAAGTTCATTTTGCAAAACTAAATGAAAATGTGCGCAAATAGAATTTGTTTTCATTGTATGTTTCTGCCAATTATTACATCTGCTTTTTGACAAAGACGATATGGTCTTAAACCAAATATCTCCCAAAGGCTAAAGCAATGACATGCCACGGTGGTAAGAGGTTCAAATGAGTAAGTACAAAAGCCAACCACTTGTTAGCAACTTATGCTACAGAGATTTATGCCCATCTTATTTTCCGAATTCAATTAAGATCATAAGCAAGTACTTTCACATGTTACTGATGAAGCAGGAAAATATTGGAGGGAAATATTTGCATGGATATGCTAAGAGAAAGATGAGACCAGGATCATGTACAAATCTAAGAGAAGCAAAAAATTAATCATGTTACAAAAAGTTAACAAAAGGGAGCTAGAGTGCAAAACAAAGTAAGTGTTGAGCATATATTTACCTGTTTATGCATCTCTCCTCCTATTTCATGCTCTACTCCTTTCAGCTAATCGTTCATCTTAAATCTAAACTGCAGAGAGACGTAATTAATGAGACATTATAGACACTTAAGAATGATTAAGACCCACAAAATGGAATTCATTATGCATCTCAAAAACAAAGTTTTGTCTTACCCATATTATCTGTTTCAAAAAAAATCATGGGTTGTTCTTCCTTCGGTCGATTTATCAACCACCTGGTAGGCAGTAGCTTTGATCAGTGAAGATGCAGACGTGGCTGCAGCTTTTTTTAATTACGCGGTCATTACCAAAATATTGTGATAAATATTATCGTTTACAACAATTATGGGATTTGAACGACCGGTGTTTATTCTCTCATATAACGGGCTTCTAGACAACCCAAAAATGTTAGAACATGGGCTTTTAACGACAGCCAACTTCCTTAATTGGCAAACAGTCAAATATTAAGGCTTGGTTTGGTTGGATGGAAGGTGACCAATGGGAAGGGACATAAACTAGATTGGCTGGTTTTTTTTTTTAAGTATGTTAAAGTACAGAATGTTAGTGGAACTATATGTTTGAAGAAATCTAATTAATACTGCGTTAACCAAAAAAAGATGCAGAGCATTAGAATGGAAAGGACATACCAACTTTTGTATGACCTAATGAAATGAGACTATGTAGCCCAACATAAATTGTTCAAAAGCTATACCGTGAAAACCAGCCAAGTGAGCATGAGCTCAATAGAGAACACCAAAATAGATAGTTATCATTATAAAGCAGTAAGCCAACCCACTAAAAAGAGAAAACCATGGTTCTGCATTAAACCAGTTGACAGTAAACATCATTGGTTCTTACGATATGATCAAAATTTGATTCAGGATAAAAGCTAATGACTTTGAATGAGGCAAAAAAAGGGGGCAAATCTGACCATACATATGATTTAACGCTAAAAAATATCAACTGCTGGAATATTGGATGATTACCAAAACACATTGATAAACAAAAACTAACTCTTAGAAAAGCATTCACATGCTTCCCAAATAACATCCGAAAATGTGAAGTCTGATTCCTTATAATTACAATTCTGGATAAACAAATGATATTAAGTTTGTCCTAATTTGCTTTGTTATACAACACATTCCTCAAAAGGAATCCTCCTCCAACACTCCAGTCCAATTAGATCAACATCCACTCCCGCTATACCTTCTATCTTCATCCTTCACCAATACTAGCAATTTATTTCATATCTTTCCAAGAGGAAGACAGCAAGGATAGAGGGGGGCAATGTCAACAAAAAAGCATCTTGCAGCATATGAATCAAGATCAATCACAAAGTTTCTCCGAAATTCAATCAAAATTTACGACACATCTCATAGCAAGTCATGCTCCTAAGTTCATACATCAGTCCCACTGGGAAGGCGTCATGTGTAATATGATGAGGTCAAATCATAGTGACCACAAATCTGGCAACACAATCATAGCATCAACCGTGGGTTATGGCGCGCGATCAACTACCAATCCAACATCAAAATTGCAGTTGCATAATTCACAAGGTGAACTATGGACAAAATAGAGGATTCTCATAACCTATTGTAGTCGACTCTATATCAAATACAAATGTTTAAGAAACAAGCGAAGCATATTCCAATTCAAAAACAAAAGGGTTGAAGAAGCCAACCTAACATATCTCCGGCAATTCAAGTACACAATCCCATCCTTCCTCTTCAAACCCAACAAAATCTTCCATCCTTTCGGCAACCCATCTCCAAAAACCGCCTTATTTGTAAAAACCGACCTGGTTTCAGCCTTGACGCTGAAACCAAGTCGGTTTTTGTGAAAAAGCTTCCGAAACTTCACGGGAGTTGAACTCCTGTGAAGTTTAGTAAAGCCGGTAAACTTCACGGGAGTTGAACTCCCGTGAAGTTTTGAAAAAAAAATTCAAAAACCGACCTGCAGCTCATCCGTTCAATTTGTAATCTGCTATCGCCGTCGTCGCCATGGCGGTCGAGGGTTCGGGATTGATTTGAGAAAGGGGTACAAGGGACGGATTTTTTTGCGCTCGAATTTGGAAATTTTGGGTTGAACCATTTTTTGGGTAAATTGCAGAAAAGCCCCTGACGTTTATAGATTGCGCGTAAAATTCTTTTGTTTAATTTCTTTCTTTGTTTTCAGAAAGAGTTAATAATAGTTTATAGTTTGACGCTTGTTTTTTTAAAGGATAAATTTTCAAAACCACCCTATTTAAACATTTAATCCTAAAAAACGACTTGTTTTGAACTTATTTGCAAAAACCAACCTAGTTTTAGCCTTGGCGCTGAAACCAAGTCGGTTTTTTGTGAAAAAACTTCCGAAACTTCACGGGAGTTCAACTCCCGTGAAGTTTAGTAAAGCTGCTAAACTTCACGGGAGTTAAACTCCCGTGAAGTTTAAAAAAAAATTCAAAAACCGACCTGCAGCCTATCCGTTCAATTTGTAATCTACTATCGTCGTTGTCGCCATGGCGGTCGAGGCTTCAGAATTGATTTGAGAAAGGGGTACAAGGGAGGGATTTTTTTTTTTTTTTTTTGCGCTCGAATTTGGAAATTTTGGGTTGAACAGTTTTTTTTGGGGGGTAAATTGCAGAAAAGCCCCTGGAGTTTATAGATTGCACGTAAAATCCTTTCGTTTCATTTCTTTGTTTGTTTTCAGAAAGAGTTAATAATAGCTCATAGTTTGACGCTTGTTTTTTTAAATGATATTTTGACAAGTCAAATCTAAAACTTCAGAAAAACATGAAATTTTATATTTTATTAAACTATACATAAGAATTTGAGAATAATGAATAAATGAGTTTCAGGTCGATGAAGGTAGTTTGTGGAAATGTCACTAGTATATGTCACCAAAATAAAAACCAACCACATTCTCTTGGCACGATCTAGTGAATAATCATTAGCATATTTCTAAAAAAAAGTAGCAAAGTGCATGAAAAAATTTCCTCTGAACTATTGATCTCCCAGCGAAGGGAGATAAACTCTTGGAAGATAACAAAAAAAACTTACTTAAAAAAAAATAGAACAAAGCTCTTCTTTGAGAGAGTGAAAAAGAAAGAAAAGGGAAAGAAAAACATATTCTCCCATACTACACATACATTTTTTTTTTTTTTTTGAAATTGAAGTATGACATTTTTATAGCTTTTTTTAACTGAATTATGAAAATTTTAGCCTTCCTTTTGGATGTATTTTTCATTTTTTCCGAACAAAAAAGTTAACCAAAAGGACAAAATGTGACTCCATCACATTAGTGTCTATGACTAGTAAAGAAAATTTATTTTAGAGAAGTCTATGTTTAAATATGATTAGAAATAAATTTCAAGTAAGTTCTTGTAAACATAAAGGATAGTAGCTCTTGTTCACCAAATTTTTTAATGTTGTACTTGAGTGGGTCTTTGGTATATGTGAATTGTGGTTTGGTTTTGAATATTATGATGAGAATATTTTTTTTGTTCATGTGAGTGTGTACATTTTGGATTAAAATATTGTATACAGGAAAATATTTGTATATTTTGTATTTAGGAAATTATGGATTGTATACAGGAAAAAAATTGGGTCGCCCCCTCTAATATTATAAGTATTCTTGACAGTAGACCTACATCCTTGACGACAAATATGTAAATAACATCTTGACGGGCCACCGTCAAGGATGTTACATTCATTATTGAAGGTTTTTGCCGTCAAGGATGTCAAAACTTTCTTGATGGGATTTGCCCTCAAGAATAAGCCGTCAACGATGCCTATCCTTGACAGGCTCTAGTTAAGGATGCTACATTCTTGGTAAGACATTTGCTGACGGCGTATCCTTGATGGCAGCCCATCAAGGATGCACATTCTTCTATTTCTACTAGTGATATATTGATTTGTTTCGAGATCCATGCTAAAATGTCTAGTTTTACACATCAAGACACACGTCTTGTAGCCTTTATGAAAAGCATGAATCTCAATACACGTTCATGGACAAGAACTCCTATCCATCTTACTTTATTCTAGCTTTACTCAATAAATTTCCAGTAAAATGCGAACAAAGGCCCTCCTTAAGAAAGAGCGAGATTGTAAGTTCCGAATTCACTCGTCCAAAGGGGCAAATCCGGGTTCAAGGATGTCCTGTAAGAGAACCTACTATATCCCTAGAAATTTGCTCTTTTTTTTTAATATCATATTCAATAAGATAAGAGAGCCTGTAACACATGAATCTAATATTCATTTGGTAAAACAAACCATGTTTGAGATGGATTACCAAGTAGTTGTATGTAATTGATTGTGCAAAGCCATATTTGCATACACCGATTCAGATAAATTGAGACAGTTTGTAGAGGATAAGATGCTTATTTGCTTATTGAATTTTGTATCAGATCCTGACCTGATGTGAGCAGAATACGAACTAAAACTACAATATGAAGAACATCCACTCTTATAGAATACAGAGAAGAATATATTGAAAGAAAAGAATATACCCAAATATGATGCACTGCATTGCCCATTGCCCTTGTATATATATGTATATACTGCAGCATCACTCCTTTATTCAATATCCATTTTCACAACGTAATAGCCACTTTGACTGCCTCATCTCTGTATCCTCGATACCCATCTTTGATTTCAAAAAACTATGCCTATCCTATAATATTCCTCGATCTAAATTTTGAATAATTACAGGGTCCATGGAGACCTTACGGCTCCATAGAAAGTGCCGAAGAGTTCACTTTATCTCCTCTCTGGCAAACTTCAATATACTTGCTTGCTTGATTGAACTTTATGGTGAATGATGATTTACTGCAGTTGTTTCCTGAAGAAGGGCTTTTGACAAACAAGTAATTTCTGGTCGCTGTTCCCTTCGAGCCCCATCACTCGAGAATCCCATTTTAATCTTGCTATTAGAGGTCGTAGGCTTTCAATAAGAGAAGCTTCATCACGAAGTACCACCCAACCCTGCATATGATGACAATGTTAGACAAATTTGGTTGTATCAGTACGTTAACGAAGGACGGTGATTTATTGTAGCTGTAAGTGTTTTATTTGTATATTTTCGTTTGCATGTGATTTATTCTCATAGATACAAAAATTATCTAGATATTAAACCTACTATTCACATTAACTAAAAACAAATCTGGGCACAAGATATTATTAAATATCAATTTGCTAGGATAAACAACATTCCTCCTATAATGTGTGTAACAAAGAAATAAAATCTTCAAATCGCATTATGTAATACTAATTAGACCTTGATCTATGGATTTAAGGATCATCAATTAATAAACTGGCTGGGCATTATTAGGCTGCTGACACTCGCATCAATTTGAATAAACATTATTTCTTTAGCATCCTACTCCACGATCAGTAAATTCCAAGAAGTTAATTTTTAGATATCAAGTTGGCCCATAGGCAAACTACTGGAAAGCATAACTTAGGACCTGAAGTGAGATGGTCCAAGGATGTCCTTAGTTTTTTGCTGGTGCCTATACAAGATTTAACCCAAATAGCATAAAGTTTATACGCTACATACTTCGTTTGGATTGCTATTCCCACTGATCAGTGAAAAGACTCTACATTTTACATTATTTTTGCTACCACAAAGAAATACCAAAAGAAGCATGCTGATGTCAAAGTTAAATACCAAAAGGAGCATTGCAGTACCTCTGGCCGCAGAATGCGATCAATCTCCATAAATATATCAAATGTTGAACACCTATGGAGATGAGGAGTCATAAGTGATAGTAATCCTTCAGCATGCACCATATCATAAGTTCTCGGATATGTTGGAAATGCTTCACACCTAATCAAAGACAAAAGTTATTGCTTTGACGAACACAAAATGCATCTATAAAAAGAATATGGTTGACATAAAGAACTGTACGTGATGCATAGTAATACAGATCTATTTACCCCAACGATAGAGGTGATACACAAATCTATGAACACGTACTTGAAATTCAATAGGATTACTAATATTACTAATTCCAATTTGAGAGAAAAACTAGGGAAACAGCCTATTTGAGTAAATTATCCAAAAGGGTAGGGGGGGAATGCATTAATAATCGGCACTCTCATGAATAATTCATCTTCACTAGATATGTTACTGAACAGACCATTTATCTTCATCAGATAGAAATGAACTCAAACTCGTATGACTTCTACAGAGGTTAATTTAGGCTTTCTCTCCTCTTCTACACCCCTTTATTCTGAAAATAAGTCATCATGGTATTCCATTTCTTTGTTGTACATGCCAAGCATATCTAAGTATGTTATTCATTGACTTGTGCTTAATTGTTTGTTGCATCTCCTACACCATATTTAATATACACATACACCGTCTCAGGGTCTATTGCTGTTTCAAAAAGTTTTCCTTCAGACACCTAGGCATGCTGCATTTCTGCAAATTATATATCATCTCTCTAACCTAGATAATGTACACTACACATAATTTTAGCATCAACTTATGTCTGAGTTCTCCAACGTTTTCTTAGTTTTCAAATGAACATAATGCACGATCATTGTTGAGTTTCAACCATATTAATCACATTATTAAAGACACAAGAAGAAAGGCTAAGGATGAGCCAGTTAGAATGTGGTAATCAAGTGTGGCTCCTTGACAGGCATAGCGATAATAACCCACTGTCAGGCCAATATAGTTGGTGTTAGGCCAAGCCTTTACATCTTAGCAGATACAGGTAAATGTAAATTAGCGATTGTCCTGACTTAGAATGCTGTGGTCCTAGTGAATATATTGCAAATAACACAAAATATGAAGATTTTCTTTAGAAGGTTTAAATACATACCAGTCGTGCTGAACGCCAATAAATCCCCTGTCAAGGATGAGAGGGAGATAATTTGGACCACTTGTGGGAACAACATTCATAACCCAAACAGATTTTCCTGCATTTAACAGTGCAGCATTGAACCCGCCTAATCGAGCATTCATGTCAAGCACGTTTCTGAGCATGTTAAAAGGTGGAGAGGGATCCTCATCGCCAGGCCTCTTTGGATGATCCGAGAAAATCAGAGGTGAAAGAAGAGACCAATAGTTGCGAACAGCAGAGTTCCAATTTAACGCGTCCTCGGCTAAGTCCTCTGAGTGCAAATCTGATGAACGAAAAAATACAATTGTCAATCGGTGTAAAAAGAAATTACAGTTTAAAATATGATCATTTTGAATTACCATGAATTGCAAGTTCAGTTGAGTTTGGATTAACCCGAGAAGGCCAAGGTGTTCTGTCTTCAATAGGAATCCATCTCTGACTTCTGGTTCCTCCTATGCAGGGATTAAGTAGTTGATAGTATGGGGATTCAGTGTCATGACTCTTGCCACATATTGAAGGGCCAGATTTCCTATAATATACAAACAGGTTAGATAGGTTAGATGAACTAATAGCAATTAATTGTTATCAAATATATTCGGCTATGTTTCCATACCGAGAACTGTAGCATTTCTTTTTACTTGTTTTCTTCCAGACAATGGTTTCATCTTGTTGAGATAACATATCCCAGCAGAGGTTCTCAGCAAAGTCGCGAATTTGTGTCCACTTCTTTTGATTTTCTTTGTCACGTAGAGATCTATGAGAGTTTGAAACTGAAGTCCATACAAAATAACCTCCAGGCCTTAAAAGTCTGTCCACTTCGACCAAGAAAATACCATCTGCATCAGTCAGTTCAAATGTTATTTATTCAACTTCATAATGCAAGATTCAAGATAAGCATTTCCCAACAAAAAAATACGCTGGATACACTGTTACATAAGAATTGATAGTATCTTAATGAGCATGTCATGATCAAAGCAAATGATTTAGTATCCAATTCAGTGAGGCATATTCACATTATAAGCCTACTTCATTGAATCTAAACATTTTTCTTAAGCTGATGTAATCTCTCTTATTGACCAATATGGGATATGTTAATGGTGATATTTTTAATGCATAGCTTACCAATTCACATGTAGGTCCAACTATGCCTATAAAGCAGTCACGCCCTGTATACATGCAAGCATACATATCATATCGAGTCAGTTCTATACATGAGCCTCTGCTACTAATTTTTATGTAGATGCAAGCATACATATCATATCGAGTCAGTTCTATACATGAGCCTCTGCTACTAATTTTTATGTAGACACATCTATTTTTCTATTTTGAGGTCTTTAATATCCCTTCCCAAGATTTCCCACGTAGTATATTTGTCCTCAACACCCTCCTTCCTGACCTAAAATAGATTCAAGCCAAGTGTTTGTACCAAATCCTCATAATATTTTTGTGTTTGATCAATGCCAATTTGCCTAGTTCATAATATATTAGCGCATACAAGTGGATATAGAATTTCGCGCTGTACTGATACCTAAATTATGATAAAATCATGTGTCTGACATACCCAGATGAACCTATGATACTGTATCCATCTCACCAAAATATAGATAAGTTGAAAAGTATTGTTCATTATGATAAAATAGGTAAGACCATAAAAGGCCATTACAGTGAAACTTTTAATAACATGACGGGCAAGGTATATCTCTAAGTTAAAAGAACAAGTCATTTTGAGTAAAAGTTAAATGCACAAATCAACTAGTAGATGATTGATCAATAGTTTTGCATTCAACTGAACCAGAAACGAAGTCAATCATCTAGAATTTACCACAAAGTCTGAATAAGAAATATAGTATAAGAGAAAAAACATACCATTCTTCTCCCAGTCGACTCCACATCTTGCACAGTGTACCATATCAAAAGAGAGGTATGGGAATGGCAACTGTCTTGATGCAAATGAACCAACCATGGCAGGTAGACCTCTCTCAAGAGTAAGTTGAACTTGACTACCTGAGGGCTCGTAGTTTGCGATGCACCAGGTAGACCTCTCTCAAGAGTAAGTTGAACTTGACTACCTGAGGGCTCGTAGTTTGCGATGCACATTGTTAGAAGCTGTTTTGAGAAAAGATGCTGAGGGCTCGTAGTTTGCGATGCACATTGTTAGAAGCTGTTTTGAGAAAAGATGCGCTCCTAAGCTGCCAAAGCCACACCCAATATCTAACACAGTTCTAACCTGCACCATTTCGGGGGTCAATATTAAATCACATTTATGTCTTAACATCTATGAAAAGAAACTAAATAGGAATCAGAAGGGAAAAATGATAAAACTTGAGACATGCTATAAAAGGGAGAAGATATTTGAGTTGAACTGATTAAGAATTTTTAGTTAGCTAAGAAAACTAAAAGAAAAGCAAACAAGATAACAACAAAGTAATAACTTGAGGCACATGTCAATTCAAAATGTTTGGTTTTTCGAAGTGTTAGCCCTCAACCGCTGATCTGTTTCCAACACAACAAGCTAAAACAAGGTATACATTATTTAGCAAACTAAGCAATTCCACAGTTAAAGACGGCATGAGAACTTAAACTTATTTCCTTTCTTGTTCTTCTTCCAACCTTCTGATGGTGTAAATAAAAAGAAAATGGATGTATGTAATACACTAAATTCACCCATACTTGCTCCAGCTTAAAATCTAGTTAAACTAAATAATGAACTCACCCCAGCCTCATTGAAGTTTGACTCATTTCTCAGCCCAACCATCTCAGCTATCTGATGTGAGTAGTCTTCTACCCCATCAACCATAAGCGAATCTGACCTGAACGATATCTGTTCTTCTTCCACCATCATCCTGTATTCAAAAGAAAACTAACATAAATCTACAGACCAACCACAGCCAAGTGAAGCAAACAAGGGATCAAGATTATACCTCTTGGTTAAGCTCCCAGACGAGAACTCTTGTCCACTGATCTTTACATTCCCCTTCCAAATAAAGTCCCTCCCTGACGGCCACCTCAAAGGAATCCTATAATTCCTCGGTGGCAGAACCAAACAAGCCCTCTCCTTCTCTGCTCCTCGAGGACACTGTCTTTCATACTCCGCTGAGACGTCAGACAGCTCCACCGAATCTAAACTCTCTGAAACATTATAGTAACAAGGAACATAATTCTCGTATTCGGGTGGGCAAAATTCCAAATCTTTAGATTTGGCAGTACCAACAGAGAGATCTCCTATATCAGTGAGATCAGTAATGAGCTGTTCTTGAAGTCTTCGGTAGCTACGATGAATGGTAACTGGGGATGCTACGGAGAGGGATAATGTCCAGTAGAAGGAGACCGACAGTGCGGCAAGGATAGTGATAGCTAGGCCAAGTTTGAGAAGGGAAATGGTGACGCTATGTTTAGTTCTACCAGGGGTCATTGGGCTTGATAGATCGTGCCCGAATCCATTACCAGAGAGGTCCTTTGGCTTGAAATCTTCATCGAACACATCGTGGGCGGCGAGGCTAGTGATCCGACCACCGCCGGAGAGCCCTCGGTACAGTGGCCTCGACATAGCCTTTGCTCAACTGGGGATTGAAGAGATGCCCAAATCAGCTACTCCTACAAATGAACTTGCGCGAATTAGGAAAAGAATCTCACTATGGAATTCAAGGTCTCACTCAATGCAGAATTCACAGGAACCCCGAGTAATGAATTGGGTATCTCAATGTGGAGTTCAAGAGAAACCCAAATCAAGAACTCCTAAAAGCAACTCATGTGGAAATAAGAAAGCCCAATTCTTTCAGCACACCAGGGAAGGATAGGGGAATGGAGAAAAGGGTCTCCTTTAATGGAGAATTGAACAGAAACCCAAATCAAGAATTGCTAAAACTATGCAAAGAGAGATCATAACACACGGAATGAGGAGATCGGTTGTCAGGATAAGAGGAAAAGGGGAAGAAGAAGAAGAAGAAGAAGAAACAGTTGCATTTAATAGATAGAGACCGGTCCCATCAAAATCATGCACTTCAAGAAAAAGTGAAATCGGATTGTAAAAAAAAATAAAGAAGTAACTTTTACCAAGCAATCGGAGCTCTATGCTCTCAAATTCTAGTGTTGGAAAAAAAATGCAAGTGGGTATTGAACAAAAATCTAACAAATTACCAGAAAAATCACAACCTTAACAAAACCTCAGAAGCTCAGCATTGACACTGTTTCCTCAACACAAAGCAGACGCTCATCGCTTTCACAATTTTTCTTTCTTTTTATGGGAAGAAAGGGATGCAAAATTTTGTCCACAGGGTGAGCAAATGGGAAATGGCAACAAACAAAGAGCAGAAGAGAACAAAAGAAGGAAACTCACCCTCTCACGAGACTCTCTTATAGTAGTAGAATAGTAATTCGTACGACAATAGAATCCAAAATTCTGATAGTAATACAATAGAGAGTGTTTGTTTCAAATCCTATAATTTTAGAATATGGATTTCACCGTGGGATTTAAAATTTATAGGTGTTTTGTTATGAGTTGTGATTTTTAAAATGTTATTTGTTTCATTAACATTTTGGGATTTGAAATACTACAATTTATAATATTTTGTTTGTTTCAAGCTCAAATTGTAGCATTATCAAATACTAAGATTTTGTAATATGATGAATATGCTATCTTTGTGAGGTTACCTCCCACAAAAAGACAAAATTAGGATTTGTCAAATCCTCTCTAATTGAGAGGTAAGCACAACCATTTATAGGCATTTATGAGATTTATCAAAATCCTCTCCAATTGAGAAGATTTGTCAAATTCTTAAGATTATGCATTTTTTGCACTTTTGGGATTCAATAATCTAAAAAATTTCTTAAAACAAACACCATATATGAAATCCCAAATAAATTAAAAAAACTCACATTTTGATCCCAAAACTTGTAATCCATACCAAATGCCAAAAAAAATTGGTGAAACAAACACCCCCTAATAGAAGGAACAAAGAAATACTGAAAAGATTAACTACTAGTTAAGAGTATATTTTGGGGAGTAAAGCTTCACATTGAGCAGGTGTTCTCTTAAGAATACTCTGTAAAAATAATTGATCTATACCATTCACATATAATATTAGAAAGTTAATTTAAAAATTACATTTTTTTATATTATATTTATAATATAGATCAACTCACTCTTACAGAAATTGTTCTCATAGAATCTTTACTGTTTTAACATCTCCCCTTAATAGTTTTTTGAGATATATGCTCGGTGTGGAGTATGTGATCACATTCACACTGATCTTAATTTTCATGTTAAATAAATAAATTTTTAATTCTAATGTTTAGCATGTTTTAGGGAGGAGGAAGTTTCACAGTTCCCAAGTGTTAGGGATCAATAAAGCGGGAAAATTTTAACTATTGTGAGCACAGATTCACAGCATAAATTGGCGGTGTAAATTAAAACATATGTTTGATATTTTAATGTTGATAATATTAAAATATAGTTACTGTAGAGCGGAGTTCTAGTACGACTTTGCGAGGGGCAACATTTACTTCGATGTTGTCTTGTGAGAGCTAAAACCAAATTCTATATTTGATTTTTTTTAAGGCTGATATTAATATACCTATTCTCCATGTCTTTTTTTGATATTAATTGTTAATAGATCTGCACACCATGTGATAATGTCTAACTGAATTTAGAGATCTAAATTTTTTTTTTTTCGCATTTCTCTTCTTTGATTGATAAGACCGTAAGAAGTCCACTTTAATTATAATTTCCTATCCACGATCGTAGTCCATCTAAAATGAAAAGCGGAAACGAGCGAAACTAATGTCAAAGTTTTCTTCCAAGGCACCAGCGGTTCATAAATGCGATAAGGATTGAGGGTTGTAATTTCACATTCTAAAATATCGTTGTAGGTTAGTCTCTTTTTCCACAAGCTAAAATCTGGATTTACACGGTAGTATCGACCTGGGGTATCTGGATTTAGGTCGCTCAAGTAACATTTTAATGATTCAAATCCACTGGACACATATTTAATGTTGCGCGGTTCAGATTTCAACCCATGAAAAAAAAAACGTTGCGCGTGTGAAAAAATGCCAGAATATAAATTATTACCCTTAGTCTTGTTAAATTTTTAAAGATTTGGTGCGTTGAAAGAACCTTTAACAATTATGGACCGTACTATTAGTTGATATTTAGGAAAGAAAGATCACAATAACTTTAGGTATAAATTAACTAGTTTGATTCCAAAAGTGGGTTTTTTTTTCTTTTTCTTTCTTTTTTTTCCCTTTTTTGTTTTTTTTTTTTTTTCGTTTTTGTGGTTACAGAACGATGAATGGCGAAGATCCAAATTCAACAAACATATACGAACCCTTGATTTGGGCAGTAAATTGAGCGGCAAGGTTGTTACGAAGATCCAAATTCAACAAACATATACGAACCCTTGATTTGGGCAGTAAATTGAGCGGCAAGGTTGTTAGCTATATTAATGAGATTTTGGATGCTACGAACCCTTGATTTGGGCAGTAAATTGAGCGGCAAGGTTGTTAGCTATATTAATGAGATTTTGGATGCTGCTAGATCTGAAAAATTAATTTAAGTTAATCTCACCGTGAATTGAGGCAGATTCCGAGGAGAGAGAGGAGGTTTAAGGTGAGTAATGAGGGATCCACACGCGAGCATGAACAAGAGTTGGGTTCTGGTCCTTTTCACATTTATGACGCAAGTTCGTTAAATCTCCACTAATAATTGTATTTTCAAAGATTTGTGAAGTAAGTCCAAATCTTTGTGAACCGGAGTCAAAATAATAATAATAAACATGAAAACAAGCCAACCCTATCGGTGTGGGCTGTGCAACAACAAACAGTCTACAAATAATAATAATAAACATGAAAACAAGCCAACCCTATCGGTGTGGGCTGTGCAACAACAAACAGTCTACGAAAATAATTAAATTCAGTTGAAGGCACTCATTCGTGGTAATGTAGTTTTTAGAGTTTGAAAGATTATTTTATTGGAATTAATGTTATATGATTTTTCTTTCGTAGTAGAAAAGAGGGTGCTTGTTATCAATTTTGTGAAAGTAAAACAGGTATTAAATTTTGTTATAATTGATTGGCAAATTGCTTTCAGTTTTTAGTCAATTGTAGTCGCACTGCTTGGAAGCATGATTTAGACTTTCAACGTTTGTTTTCCACGCTTAGGCCCCCCTCCAATAATTCGCGCTCATTAGTTTGAGATTCCAAATATCATTATCAGCCGACAAAACTTTGATACTGAAGTATAGACATGACTGGTTATGGATTAGTGATTAATATTCCCTAAAATATGCAACCGTAAACCTTTAGGGCCTGTTTGGATTTGTAGGGGGTGAAGGGAAGTTAAGGAAAACTGAGAGAAGGGAATGGAAGAGAAGAGAAGAGAAGGGAAGGGAGTTCCATTCCCCTTGGTTACACCCCAATTTGAGGGGTAACAATTTTTATACTATTAGGGGGTAAACCAAAAGGAACTAGGGTGAATTAACTTCACCTCGGGCTTGTTTGGATTGAGGGGAATGAGGGTGAAGGGAAGTTAGGGGAACCATTCACATCCATTCACCTTGTTTGGGAACACTTAGGAGGTGAAGTTAATTCACCCTAGTTCCCATTGGTTCACCCCCTAATAGTATAAAATTTGTTACCCCCAAATTGGGGTGTAACCAAGGGGAAGAGAACTCCATTCCTTTCTCTTCCCTTCCCTTCACTCAGTTTCCCTTAACTTCCATTCACTCAGTTTCCCTTAACTTCCCTTCACCCCCTACAAATCCAAACAGGCTCAATGTTTCCAAACAATGTGAATGGAGGTGAATGGTTCCCCTAACTTCCCTTCACCCTCATTCCCCTCAATCCAAACAAGCCCTTAAATTAAGGCCTTGTTTTGTACGCGAGAATGGGGTGGAATGAAATGATTATTCTCACTTCTCATTCTTTCCTACCAAACACAACTTCTTTTTTGAAGTTAGAATGTCCATTCACACTTCTCATCAATTCACACTTTATGTGGGAATGAGCATTCCTAATGAAATGATAGGGAATGTGCATTCCCACTTAAATAGGAATCAATAAAATATACAATTTTAAATTACATTCATTCCCACTTTATTTTATAAATTACACACAAACGTGAGGATGAGAATGACTACTATTCCATTCTCACATTAATTTCATTCCATTCATTCTCATTTGAGTCTATTCCCGCGTACCAAAGGATGCGTAAGGGTAACACTAGAGCTAATCAAGCAATATTATGGGCTCTAATTTGTAGATATAACTATCTCTAATTAATCTTAATAAAAGGAATATTCATATGAAAGCTTTTACCTTGAAATCATTAGCCTCTTCTACCTTCATCGTAGGTCAAAAGTAGCATCTTAATTGTCTACTGCCGAGGGAAATGTTAATTAGGCGCGTGAGTTAATTATGCATAAAATTTTGTTTCGTCGGTCACTAACCTCTGAAGAGTTGCTGAGGACCTAATCTATTAATTTATTTGGTCCTTGAATTGATTTTGTCTCGCTTTTCACTTGCGGCTGCCAAGAGCCTAACTTGGTTTGTTGCTATTGTCTTCTCTATTTGAATATCTACCCCTCCTTTTATTTTCTTATATATCCTATTAATTTGTTGTATTTGTTAATCTGTCCGATTAGTTTTTGGGGTGTTACTTTAGGCCAAAATAAATATTACAATTAGTCGTTGACGGTTTAGGATAATGCATGGTTCGTTTTGTACACTGACAAAAGCACCATGCATGCTGCAAAATAAAATTTAGAGTAGTCTGGATATATATATATATATATATATATATGAACCAATAATAACAGAGAAAATTATGAAATTTGAAAATTATTTTGCCCGGGATTGAGTTTGGTGTAATTAGAATTAACGACGTCATCGAGCAATGAAAACGTATTCATGTCTAAGGAGCCGTAACAAATGTCAAAATCTAATAAATAACAAAGATTACTGCTTGAACATAGTTTATAGGGTTAATTGCGGATATATCCACCACAGAACCCCGACTGAAATTTTTTTATGGCTCTGTTGCCCTTAGGAGGTTTATTTATCAAACAAAATTTTTTTTTTGCTTTTCTCAAAGGACAAAGAAATCGGACCATAACGAGTTCATCTGCAAATCGATGGCGGATCCAAAAAGAATTATCCGGATAACAAATATCTAATTAACTATCGAAGAAATAATATAATGTTGTAAAACTATAGTATGTGATGAAAATAAACTCGGTGCATTTTATGGGTGGCAGTCAGGTCTCTGGCGGGTGTCGGCGATGATCCAAGAGGCGGCGATGATCCAATATTGTTTTAAGCACAGCGTTTCATAAACGCACATAAACTAAACTTGAAAAGGTTTTAAAAAACATAGCACTTCAACTATGTAACCGATTTATCTGTTTTATTCCGGATTTAGCCACCAACGCCAACAAGATCTTGCATGGAGCAATGATTTATACGTATTTTATCGTAAAAAAAAGAAAAGAAAAGAAAGGAAGAAATTAAATAGATAGAGAATAACTAAAAGAAATGAAGAAAAAATACAAAGAATAACTAAAAGTGCCACGAAACTAATAAAATGGTGGAGGCGGTGACCACACCTTTTCAGTGATGGGGACAACCAGCGGTGCGGTCCCAGGAGGTGAGGGTATCGCCTATTCCGCGTGGAACCGTGTCGGCGGACCACCGCGCTTGCTGAGGTGGACCACAGCAGCGTCCAGCTGTGTTCCCGCGTTCGATCGGGATCCGCGGGCGCGGCGGTGGCGGATTCATATATACCGAATAGTTTTATCATTTATTCACTGTTACTCTGGTGAGTGCGATACGTGCACGAGATGTAAATTAATAATGCATAATAAAAAAAATTTATTAACACCCTAATAATTTGAATAGAGAATAAATATTTACATAGGAGTTCTGTCATTTTAAATGAACCTTGAATTTTGCTATATGTAATTATTTAAATGTGTGGGAATTAAGTGGTTAGCTATGAGATAATTGCCGGTGTTTTTCAAGTATAACCTCAGTTTAGTTTTCAAATGATAAATCAACTTGAGTGCATTACCGGGGTTTTGAAAACGAGGCTCATGGGTTCAAAAACCTGGCTTCTCTTAAATAATAGTATAGATAGTATTGCTTTTAAACGTGTTTGAATTCACCCATCGCGGGTGAACCAGATAGTTAATTAGGAGATTTCAATACGACTTTTTCTGGTCTTGTGTTTGATTCTGCGCTGGATTATAATAAAAAATATGTCTAAATTCTATAGATATAATTCATGTTCGAATATATTATGGAATCCTATGTGGAGATATATTATCCTTGAAATTGCGATTCATGGTGATTATATAAAAAATTGGATAATCTACATGTACCATCTAATTAGAGAGGATCTGAATCTTGTTCTGATTTTGAAAGTATATGTTTATCAAAATCAAGTGTGTTTAAATTACGGTTAATATAATATTTTATTTATAAATAAATTTATTTTTGCATCTTAATCAAAGAAAAAAGATGTTGTATTTTAATTATATTTTTTTATATCTCGCTAAAGATCTGATTACATTGAATTTGAGAGAAAAGTTGATAACATTGTCTTTTTATATATATACATATGGTGACACTACTATCGCACAATTCTGGTTCTGCTAGTTGCATGCTATGTTGTATAATATTTGATATTTGTAGTTTTAGGACTATAAGGATACAAAAATGCACGTGTCGGAAAATCAAAAGATGGATGGGATTCCAACGATCGGGTGCACCTTTTATTAAGGGAGATAGATCTCATAAATTGTACAATGCGTTTTTATGTGATCAACTTCTGCGTACGTATTTTTGAGTGGAACGTGACGACCAAGCCTATTCACCAATTCGCCATAGTGAGACCCCCTTGTGCTCATGGGGTGCGGCCCAAAGACATTTTGCATATACACGCCTCGCATATTACATATTTACTAATTTATTTATCAAATATTTAATTTATTAAATAGATTTACTTTTGCATCTTAATCAGAGAAAAAAGATGATGTCTTTTAATTATAGCTTTTATATATCGCTAATCTGATTACATTCAGTTTGAGGGGGAAATTGACAATATTGTCTTTTTATATACATCATGACACCACTATTGTATAATTCTGATTCTACTAGTTGCGTGTTATATATGATGTATGATATTTGATATTTATAGTTTTAAGACTACGAGGATACAAAAATGCAAGTGTCCGGGAGTCAAAAGATGGATTGGATTCGAATGATTGGATGCACTTTTTTTTAAGGGAGGTAGGTTAGATATCATAAACTGTATAGTGCGTTTTCATGTGATCAACTTGGGTAGTTGGGTGTACGCATTTTTGAGTGGGACGTGACAACTAAGTTTATTCACCAATTCGTCATAGTGAGACTCCCTTGTGCTCATGGGCTGCGACCGTGCGGGCCAAGACATTTTGCATATGCACCCTCAAAATTTTTCGTGTTTAAAAATCACTAGTAGAAAAAGGTGTATCCTAGATGGAATATCCTAGACGGAATTTTTTCCCGTCTACAATATAAACATCATAGACGGAATTTTTTCCGTCTAGGATGTAGTATTCTAGACGGAATTTCCGTCTAGGATAATCCGTCTAGGATGTATTCTAGACGGTTTTTAATTCCGTCTAGAATAATCCGTCTAGAATGTATTCTAAACAGAATTTCCGTCTAGAATACTACATCCTAGACGGGAACTTCCTAGACGCGTATTCTAGATGGAATTCCGTCGATGATACTTATTCTAGACGGAATTCTGATTTTCCTAGACGGAATTTTTCGTCTAGGATGCCTGATTTTTTACTTGTGAATATTGGTATTTACAAAATCACCGCCAAATTCTTTCACTTGAGCTTTTCTATCCCTTTCACTTAATCATTTAATGGTAAATTACTGTGAACTTATTGGAAATTTTTTAACATTGATTAGAAACCAACAAGGCTGACTTTGAGGGGTGGAATAATTTTGTGTAAGAGATTTTTATTTTATTTTATTATTATTATTTTTTGTGGGGTGGGGGGGGGGTTGTAATTTCAAATACCATAATTTGAGGGGTACGTATACAAAAACCACTTTATTGTATTTGGTATTGCCATGCAGTTTGAGCTAGGTTTTGTGTGCTTCCAACAATATAAACTCAAATTTATTATGCCACATTTATGTTATGATGTGATACGTTGAGGAGTTAATGAATCAATTCTCAAGTTGTATAGATTTTTAGGGGGCATGCTTCATGCTTGAAGGGTAGATTGTTTGGAGAATAACGGCCGAATTTATGCGCAAATAATGATATAAGTCACTTTCATTTATTAATTTAAATTATTTATTAATTTGCATCTAAGAACACTCTCTCATGGCCTTCAGTAGAGCCGTTAAAGTTTTATTTTGAGTAGCCCCCACTCACATTCGCTTCACCGTTGAGGTATTAACGGAGAACATGAGAATTATTCCTTTGTTGCCGTTTGAAAACGAGGTTAGCCAAAAGCAATTTGGGACTTGTCTGATGTGTCATAAAGTAAATATTTATTAGGTTAATTCATACATTATTAATTGTTAAAGAGTGAATTTTCACACAGTTGTCGTGGACCATTTTAGGGGTTTTGCCAACAAAAAAAACGATAAACTATTTTTTTTAGAGAAAATAATGATAAATTAAATTTCAAATCAACAAAAAGGATGACATATATCTAAAGTCTACTCATGAATTAAATATCATGAATTTTATTTTATTTATTTCTAAAACAACCATTAAATTTTAGATGGAGTCACTAAATTATCATGAAATTTATATATTTTCAGATAAATGTCATAGATTTTCACGCGCTATCATAAACTATCATATATCCTTTCGGGATAGTATGTGACATTTTAATGCTAACTAAGAGTTTATGATGTCAATCTCTCAAATAAAAATACTCTATGAAATTTACCCTATTATAAACGACAACTGTTTAACTTTACATTGCAACCATTTCAAACACTGTAGGCATCCTTTTATAAATATATTTGGTAGTTTTTTTCTTCTTAGAAATTTTAACAGTGACCATAGTTTTTTGTTATTGTCTTTTTTTTTTTAATTCTGACACTCAGACTTATTGGATGATTTTTGCTTGCCTGGATATAGTAGAAGACTTAGCTAAAAATGTCAATTCGATCTTATGCTCAGAGATCGTACTCAAGGCTTGTTCGCCGAAGAGAGTTAACAGGGGACACTGAGAAGATGATAGCGCCTTTGTTCTCTCTCAGGGGTCACGTTATCGGCTGGG
>NC_033796.1:5248636-5258910 GCF_001876935.1 Asparagus officinalis
A
The DNA here is from genome assembly GCF_001876935.1 of Asparagus officinalis. NCBI lineage: Eukaryota > Viridiplantae > Streptophyta > Magnoliopsida > Asparagales > Asparagaceae > Asparagus > Asparagus officinalis. The sequence goes on from NC_033796.1 coordinate 5,248,638, forward strand.
TAGGGAGATGTTCTAATAAAAACCTTAAAAACTAAAAACCTATGCTAACCATCCAATCTATCTAATCCAATGACCTGCATTTCGATGGCAGAATTGAAAATATAGACAAATCTAATACACATCAGTTGTAAAAAATAATATGAAAAGGGTAAAATTGGAACGATTCACTACAATGGTGGCTGGTAACATTGGAAACTGGAGATAATGAAGAACACATTTATCTAAAAACGACCTTTCACTTCCCCATTTCTCTCTCTTCCCCTGCGTTCCAGCTCACTTCGACGCTCCAGCTCACGCCGACGCCCCGACGTCCCTCGACGAGCTCGCCGTCGAAGACCATCGACGAGCCCACGCCGACGCCGAAGCCCCTCGACGTCGTTCTCGACCAGCTTCGAGCCGGTCGAAGCCCCTCGACGTCGTCGCCGAAGCCCCTCGACGCCGTCGCCGAAGCCCCTCGACCGCCAAAGACCCTCGACGAGCTCACCGAGGCCGAAGCCCCCTCGACCAGCTGGCCGTCGCCGACGCCGAAGCCCCTCGCCCTGAAAATCTTCTCTTAAAAAAAGAAAAATTACTGTCTTGTTTGTTTATTTTTGTTCACGACGTTTCTTATTCTTTTTGTTTCTAATTTTTGTAGATTTGCTATTGTTTGATAACGAGTTTTAGTTCAGTGAATCTGGATTCAATTCAATGAATCTGGATTCATTGGAGTGAATCGAGAGCCATATATAGTTAATATTTATTTAATTATTGTTCACAAGTTGGAATTAATATTTATTTAATTGTTGTTCACAAGTTAGTGGTCTTGTTGTGCTGTGTTGCTGTTGCTGTGCTGTTGTGCTGCTACTGATGTGAAACTGGATTCGCTGGAGTGAATCTAGATTCAATTCAGTGAATTTGGATTCACACCAGTGAATTTGGATTCATTGGTTGTTTGTTGCCCCTATTTTATGAAGAGACATGCCTGTGAAACAATGAATATGAAGGGATGAAGTTTCTTTCGCATCAGTGACTATTTGAAGTGAAGTGAATCTCGATTCACTACTTTAGTGAATCTAGATTCATCCACTGCAGTGAATTGAAAATGACAGAATTGAAAATGGCAGAATTGAAAATAAATACATATTAAATACACATCAGCTGTCAAAATTAATGTAAAAGGGGTAATTTAGGAAAGATTCATTAAGGAAACACAATGTAATTAGCCAGTCAAACACTCTATTTCACGAAACACACTGTAGTTAATTAGCAATAATTCCCAAAAACGATAACGCTCGAGATGAAGAAAAACAACTGCAGTGAATCTCGATTCACTCCAGTGAAACAAGATTTTTTTTGGGGTTGCCTGAGCCGTGAGATCACATGGGGAAATGGAAAACTACACTTACATTTATTATTTAATTATTAGAAATAAAATTACAGCACATGCATTTATTTTTTTACTCTTGCATTTATTTCTTACTCTCTTTAGTGGCTGTCAAAATTACAAAAATAACCTTATCTAGTTGACTTTAATCTCTAATCTCATCCATGTGATCTTCAATAATCCAATGACCCACAATTGTTTTTAGTTTTTAGGCTAAGGAGGTTTTTATTAGAACCTCTCCCTATATATATATATATATATATATATATATATATATATATATATATATATATATATATATATATATATATATGATATAGTAAGACTCCTATCAACTTAAGTTGATATCCACCAAACTTCCTAACCACTCATTTATTAATATAAAAAACCTTTTCATATCATGTAATGTCACGTCTTTTCATATCCTGCAATGTCCACAAAGTTTTGCCCTATTAGTTGAGTTAGTTATTTGACCTACCAAACTTTTTAGCCACTCATATTGTCTAGGGATCTTTGCATGATATGAAAATATTTTTTATATTAATAAATGAGTGGCTAGGAAGTTTGATGGACATCAACTTAAGTTGATAGGAGTCTTACTATATATATATGTATATGTATATATATATATATATATATTATATATTATTATATATATATATATATATATATATTATATATATATATATATATATGAGAAATGTTTTCCTAAGGTGACACCTTAGATTCCCACCTAAGGACGCGGTCTAAAATCACATCATTCCCTAATTTTTTTGGCGATCCGCTTCGTTGAACTTGATCTACATGTTCGTAAACCCAAAACACACCAATTTTGGGATGAACCCGTCGTGTTTTGACCCTTCATCCACTCACTATAATTTTACGGTTTCGAATGAATAGAACTTTTTGCACGGCTCAACGAAGGATCAAAACACGACGGGTTCACCCTAAAAATTGAATGTGTTTGGGTTTAAGAATGTGTAGATCAAGTTCAACGGAGCGGATTGGCAAAAAAAAAAAAGGAATGATGTGATTTTAGGCCCGTCCTTAGGTGGGAATCTAAGGTGTTACCTTAGTGAATAATATATAAAATATATATATATATATATTATATATATATATAATATATATATATATATATATATATATATATATATATATATATATATATATATATATATATATATATATAGAGAGAGAGAGAGAGAGAGAGAGAGCACAAATTTTGTGCTTAGTAGTGAAGTGACATATTCCCATCCACTCATTCAAATGAGGGACCACATTCACATGGGTTGACGAGTGCATGAGGATATGCAACCATTTGAATGAGTGGAGGGGGATGTGACACCTCACTACCAAGCATAATTTTTTGTGCTTGGTGCTTAAGTTGATGTCCACCAAACTTCCTAGCCACTCATTTATTAATATAAACAATGTTTTCATATCATGCAAGAATCCCTAGACAAAATATGAGTGTCTAAAAAGTTTGGTGGACAAATTTTTTCTATCCACTTAAGTTGAAACGAGTTTTGCTCTATCAACTTAAGTTGATGTCCACCAAACTTCCTAGTCACTCTTTGTTTTTAACATGATCTTGAGCGAAAAACTCAGGTATATGTTTCCCTGTTCAAGTAGAATTTGTACTCGTGTTAATGACAACTTTGTAGAAAAAACTGACATAATCAAGTTTCGAAGTTGTTTGGTTCGAAGAACCCGTATTGCGATAAAAGACTTTATTGTTATACGTTTCTTTTAAGTGTTTGTTTCATAATATCAGATCTTTTAGACCCAAAAATATTACGACGGGACTAATGTTCAAATCCAATAAGCCGATTATTATGCAACTTCAATTTTTTCTGCAAACTTTATCAATCAGTAAGCATAGCACCGCAGTTAAAACTCATGCATCCTGATCAAATGGAAATGCGCTCAAAGAGGAGTACTCTGCATTTTCCTGACTAAGCTGTTGCTGTTGGAGTTGACCTTTTCCTGTGTGCATCTATGACTAACTAACAAAGTTAAGTCCAAATAAATGATGAGATGAAAGAATGATCAACTTGGACATAGTTTTTAGGATTGGACAGAGCAAACAGAGGCCGTGGCAGGTCTTTTTGTGGACAAGGATGACGTGTCTCGGACAGCCTTCCAATGTGAATGAAAGTAGTGTCTATGATTAGGCTTTGACTAAAATGAATCATACCATGGCAACTGTTTTTTTTTTTAATTTAATTTTGGACTTTGCTCCTTCGGTCAATGTCAACAGTCTTTGAGCTAAGCAAGTGTGAGAAGATTGACTCACGAACTTTTTTTTTTTTAATCATTGATTTGTTTAAGTCATGAGCTAAGCTCCTGGATTTGAGCAAATTTCCAATGATTTAAGTAGTAAGCTTCTCTTGTTATAATTGGAAATTAAAAGTTGCTTTATGAGGTGGAACCATGTGATCTCTAATGTACAAATACTTCCAATCATTTTGGTTCGCTGCAAACGAAATGCGCTCGGTTTACACGCAAAGTAGTTAATTTGTTAGTATGCCCCCAGTTACCGTAATATTTTCGTCGAAACTACGCCGATTATAGTATTTGCTCCTACATTACTTCAAGCAATAGCCAGGATATCATTATATGAAGTGTTCAAAACTTTACGAAGAAGAGGAATAATATATTTTCTCATATAGATAGCACATGATGAGTTCTGTACATTCAATGACAGATGATTCTCACGTCTGTATAGAGTTTTTTTTTCTTTTTTTTTTAGGTTGGTTGGAACAAGCAAACATAAACTGGAAATTGAGAAAAAAAAAAAAAATTCCGTGTGATTCTCTCTAGAGAATGGTAGGTCAAATAACTAACTCAAATAAACTTTGCAATGATCAATAATAATACTCAAATAGGAGGAGACAAGTGGGGAGAGAAATTTTGGCAACAGCCGCACTCATGTCACACCAATTTACAGGCTGTTAGGCTAATTCAGCCATGAGTCCCCTCCCTTGTCAATGTCAATTACGAACCCTTGACCATTAATTAATGCCCTTGGATGGGTGGCTTAAAAATGGGCTTAATTAATATTTGCTTTATTATTTGATGGGATGCAACCAGAAGAACTATATAGCTCATCATCATTCAAGAAAGAGGGTAAAGATCCACAGAAAGGCGTGTATAGCTTTTACTTAACAAGTTTTAGCCTAATTTGCTGAAGGATTAGTTTTAAAGTGAACAAAGGAGGGTCTGGGTCCCTATAAATGAAGAGAATCCTTTCACACCAACAACACAGGCTGTTATGGAGCAATTAGCTCCAATGTCAGCATCCAGTAGTCCCACTCAGGATAACTAATCTTTGGGATTTGGTATGTGACCTCATTAACCTAATCACGGCCCAAAGTGAGATCCAACGAGTAAATCAGCGCTAAAAGACTGCATAAATATTATACTAAAAGTTCAAATTATTAATCTCATAAATGGACCCTTGTCACCAAATAAACAAGAATTAGAAAACCCCACTTTGATCAAAATCCAGAACCTAACAAATCTTCATTGTTCTAGATTGATGCGCATGGAGATCAATATTGGGCACCACCAAATTTTATGGGGGTATTAAATTTACATCACAAGCCAAAGCTTTCCCTCTCTCTCTCTTTAAAAAAAACACCTTTTCTGAGAAAATAGTTGGGCCCCTACAACCAGAGTTTGTTTGAACCTTAAACCTATTGCAACAATTGCTGCAGAGGCTTCACTAATTTTATCTCTGTGTAGCATTTATAGTGAACCATTCTTAATTTATTTGATTTACACGCAAGAAAGCAAAACGGTGAGGCCCATATTATTGCCATCCCAAGAAGAAAACACATGGTTCAATAAAGGAATGAAGGACATGCTTAGCAAGCAAATGGGAAGAACATTTTGACAGTGAAGAAGCACACAAGAAATCAAGCAAATGAGAGAACTCGTCATCAATTTAAGTTGAGGGACAATGAACTGCTACAGGCTACAGGATTATTATTGTTTATGGGCACTCATGTGAGCAAGGTTATGGGGGTGTGTTTATGGCCAACGCACTAAAAAAACCAAGACTTTATGAGGGTTTTTTGTTGTATGAGAAATAGCACATGAACACTGCACATGGACAGATATGGGCATGCTAACTACCTTAATAACTGCTGTAGAGCTCTAGGCGTCAAATCCAGCAACAGACTTTAGAAACATATTCCTGTGAATTGATCTCTGCCTCTGACAAAGTTGGGCGAATAATAAAAGAAGAAAAAAATAATAATTTCTGAAGATATTTATTATGTTCAGGTAACGCAACATACTCAAGGTTGTGACCCCAAAACGCAGCAGTTTCACCCACTGATCAGCATCTTTATTGACCATTTCATCTGGTGTAACTGATGCAGAAGATAAGTAATTCAACCTGCAATCAGAAAATATACAGAAATTTATCTATCAGATATCTTAACATATACTGCAATCAGCAAGCTAGGGGGTACCAAGGAACTTATGCAGGTATTACGTCTTTGTTGCAATCAGGATGAATCAGGGCCAGGAACAACAAATTGCACGAAGGATAACATATAATTGGTAGAAGAAATAATCTTCTCTTCTGATAACTTGATTAACGCTTCCCAAACCTATGGAAATTTCCTGAACTGAAGCCTGAAGGAATATTTACTTCTGATAACCAGAAGATCACCGACGTGAAATTTGAGCTGCAATTCTCATAGCAAAGGCATGCACTCACGAAAAGAACTGAAAGTAAAAGGTATTTGCCTTTATTTCTCTACACATATGCATCAGAATTAAAAAGAAAAAAAACATGTACTTAATATCAACTCAATTTCACCTCCAAACATCAAACTATTGTCTTTGTGCCTGTATCACATTTCCCATATACTACAACATCATCATCAACGGGAACTCAACACACTTAAAGCAAAAGCTATTCCTGCTATTTACAGTAAATAATTTCATAAGACTGAGCCTCTAAAATTTGCCGGTAATTGGTGTCTCGTGCACTCAACTTTAAACTACAGACTGCATGATCCACAAGAAACGTGAGTCATTAGTCATAATAACTAAAACTCTATATGTGTGTGTGTGAGGAGTAGTTGACTCCTCATCCACACATTTAAAAGTGACCACTTGAAAATGGTCCCCACGCCCATTGAATGAGGGGATGAAAAGTGACCACCTCACTACCAAGCACCAAATATGGTGCTTGGTACTAAGCATACCCATTATTCACACACACACATAATAATTAAATATTTCATACCAGGTTAAGTACTCTTACAGGTTTGAAAACACGTCTTCAGGAAGATAACTGACGGAGAATAGCTCAGCAGACCATTTTCCAGTAGACAAATGTATTCGTCAAATACAAAGAAGTCACATGCAATTCATGAATTTGGTAAGAAATTAATCAATGTGCTATTACTTTTATGATCAAACAAAATTTTGCTGAATTAATTACTATTATATGTGAATTAATTGTAAAATGCAGAAACTCAGTTCTCAGATATTCAAATACCAGCCACAGATACTAGTCTATCACTATCAACCATCAACCATCAACCATCAACCACTTCTTTTTTCTATTAACCTTGTGGTTTACCGTTTCTATATGGAGAGAAAATACATCTGCTCTGCACTTACCAGCACACTGAAACTATTCCCAACTAATTTCTTGATTTCTGATTTTTTTTTTCCAAACTCCAAACATTAGAACCTAGTTGGACAATTCTGGAACTCGCACTTCCAAAACTTTTCTATATGGCTGAAGGCATATTGGATAGCTCATTTGTCACAACAACACAGTCTTGTCACGTGATAAAAGTGGAAGGTCTATGCACACCAATACAATAAACAGGGTGGACTCGGTAACTAGTCTTTTCTCAGTAGTCATACCCACTCTTTACTTTCAGGAATCATAGAACAATGAATCAAAAGTATCATAATCTCGCAAGTCAAGATAGAAAAAAAATGAAATTAACCCAATATTAAAAAAGATTAAGAATATAATTCTAGAAATGATGCAAGTATGAAACACCCAAGATTAATAAGATTTTTCATACAAGAGATTTAAATTCGATAATGGCACCTAAATAGCAAAATATAGCTCAATAATTAGAATAAATCATTAGCAGCAATTTAGATTATGAGAACAAACACAACCAGGGCACAAGACACAATGGATCAGCAGGTTGCCTAATTCCACACAGCCTAAACCTCTTCCCTACCTATGGGGTTTCTATTATGTCAATCTCTCGACCGCCAAGATATCAACAATAACACACTTGATATAAGAACCAAGTCTCTTTTAGTCTTTTATACATCTTTACTCTAGCAAATATGGTCATAAGAAATGGAGCAAAGATGATCCAATTGAAGATTAAAAAAACACACACACAAATTCTCTCTCTAATAGCACTTCTAGTGAGTTGCTAAGCAAAACTGAAGCCTAGTGGCTAAATAAATGCTTTTTTTAGGGGGACTACATTTGCAATTGTAAGGATTTGAATGCTTGAGAAAAAAAGGAGATTTTGCTATGTATTGAGTTGTCAATAGACAATGAACAATGATATATTTTACAAAGAATGAGCAAATCAAGCATTGAAAAGGAACCATAAATTTGTTTTACTGAGACAAAATGCAAGGATCTCAAGCATGCACTCTACTGCAATTGAGAAGCTAAATTCAAAAAATTTCCTACTTTGACATCACATTTGACCTTTCAAAGTCATATATCACCGTATCAGCATCCTCCATTTTCTCACCATTTTGTTGGATTCCGTGTAAACCTTTCCAAATTTTTAGGTTTTGAATGAATTTTTATGAAATTTCATCACTTGATGACAATTACATTGTTGTTTGGTTACAAATATTATAATTTATTTAATGTTTTCACATGCACCGTGAAGCACCAACATGGTTAATGGGTTCTTACTTCCACTCAGATAAGGATAGTGCCAAGATGTGCCTGACGATGTGTAGGACACGAGGAAGTTTTGTCAAGATTGATAACAGAGCAGAAGGGGAATGTCACCTGGACATGGCTCAGAACATTCCAAGACACGGGTGTCTAGATTCAATTAGATATGAGAGAGAAGGAGAACCTGAACCATCATACATTTACCGCCAGCAACAGTTTCGTCATAAGCATTGAACTTAGGGGTGCATTCTGTCCAGATACGAGTCATATATGATACTTACCATATCCATATCCACTTACCCATCTCGGATAAAGTTACGGATATGGATATATCTCGGTAAGAAAAATTCACATCCATATCCGTTAAAATTGGATACAGATACGGATATACATGCAGAAATATAAGCGGATACAAAACAGATATGAGAAAACTAGACAATATTGAAAAAAATTATAGTTCATGTGATATAAAAGAGTCATTAATATTTGCATTATATCTGAAAAGCTAAGATAAAACATAATGATCATCAAAATTAACATCAAATCTATAATCTAAGTATTAAAACAATTGACTAATATGTTTTCGGACATTTCGGATGCGGATCCGGATATTTCACTACAAAACCATATCCATAACCATATCTTGTCTGTTACAGATTTGAGTAACCATATATGTATCCTAACGGATACGATAATGGATGTTTCCTCAGATACGGATACGATTTAGCACCCCTAATTGAACTTATTTCCATGGAACTTATTGCCATGGTCTTTAGGTTGCCAAGTCATCGATTTCAAATGTTGCAAGGTTCCAAGAGAGTAGAAAGGGATGCAAGGAAGAAATGAGGCGAATTCATATCTGATGAAATATAACTCGATCATAAGGCAATTACATGGGTTAAGTTCAGGTCAGATGGGATGGGCTGCAAATGAGGGTAAGTGGGCTGGTCGAACGAAAGTTTTAAATTGGATACACCGCTATCAAAGATAAGTTGGGTTTCATCACTTAATCAAATACGGTGCAGACTCAATATAATAGAACTACCTGACATGACCCAGATGCATTTAACTAATTCCAAATTTTGAGTAACCCTTGTAACAGTGCAGATAAATTACATGACCCATACACATTTAATTAACTCAAAATTTAACAGTGGAAAACCAACTTTACGTTTAGTAACAGTAACAATTAAAGGATATGACCTAATAAAAGCAAGAAGAAATTGGTGAAAACCTTAAACCAGAACAACATGTCAAAAGGATGTTATAGCCAAAATTACCTGTCATGTAGGGAGCCAAATTCTGACTTGTCACATTTGTCCTATTTATTTGGGTGGGAAGCAGGGAATAGAAGCTCTAATGAGTGGCTTCTAGTATCGATCATTGTCCTACAATTTCTCATAAAATTTTAAATTTGAAATTATACATTTCTTACTTTTGCATTTGAAGGGACCTCAATTTTATGAAAATTCTAATATTTTCATCTAAGTTTCCTAGAATTCATCTCGTTCCCTTTTCTTGAAATAGAAGTCCTACAATTCCAGAAACTGTAAGTTCTCTTATTGTCCCACTAACATTTCCTACATCTCATAAATGGTATTTCAGGACCATGCATTGATACAGATACTAATGATATCTCCGAAAGATGAGCAAAAGATAAATATATTGAATTTGTTTAAATAACCAATTCCGTAAAAGCAGTTTTTTCCCCAGAGTTTAACATTTTAAGAATAAATTCAAGATGCATACAGGTCCAGAGTTCCAGTAAATTGTCTAATGGAATTCCATTGCAAAGAAATTAAGTTTATGAAAGTCCTTAAGAAAAACAAAAGTATGTGTAGTCAGTTTTGTAAACCATTTGGACTGCAACAGCTATAACTGAAGCAACATACACACGAGGAAAATGATTGTGCATTAAGAATAACCTAGAGTACGTCAGGACAAAACTCCCAGCAGATATCATGATAGATTACTTTTGGAACTTC
>NC_033796.1:5258927-5286534 GCF_001876935.1 Asparagus officinalis
TATTTGGTAAAATACAAATTGCAGACATCTGCATTTTGATGCGATAGAAAAAATGAACTCAAAATCAAGGGCACAATCATTTAAAGAACTTATCATGGCATGTCAATTTACATTTCTAAATATGTTATTCAAAACAGACAGTTGACTATCCCAAACAGATGCTGTACAAGGATGCAAGTTACACAAGGACGCCTTCTAATCATAATGCATGCCTACAAACCACAGAATAGAGAAGATTATTATAAGCCATCAAGTTCTGAGGTCAGTTGACTTACCTACCAATTGAAAGAAATGTCGATTCTACCACCTTGCTGTCAATTGATAGCCTAACCTTGTGAGACAGGCTGTGGAATTACGATATCTTCTTGTAGATCTAAGGCGAAAAATATAAGCCAAATCCACAATAAAAAATGTTCATGATTGCCTAGGCTTGTAGGCAGTCCAGGATAAATTAAATCAGATATACAACTATGTTATAAATGGTTTCCATTCACAATCCCTCTTGTGTTATCAACTTCCCTTGCAGCCTTTATACGGGCTATAAGAGTCTCTCCCTGGCTTTCCAACTCGTTCCTTGCAACTAATTTTGTACCATAGCTATGATACAACATACTCAATCTATTTTCATCTCCAGATATCTCGTGAAGCTCCTTCACATGAATCCTTGAGATCAATCCATAAAGAAAAATAGAACCTGACTCTAATTTTTTCTCGTTAACCCTCACACGAACCAACGAAGTTGATTCCGGACCAAATGAAACTGGATCATGAAGCACAGAGAAGTTGCCAAAGAGCATGTCAGGACTCTGAAATAAATCATCCAAATCCCAGGTTTCCACCTGGATATTGGTTTTCTCTGTTTTCGGCGCCATAGACCTTCTACGAGCTGCTCTTGATATGTTTGCAGCCTCCCTGAATCCACTCAGTAAAGCCCCGTGCATTGTTGCTGGGTACCTTCTGTTAGTTGCCTCTCCAGCAAAGAAAACCCTTCCATCACCAACACTTTCAGCAAGAACATCATAATCATCCCCTGAAGATCCAATAGCTACATATGAGTATGACCCATACGTAAACTTATCACTTCCCCATTGAGTACAGATCACTTGAAGAGGGTTGGGAACATCAATTCCCTTAGGGGAAAATATCCCTTGCAGTACAGTCAACACCCTTTCAACATTATCCACTGGCGAGGTCTTTTCAAAGTTAATGGCAGATTCCCCAGCAACAAGAGCAACTAAAAGTGGCCCTCCAGAGACTGATGAGTAACTATAGAACAGAAAGAATTCCCCTCTTTGGCTCGAATCCTCCGTTAAATGGCCAAAGGTATCAATTTCCCCACCCCAAAAATCGTGAGAAAATAGCATCACGACCTTATTAAGCAATCCAAAACCCAATCGCTTGATTGCATCTTGCTTTTGTGGTGGGAGCTCAGGTTTGAATTTAATTGAACCCTTCTTCAGGACACCGAGGGGAACAGTTACCAGAGCCATATCACCACGAAAAACCTAACCATAGTAAAAATAAAAAAATAAGAAAAACTCCAGTTAGAAAGAGTAATTGTGATTGTACTATGCAGAATGTCATAGATAAATGTCTAAATAAATGGAAATGCAGTGGATCACTCAACACTGAGTTACCTAACAGCATCTACCCTCTATTAATTAGTGTCAAACTCTTGGAAAAGACAATTTTGAACAAGAGGACACTCAATAAAAGATAAGTTGGCATCCTCCAATTCTTCTAGACGGCTAGTCAAGGGAAAAGGTTTAGTGAAAGTATTTAAATTAAAAAGAAAAAAAAAAGACAAATTCGTTTTGTTTTCAGCCTTCTGTGTCCTAATCCAATGGTCCAACAACGTGACAAGGTGCATACATTTGTCTTGTTTCAACCTTCTTCAGTTCGTATATTTCCCAACCTTCTTCGCTTTTCTATATCCTATCTGAAAAGGCTTCTGTTGTTCTCCTTGAGTCCTGAAGTTAGTGAACAATCAAATAACTAGTGCTTAACATTTACCCACAAATGGTAAAACAAATGATGATATCATACTAACATTTTCGTTTCGATTTGTTGATAGACGTTGATTAGTGATTTTTACTACAATGAAACATTAGTTATTTACAACTTACAAGTTTGCATTATATGGTAAGCTATTCAAGTCACAAACATACTCTACTAGGTGATGAATAATTGCATTATTTAGAAAACCTACCATATTTTTTCTTTTTGTCTAGTTGCTTGAGAATTTTCGATCTTAAAACATATATAACTATTAAAATTAATTTCCCATAGTTCCAGATAATTTGATTGGTGAACATGTGTAAACTGATTTCACTACGTGATGTCTGACCATGGGCATATAAACAGATTTCATTATGTGATGTCTGAATGTAGGCATTTAACAACATCAGTGGCCAGATTATATGAAACATTCTAAAGTTCAGGTTGCTTACACTTTACGGGCTTAAGTGTACATCCTTGAAAATTTGAATTTAGTCCAAGGAATCCTTAATTATAGGGTCAATATATGGTATAAGGTTCAGACTTGGATTAAAACTTATGACCTTAATAATTTGTTTCAAGATTAATTTTCTAGTCACTTTAGTCAGTCCGAAGAAATCAACCAAGTAGGAAGTTGAATTATATTCACCAGCCCAACAACCAGGCCAAGTGTTGGTGCAGATTTGCATTATTCTGCCCAAGGGGACATGGGTAAGTATGTACCAAGAGATACTTTGCACACCAAGAGGAATTGGCTGTGAAGATGGGATTGTATTCTGTCAAACCAAAGAAATGGCATCAGCCAAGATAGTATTGAAAACGCTACAGCTATTCCGAAGAAATCAGTGTTAGGAACACTTTCCTTGGTCTACCATGAGACTGAAACTTCATTTTTGGTTTTATTTTAAAGAATTGGTGGTCCAGTCTCGAACTTAGAACTCACTTCATTTCTTAATTTGGGATGACATTGAAATTTAAGTTCAGCAGTGCATAACTGAACACATGAAGTATTCAAGTTTAGGGATTTTGTGGTTGAATCTTGAGATTGTATATTTCAAAGATACTAAAATACAAAGGCTCCCTACATGGATATTTCATTTTCGGGATACAGAGGTCCATTTTGAGAATGAATCTAATTCCAGGATAGGGATTAATGTCCTGCTTTATCTAAGAACATAAAATTTAGGACTTGAAGGTATGTTGTACTTGAAATATTATCCCATGTATTTTTTACCTTCCCTAATGAAATCGTCTAAGCATGGCATTGTAGGCAACAACTTCATGCCCGCAGGACCACAAACATCAGTTTGGTATGAGAAGTTTCATCTTCATAGATGATAACTAAAACATTCATATCCTACCATCATAATCTAAACCAAATGTATTTCTAAAAACACCTAGAACAAGAACCATGCTACATTGAACCATAAATGCAATACGAAACAAATCAAGCTTTCGATAAACCTGCCCATTTGCGCAGACCAACACACCATCACTGCCATAATGCACTCTACTAACAGTCCGACCATACAAAATAGGCACATTCTCTGCCATTGCCTTCACAAACCTCCCATTGCCTCCGGGAATAAAACAGTGATCCCCTCCCATCTCATACGGATCATCCTGATCCCAGTACGCCATTGAAAGGCTCGATAACCACGTAGCATTCGCGTACTCCAAATTCGCCAGGTGCCAGTTCAACAGCATCCTCTCCTCATCCGTCTCTGCCACTCCATGAACCTTCCTAAAAGCCTCCAACGCCTTCCCCAAAGAAACATCCACATCCTTCATCTCCTCCAAGATCGCATGTCTCAGCTTACAAACCTTCTCGAGCAACTGATTGAATGCAACCTCCACCTTTGAGTCCACCACAGGATCCACGGGCCTCCCGTTAGGTAAATATAGCGGGCATTTATCCCTAACCTTATGTAATGGAAACCCTAATTGTCTTGCAAGAACTCCGAAAGGGTTACCGTTGATTCCGGTGAGTACGCTACCACCCAAATCAGCTGCGGCATACTGGTCACCACCGGTCATCTTCTTGGTGAGTACCCGGCCACCAGGGCGGCCGCGGCCTTCCAAGACGACAACTTTGAAGTGCAGAGCTTGAAGTTGTCGAGCGGCAGCGAGGCCAGCGAGCCCCGCGCCGATTATGATCACAACGCCATTGGAAGAGATCGAGGGGGGGAGCGAAGGAGGGATGTTGTTGAGCACGCCGAAGTTAATGTAAGCGTGAGTGTGAAGGAAAGAGTAAGCGGCGGTGACGAGACGCCGATGCTCGGATCGAATCGAAGCAGCGGCCTGATCCTCGGTCAGAAAACTCGACGGGTTGCATCGAAAGAGGGAGACGATGTGATTTCTCACCGTGATGTAGTTAGACTGAGCGAGGGGTTCGATCACCGGTATCACGGAGGCCTCGATCTCCTCCTCGGTGAGGGAATCGATAGGGAAACCGACGGCGTGGGCGATTAGGGATTCGGTGTTGAGGTCGTGAAGCTGATGAGCTGCGGGGCGGGAACGAGATCGAGCGGTTGATTGGCTGCGGATGCAGGGCGATCTAGGGCTTTCTCGTTGCTAGATGATCGAAGCGGCCGGCCAGAGTTAGGCGAGGATCGGACGGATTGGAGGAGGGCGATCATTTCGGGGAATTGCTTTTCCCGCCGGCCGGCGCTTTCTGAGAGGGAGGGGTGGCACGGTCGGGCCGCGTCGGGGTCCGCGCGTCGTGGGCATGTCTGGGAGGTAGGGGCTAGATTGGGAAGGGCTCTGCCAGCAGCGAGGAGGGTAGATTGGGAATCGATTTCCACTGCGGCCGTGGGACGGCGGAGGGGTTTGGCTCCGACGAAGGAGTTTTTTTTGAGGTTCTGGTGTTGACGTACGTCTTCAGAGCGGCTTTTTTCGATGCTAGTAGATTGCACCCGCGTCGCGCGTGGTCATTAGTTTTATGGGGTAAAAAAATTATAAAATTTATTATTTATGTAAATTAATAGGGAAAAATGTGTCCAGGCTCTAAAAGCAGAAACTTCACGTGACGAGGCCCCTTGTATTTTCCCCCATATGGATAAGTCCCAAATTACACACAGCATTTGCGATGAGGCCCCGAAAAGACTTTTTTCAGAAAAGACCCAGCGGAAGTTACGATTGTGCCCCTCTGATGGGACTGAACTAGGTTAATGCGCCGCAGCCCTATTCAAGTACCCTCCCTCTCTTTCTCTCTCTTCCACCGCTTAGGAGCCTCAAAAACTCTTCATCTTTCTAATTTCTGTTCGGATTTCAACAGTTCTAGGGTTTTCGTCAGAAAAATGTCGTCCATTGAAGGATCCGTTAACGACTACGAGGTCGTTCAACGAGACGAGTCGATGGGCAAAGACGGTTCATCTGTGGTTGGTAGTGCGGAGGAAGCTACTCTAACCCGTATGGAAATGCAAAAGCAGGCAATAAAATGGCCAGCCCGGAAAAGAAGAACGGCATTGGCTCGTCGTACCAACGAACCCAAAAAAAAACAGTAAGTGCTATGTTTTCCAGTATTTGGGAACTCGACCTAATTTTTCCTAATTTCAGTTCATCTTAAATAATGCTAGGTTTTACCACGATATTGTTAGTTCTAGTCTGAGTCCACATGAGTTTTAGTTTGAGTCCAATGTTAGTTCTAGTTTGAGTCCAATGTTAGTTCTATAACAGTACGCGTTAGTTCTATTATATTCTCGTTAGTGTTAGGTCTAATATGAGTTCATAGGTCTTATTGAACTTACAAATTCGAAATCTTTTTGCAGGGAAAAAGTTGCTCTTACAGGTGCGGTCATATCACTAAGGTTAACCGCCAATATCGGGGCCTATTGGGAATTCATGAAGTGAATTGCCCCGAAGATTCGTCAGTGGCATATGGATGCACGTATATTAGTCCTAACTTAGGTCATGTTAGTTCTACCTGGGCTCATGATGGTTCTAACATAGTTTATGTTTGTTCTAATTAATGTCTTAGTCCTAATTTATACCATGTTAGTTCTAGCTGTACCCATAGTTTACTCTCTTTGGTGTAGTCTAGTATTATTCTAAATGCTAAATATATTTGCTACAGCTTTGGTACTACGAGATGACCGGCATAAAGAAATTTGCCCTCGTAGACTGCTCCAGACCTTCAATGACAAATTAGGCACCAGAGGATGCGAAAGTCCCATCTATGAGGGTGGAGACAATTACGGCATAGGCTAAGTCAGCGTCAATAACTTTTGTCCATAGCCCTATTGTGGAGGTCCCTTCTCCAGGTCATGTTCATGCACTTCCCGCTGTACAGAGGGGTGAAGTTGTGTATCATAAGCGCCAGGCAAAGAGGAAGGCTATCCAGGAGGAAACTACTAAGAACTTCTCAATAGGCTACGTAAGTATCCTGTCTATCCAGGAGGAAACTACTAAGAACTTCTCAATAGGCTACGTAAGTATCCTGTTATGTTAAGTCGTATTCATTTCACACCAACTGCAAACAATACGTAAGTATCCTGTTATGTTAAGTCGTATTCATTTCACACCAACTGCAAACAATATCCTAATTATGTGTGATCCTACTTTAAATTATACAGATCATGGTAAAGCATATTGACGTTGCTTTCGACGATGAAGAGGAGATCAATGTTCTTCCCATTGAGCAGCAACTTATATTTTGGAGAAATTTTGCTAAATTTCTCAAACGACTACTAGTTGCTACAAAGCAGAATAAGAGTACATACGGTAAAGAATTCATGATGGAGATAAACAGGCTAAACAGGATAATTAAAAAATTTGAAAGACATGATGAGGTTATAGACTCGGTGGTGCTGAAGGTGAATATCAAACAGAAAATTACAAATAAAATGAGGAAGAAGTGACGGGTAGCTCAAGAGGAACAGAAGTCCAAAACAAGCAGTGTATATAAGGAATACCCCACCATGCAAGAACATGTACATAAGATTGTTGAAGAGGATGTGAAGCATCATGTTGACGACAAGGTTATAGAAGAGGAGCATGTTATTTCAGAAGGGGAGAATGTAGATAGTAAGGTTGACCTAAATGTAGATAGTTATAGAAGAGGAGCATGTTATTTCAGAAGGGGAGAATGTAGATAGTAAGGTTGACCTAAATGTAGATAGTAAGGTTGAGGATAGTGTAGATCTCGAGGTTGGAGAATGTAGATAGTAAGGTTGACCTAAATGTAGATAGTAAGGTTGAGGATAGTGTAGATCTCGAGGTTGAACATGTAGATAAGGAAGATGAGCATATTGAACATGAAAATTTTATTGTAGATAACAAAGGTTTTGATGAGGATCCTACTGATGGTGTAGATAAGGAGGAGGATATCGTAGATAAGGAGGAGGAGAATCCAGATAAGTGTGAGGAGCATGTTGATAGAGAAGGGGAGAATGTAGATAGTATGGTTGACGCGAATGTAGATAGTAAGGCTGAGGATAATGTATACATGGAGGAGGAACATGTGGATAGGGAAGAGGATCATGTTGAACATGAAAAAGTTATTGTAGATAACAAAGGTGCAGATAACAGTCAAGTTCTAGGCAAAGTTGTAGAGGGGTTGGAAGCACAGGAAGAAGAGGATCTTGTGAATATTAAACATGATGTGGACAAACTTCTAGAAGTTCTAACGACCAATGTGGAAGCAAAGGGTTGCTCACAGCCAAGAAGGGTAAGCAGGAGATCTAAATGGACGAGGACCCCATATACTGGAGGAAAAAGAAAGAAAAAGGAAAAAAATTAAAGTAGAAACACTTGAAAGTCCTGAAAATGTAAAACTAGATGACAAAGTTACTCATTTTTACCCCGGTAATCAAATCCCCACTTAGGATGTGTTGAGTTTGAAACCAATGACAGATGATGAGGTAGCTCTATTGGGAGAGCTGAATAAAAAGATTCTAGACCCTATATTGTTTAACATACGCATAATAGATAGCACATGTGCTTTTGTACGTAATTTAAAGATACCATCTGTAGTAGCAGCCAGACTCGACAAAGCTCAAATCGATAGGCTAACCAAATTTTGCTCTCAGAAGATTCAAAGGTAAGTTTCAGTTGACTATTTATATGCTAATTCGTCACATATTAGTCCTAATTCATGTTAGTTCTAATTTTCAGGAGATATAATGTTATAGTAACATCCAACAACAGTATTAACAAAGAAGAGTTGTTATATTTACTTCGTGGTGGCCGGCTTGACGACAAGATTAGATTATACATGCTTAATAATTGAAAAAGTCTTGTTTAAATTGAATTTTAATGTTTCATAACATTTACAGATGGAAGAAGCAGTATTGGACATGCTTAACCAAGTGGCATATGACAAAGGATATGGAGTCGTATCAGTGTTCTTTCTTGTAAGAACATGCTATTTCTAAATTCACCCTGTTAGTTTTGATTGAAATGCATGTTAGTTCTTGTTGGATCCATGCTAGTTATACCATGAGTCACGTTATTAGTTCTTGTTGGATCCATGCTAGTTATACCATGAGTCACGTTAGTTCTAGTTGGCGTCAAGTTAGACTTACCATAAGTCATGTTAGTTCTAGCGCAGTTCGTGACAGTTCTAGTTTATATCGTGTTAGTTCTAATCTGTACCATGTTAGTTCTAGCGCAAAATAAATACATAATAAGGCAATTAGTTTAAATCAAATGAGACCATCACATTAAGCACAGTTAAAAAACCCCATTAATCATCAAGTTTCAGCTTTATTTTGGTATTTTAACCCTTATTTCCAATATAATTTTAACCCATTTATAATAACAGAAGATACTGGATTGTTTTCTTGAACACTATGAAATCTTTATTTACTATCAATTGCTGAGTAAAAATTTTATAAGAATCAAAAGGCTTCTGGATGAGAGATTGCTCCATGAATTATTCAATTGCTTGTGGAAGTGATCAGTGGCTATTGTTGAAGTTTAAATGTACTTGTATATCAACTCTAATGTTATTAACATCATTAAATTTCACATTGTAAAATAAGGGAAATTAAAGAATGTCCCCTGTAAGATCGCTGCAACGTCACAATAATACACTAGAGGGGGGATGAATAGTGTAATAAAAAATAATGCAGAATTTAAATTGTTTACAACACAATATACAAAGTATGGAAAGATCAAACCAATTTTGCTGCAAACATTCACAAGAACAATCGCAAACACAAAGATATATATTGATTCGGTCCTCCAGACCTAAATCCAATCCCCAAGCCTGTCTCCGTTTGAGATTTTCCTTTATTATTAACCTTGCTCCCCGCAAGAATTGAAACCATACAATGTGGACAACTCCCTGTTACCACTTGTACATCAATCTCATTCTCAAAGAGATTCCTTGTAGAAGAAAGTGAAAAAAAAAAACAAATCCCTATAAGCCTTGAGTGGATGTGACGGTGATTTGTAATTGGCTATGGGATGTAATCTGATCTAGAATTGAAGTAGTAGAAAGATCAGAACCTATTCAAGAACGCCAAGTTGTTGATCAAAAACTTTTTCAATAAAATCACTTGTAATTTCAAAACTTGTCTATATGATCATCCCTCATGAATTGCAGGTATTAAGACCTATTATAGCCTCAAAATCTTTCAAATTTAAACCTTATTAACGTTTTAAAACGGCTATAAAACGATCACTTATTCAAAATATCAAACAGCTGTAAACTGCCTGTCTAGTCGACTAGGTCCTCTATTAGTCGACTAGGTTTGAATATTAGTCGACTAACCATCTATATAGTCGACTAATTGACCTGTAACAGAAAGATTCAAAGTTTCTGGAAAGCTGAATCTAGTCGACTAGGTGTTCCATTAGTCGACTAATAATATATCACTAGAACAAAATACAGCATTACCGATGAAACAAAAACATCAGCAAAAATTTAAAAAACGTCGTGAAAAATCTTTCTCTACGCAAAATGAAATGTCGCTAACGCGTCACAAAAAGTGCGTTAAGGAAAATATTTGGTGACGCAAACACACTGCGTCGGTAAAAGTCAACACTTTTGGCGACGCTTCATGCGTCAGAAAAAATACATCTTTTAGAGACACATAATATTTTGCGTCGGCAAAAGTATGCAGAATTTTTTCATATGCAAAAGTGCGTCGGCAAAACTTGTACTTTTGGCGACACATGCAGCGTCGGCAAAAGCCAATGCGTCGGCAAAAGTGTAGCTTCGCAAAACTGTTCGTCACTAAAAGTTATACTTTTGACGACGCAAGTTAGCGTCAACAAAAGTGTAGCTTTTAGCGACGCAAAATGAATCGTCGCTAAAAACTATATCTTTGGCGATGCAAGATAGCCTTGTTAAAAGTATAATTTTTAGCAACGCATAATTATGCGTCGGTAAAAAGTATACTTTTGTCGACACTAATTTGCATCGCCAAAAGTAATATCTTTTCTGTCAACTACAAGCCTACACTGAACCTGAACATCCATAAAAAATTTGCTCTCATTCACATCAACAAAGAAATCAAACATCAAATTATACTCCAAACAAGTTGCATATTATGATAAACAAAGAATTTGCTCCCATTGCAAAATAGTTGCATTCATTTCCATTTCCAAGTCAACACTAAAGGTTTGTTTAAATATTCCAGTTTGCTTGTAATCCATGAAGAAAAAAAGAAACACAATGGAAAGATAGGAAAATGTGAAAGAAAAGAAAGAAGAGAACAATAGTTTAAATATTCCAGTTTGCTTGTAACCTCATGACAAGTTGCTCTCTGCTTCCAAAATTATCAAATCCAAGTTCCTGCATAACAAGAATAAAGCAGCATCAAATTTTTTTAAAATTAATTGAGAAAGGCTACACATTCTATAAAAAGTTTTAGGTGTACATATATCATATTCATTAAACCAAAAATATACACATGACAAAAATAAATTTGTGCAACTTTTGTGAATTGTGCATTTCTTTGTATTTAGAACTTCCGATTTGCAAATCATAAATCATATATGGTTTGATGAGATAATTTAGAATCCTATTGATTGTATTCTAGTTTTTTTTTTGCTGATGATTGTATTCTAGTTAATATACATGATCACATCCTTTTTTCAATATGTTGTCTGCCCCTATTTTTGTTTGCTTAGCCCACATCTGACTCCATGTCACTCACCTAATTAACTGTGATCCTATCACTCCTTTACCCTGTGTGATTACAGGTCGATTCAATTTCTGGGCATTATTTGGGATTTGCATGGGCTTGGCTACTTGTAGCTACAAGTATAGCCTTACAGGATACATAAACCAAATTGACAATATATATGTGCGTGCGCATCGTGTGTGTGAATATGTGTATGGTCTGGAAAAACAGGTATGAGCTTATGAAGTGGCTACTCATTTGCAGTGTGTGGAAACAAGACATGATAATGGTGAGGCCTACTATGCTTGTCACATCGGGAAATGTGAACCTCGCCACTCATACCTCTTGGTAGCACATTTGTGCAAATGACGTCGCAACTCATATTCACTATCCCCCTCTATACATACCAACATGCATATAAGCATAGACATGATCATATACATATGTGTCATGCACATGACATACGCATGTATCCGCTGCACGTACATTTGTGATGGATGTATCGTTGGGATCAGGCAAACAGTGATGATTTCTATTTTATAAGAAATTTCTAGGAACTACATTGCCATATTAATAGGTAAAAATAAGATACATAGAACAACACTTGTTTAGAGTGATTTAATTGAAAAACCCTCATATCATCCAGCCAGTAACAAAAGATGTGAATAGATGCTTGCTTAGGGCAAACAAAAGATGTGAATAGATGGATGCTTAGGGCAAACCTGACTGAATCGAGCTTATAGCACCATCACTGACATATGCTTCTTTCAGATGTACTCTAATTGAGGAAGGAAGTGGATGCAAATCCTCAATCCACCGAATCATTAGTTAACACCAGATGACCTGAAAGAAGAAACTCGACTTAACTATGTTGAGGATTATGTTAACATAGACTTAAGCTGATCTAGAATACTGGTCAACTTTTCACCTTATGATGGTCTCATATCTTAGCTGATTCACATATCTTGTTAACAATTTCACAATAATCCTGTAGTAACCCAACTAATTAATGCCTTAAAAACTTGATTTATAATTTTTATGACAGATTAAAGAACTAATTAGGGGTAATTTTGGGATTTCACCCTAACTCTTATGTAGTTGCCACGTTAATGATTTCGTGGCTAAATTTCTTTCGTTTGTTTGGCCGGCACCTCTTAACAGGAGAATAAAAACAGAGAAAAACAGAGAAAATCAAAGAAAAATCACAGAAAAAAAAAATACAACACAGAGAAATATCACCTCACCTTCTTCAACCCAAACCTCTGAGAACCCAAATTAAAATTGTGAAAAGAAATAAAAGAAGAAGAAGAGGAAGAAGACAGTGAGAGGAAAACAGAGGATTTCATCTAATATCCAAGTAAACAAAGGTATAAACCCTTCCCTTTTGTTGATTTCTTGTTTTAGAAGAGTAAAATTGTTATGAATATGAAATAAAAGAATCTAGGGTTTCAAAAGGAATTTTATTATGTATTTAGGAATACATGAAACAAATTAGAAAAATAAAAGAAAAGAAAGGAGATAACTAACCCTAGATCCGGCAAGGTCTCGTCGTCGGCCGTTCGTGGTTGTCGTCGGCTGTTCTTGGTCACCGACGGGTTCATCGTCGCCATCCTGCAGCTATGGCGAGACAAGGAGAGGAAGGAGGAGAGAAAGAGAGAGAGAGAGAGAGAGAGAGAGAAAGAAAGAGAGAGAGGGGAGAAGAAAACCGGAAAAAAAAAAGAAGAAAAAAAAAAGAGAAGCAGCAGCAACAGAAGAGAGAGAGGGGAGAAGAAAACCGGAAAAAAAAAAGAAGAAAAAAAAAAGAGAAGCAGCAGCAACAGAAAGGAACGAAGAAAGGAGAGTGAGGAAGATGATCAGTTGGGTAATATTAAAGGAATGAATTTTACAAAAAGACCCTTAGTTATTTTGACCTTGTTTATAAAGCCCTCTTGAGTGGAGAATAGAGTTTTGTGACCTAAAAAATTCATTCCAAGTCCCTAGAAGCCACAAAAATTTTGTAAGTAACCCTAACAGAGGAAGCTAAAATCTTATATGAACAGAATAATTTCATATAGACCCCTATCAATTACTCTATTTCCAAACAAGTCCAATTTGAAGAGTAAAAGATATTATTAGGCTCTAGTTATGAATTGAATTACCTATAATATATGTTTGTCCTGAATTAATAATTAGTCCTATATCTTACATTATAGGTTCTGGTTGATATTCGAGAGACTTATATTTGGAGAAAGTCGTGACCACTAGAGGTGAGTTCATTTCTCACTAGTATTTTTATAATATGAAATTGCATGAGTTTTATATTTGATTTATCTTGTGATAAAAATAAATAAATAAATAATATGTCTTTTCATGTATATAAAGATTTGACCTATTTCGGTTGTGGTCTATCCTATAATACGATGTTAGCCTCGTACAATATATGAAAAGCTAATTTGATCTTTATGTAAAAAGTGAAAAATAACTTTGGCTCTCGTGCAATTTTCAAATAATTGTGGACTTTGTTATATCTGAAAGTTTTTGATGAAATATTGAAACGTATTTCAACAGTTTAACGGATTCAAAGATTTTCCGTGGTTTAGTATTTGATAAAAGGAAAAGTAAATATTCGTAAACTGTTTTAACAGAAATGAGAAGTTTTACCTTGTCAATTTCATCTGAAATATCTGCAAATTCTGATATGCAAAGTATTTCTCATTTGACATGTGATCTTGATGTTTTCAAACCCTCAAATAGTCCACTATGGATTGGTTCTGCCTGCCATATGGTGAATGCACCTTTATTTGGCCCTTCTGTATTTTGGCCTTGGCCCTTCTGTATTGGCCCTTCTGAAATCTGTTCTGGCCCCTCTGTATTTGGCCAGTAGCCTATGGCAGTGTTAGGTGCATTCGGTTCCCGGGAATTATCTGTTATCTGATGCGGTTTACGCATTCCCTTGCTACTGGGCTAAAATTCGTAGCCTTAGTGTGACCTATGGGGTGACTTTTACGTTCATGAAATAACTCATCGAGAAATAAGATTCTGATAATTTGACTGTGAAATTGAGAAAACAACAATTCTCTGATTTTGCCCAAATTAGTAGTTCTTTTCTTCTTAATGTTACCTTGATTCAAAAGGATTTGATTTCAAGAAATTTCACAGTTTATTCAGTTGCATATAAGAAAGAAAATATAATTGTTGTATTCTTTCTTAAAAATGACAATATTACGATATTTGGATCGTATTCTGCTATCTGTGAATTTCTCATGCAAAACTTAAAATTTGTAAATTTCTGAGAATTATTCTTATTACTATTTTGTTAGTTATCTAGGAACTCTAGTGGGAAATGTTCTCACTGAGCGCTAGCTCATTCCGTTGTTTTTAATTTTTTTCAGATCCGACGCAGATCCGGCGTAGCTTCCTATTAGCCGACTTGTGGTTTGAGCTTTTGGCAGAGAGGCGTTATATGGGGAGCCTCTTCTTGTTGATGTTACCTTCAGCGTATTTTATTTTGTTTTGTAAAAATACTTATAGCGGTGAGCTTGTGGGCTGTAAGTACCGATCATATATATATAGTTGCTCTGATTTCTATCATCAGCAGGTTTATAAATATTTTGGAATAAACTATGTGATATGAATTGCCAGGCTTGACTCGTGCATAAGACTTGTCTTGTGCACGGGTCGCTGCTGTGCTGCAGATTTCGGGGCGTGACAGTAAGGTGGTATCAGAGCTTAGGTTTCGACGTTAGAAACCTTGTAGGGCACGCTATCATAGAGTATATGCGCTAGATGAGTGTTAGCGTATGGATCAATTATGTGATATATATGTCTGTATACATACGTATATATATATATGTATGCATATAAATATTTTATAGTAAAACCTTTTAGGGTTATTAAGGAATACTTAGATGTTTATGTTATTTCACTTTGTCCTCTTTCTTCAGTAAGCTGATGGATGGTTCCCCTTTTGTAGGATGGCGGGAACCAATTCATCTTCCAGTTCGTCAGCTACCCTGTCCAGCCCTATGATTTCCATAGATAGCTCGTGGGAACCTAGCCTGAGAGACTGGGGATACACTTCCGATGAAACTGATCCGAATGTGATAATGACTAATCATATGACCCCAGACTCACCAGAGGTTGAACCAGTAGAAGTTGTTATGATAGATTCATCTGAGTCTGAGCTTGAACATGCTGACGATGAGGATCTCGTGGTAGAAGTTGTTCCAATTGAGTCATCACCTTCAGAAATTATTCTTCTTCAGGGAAATAGAGCATAACTGTTAGGGCAATTTTGTAATATCAGTATATGGGTTTTTATAGTTACTCTTTTGGTTTATGTAGGACATTTTGGTAGAAAATATGTATATATAAACCCATATACTCAGATATGTGTATGAACTAAAAAAAGTTAAATATTAATAATATACTTTTGGTTTGTAAATACTGATTTGTGTTATTATGTTGAGTAATGATTGAGTTCCTAATTACTTAAATTGCATATATGTGACTGACTTAGGAATTTTCCTTGTATAATAGTTGACTGAAATATTTTATTATTTATAGGAAGATATGACTCCAGGTAATGAGCAAACCCCTCTTAACGGAGATAGGGATCTAAATCAGACAATAGATGAGATCTAGAATTTCTCGTGCATCCACTTCCGGGAACCCAATAGATAACAATGCGTTGATGGATCTGCTGCAAGCGGTGACAACTGTAGTCACCAGACAACAAGATCAAATTGATCGTAATCAGACGAATGGTCAAAATGAGGAGCACCCAAAATTAAGAAGTGGCATGGGAGAATTCAAGAAACTATCTCCACCCAGTTTTGAGGGAACGGCTGATCCCATGATTGCTGAGCATTGGATCACAGAAATGGAGAAGGTCTTCACATACATGAAATGCCCTGAAGAGGAGAAGGTTGATTATGCAGTATACATGTTAAAAGACCGCGCTTACGGGTGGTGGCAAATGCAGGTCAGGACATTGGGTGAGAAGGCATACAAGTTATCATGGGAGGAGTTTAAAAAGATTTTTTATGAAAAATATTTTCCTTCAACTGTTCGCAAACAAAAAGAGCAGGAGTTTCGAAATTTGGAGCAAGGTGATAAGACAGTAGCTGAATATGAAGAAGAGTTCACTTATCTATCAAAATTTGCCATTCACTTGTTGGGTAATGAGGAAGATAGAGCTCGTCGCTTCGAGGAAGGGCTTCGACCGGACATTCGGAAGACGGTCAGTGCATTTGAACTCCCTACATATGGAGAAGTGCTAAAGAAGGCCTTGTTAATTGAGAAAAATGAAATTGATACAAAGCCAAAGAATGAGACGAGCAACTCCTACCCAAAGAAGCGGTTCTGGCAGGATAATCGCGGAGGAAAGAACAAGAATTGGAGAAACAAGAAGCAAAATTTTGGACGCAGAGAGGAGCAATTTCCAAATCAGAAAACTTTGAGATGTGATGTTTGTCATAAACTTGGGCATGAAGCGAAAAGTTGTTGGAGAAATACTGGGGCTTGCTTGAGATGTGGTCAAAAAGATCACAAGATAGCAAATTGTCCCCTACAACAACCATCTCGGAATACTTTCCAGACTGGCCAGTCCAGTGGTGGGAATCGGTATCCTCAAGCCAAGGCCCGAGTTTATTCTTTGACTGAGAAGGAAGCAGAAGCAAACAAGGATGTGGTGACAGGTACGCTAACTTTTGCATCAGTTCCTGCTCGAGTACTATTTGATTCTGGTGCATCGCATTCCTTTATTGCTGCACAGTTTGTTAAGAGAAACAAATTTCCATGTGATACCCTACAACAAGAATTGCTTGTTAATACACCTGGAGGTAGCATATTAGTATCAAATCAAGGCTGTAGGGGTAAAATTTATATTCTCGACAAAGAACTCCCCGTAGAATTAATGATGCTAGAAATGCATGATTTCGATATCATATTGGGGATGGATTGGTTATCCTTAAATCATGCTTCTATTTTATGTCGAGAAAAGAAAGTAGTATTCAAATTTCCTGGCCAACCCGAATTTTGTTTTGAGGGCGGCAAGTGTCAAGAACCCTTAAAAATTATCTCAGCCCTTAAAGCATATCGAGCGCTGAGGAGTGGATGTATGGGTTATTTGGCTTCAATTGAGATGGTTGATGATGGAAAACCAAGCTTGGAAGAAATACCAATTGTCCGAGAATTTCCAGAAGTATTTCCAGATGAACTTCCAGGGATGCCCCCAGATAGAGAAATTGAATTTTCAATTGACCTAGTACCTGGTACGAGTCCTATTTCTAAGGCTCCTTATCGAATGGCACCTGCTGAATTGAGAGAACTCAAAATACAACTGCAAGAACTTTTAGATAAAGGCTTCATTCGGCCGAGTGTGTCACCCTGGGGTGCACCAGTGTTATTTGTAAAGAAGAAAGATGGAAGTATGAGATTGTGTATTGACTTCCGTGAGTTGAATAAAGTAACCATTCGGAACAAGTACCCATTACCGAGAATTGATGATCTATTTGATCAATTACAAGGAGCTCAGGTATTTTCAAAGATTGATCTCCGTTCTGGTTACTATCAATTAAAGATTAAGTCGGAAGATGTGCCAAAGACTGCATTTCGAACCCGATATGGTCATTATGAATTTTTAGTTTTACCATTCGGGCTCACAAATGCACCTGCAGCATTTATGGATCTTATGAACAGAATATTTAAACCTTTCTTAGATCAGTTTGTTGTGGTATTTATTGATGATATTCTGATATACTCAAGAAGTAAAGAAGAACATGAAGAACACTTGAGGCAGGTGTTACACACATTAAAAAGAGAACAATTGTATGCGAAACTTAAGAAATGTGAATTCTGGTTGAAGGAAGTAGCATGTCTTGGGCATGTAATCTCTAAGGAAGGGATTTCTGTGGACCCTGAAAAGGTAAAAGCCATTGTTAAATGGGACAGACCGACTACGGTGACGGAGATACGTAGCTTTCTTGGTATGGCTGGCTACTATAGAAAATTTGTGGAAGGATTCTCTCGTATTGCTTCACCTCTAACTCGTCTTACTCAGAAGGGAGTTAAATTTATTTGGTCAGATGAATGTGAGAAAAGCTTTCAAGAGCTAAAAAGTCGATTAGTGTCTGCTCCAATACTTGCATTACCTAGTGGAGACACAGGCTTTGCTATTTATAGTGATGCATCTAGAAGAGGATTGGGATGTGTACTTATGCAAAATGGAAAAGTCATAGCATATGCTTCAAGGCAGTTAAAGCCTTATGAACAAAACTATCCCACTCATGATCTTGAGTTAGCGGCGGTAGTATTTGCTCTCAAAATTTGGAGACATTATTTATATGGAGTACATTGTGATATATATACTGACCACAAGAGTTTGAAATATATATTTACCCAGAAGGAGTTGAATTTAAGGCAAAGAAGATGGTTGGAGCTTCTGAAAAATTATGATATGACCATCCATTATCACCCTGGCAAGGCAAATGTTGTTGCTGATGCCTTGAGCCGCAAGAATTCATGCAATTTAGCATGCTTAATTACCTCTCAAAGAAAAATATTGGAGGAGTTGGATCGTACTGGAATTGAAATTAGAATCCACCAAATTGGAGTTAAATTAGCAAATATGGTAATACAACCCTCTTTGCTAGATGAAATTAAAGCAAACCAGCAGAATGATCCTCAACTGTTGAAGATAAAGAAAGATGTAGAAGAAGGCACTCGAGGAGAATTTAAGATACATAAAGATGGATCATTGAGGTTTGGAACTAGAGTTTGTGTGCCTAACATACCAGAGATAAAGAAAAAGATTCTAAAAGAGGCACATCACTCTCTGTATACTATGCATCCTGGATCAACAAAAATATATAAAGACCTGAAGGAAATATATTGGTGGAATAATATGAAGAAGGAAATTGCCACCTATGTTGCAGAATGTTTCACTTGCCAACAAGTAAAGGCTGAGCACCAAAGACCAGCTGGATTAGTCCATAACTTGGACATACCAATGTGAAAATGGGAAAAGATCACCATGGATTTTGTCACTGGCCTTCCAAAATCTTTGAGAAAGAATGATGCAATATGGGTGATTGTTGATCGGTTGACAAAGTCAGCACACTTTTTACCTATCAATATGAAATTCTCATTAGAAAAGCTGACTAAGATGTACATTAATGAGATAGTAAGGTTGCATGGTATACCAATATCAATAGTTTCTGACGGAGATCCTCGGTTCACATCAGAATACTGGAAAAGTGTGCACAGAGCTCTGCAGACCAAACTAAATTTCAGCTCAGCTTATCATCCACAAACAGATGGCCAATCAGAACGGACAATTCAAACACTAGAAGATATGTTGAGATGTTGTGTTCTGGAGATGAAAGGATCGTGGGAAGATTATCTGCCTTTGGCTGAGTTTGCATATAATAATAGCTACCAAGCTAGCATTCAGATGGCACCATATGAACTTCTTTATGGAAGGAAGTGTAGGTCTCCTATTCATTGGGATGATATTGGAGAAAGAAAACTTCTTGCACCAGAGTGGGTACAGCAAGCAATTGATAAAATTCACTTAGTTCGAGAACGTCTTCGCACGGCACAAAGTCGTCAGAAGAGTTATGCTGATCAAAGAAGAAGGGAATTAGAATTTCAAGTAGGCGATCATGTTTTCTTAAAGGTTTCGCCTACCCGAGGAGTGAAAAGATTTGGAATCCAAGGGAAGTTAAGTCCGAGATTCATTGGTCCTTTTGAAATTCTAGAGCGTATTGGTCCAGTGGCGTACAGACTAGCATTACCACCAGCCCTGTCTGGAGTACACGATGTATTTCACATATCAATGCTTCGGAAGTTCATCCGAGATCCAAATGAGATCGTTGAGTTATCTCCAGTGGAGCTTAAGCCAGATTTGACCTATGAGGAAAAACCAGAACGTATTGTGGATTTTAAAAAACAAGTACTCCGACACCGAATAATCAAATATGTGAAAGTTCAGTGGAAGAATCACTCTGAAAGAGAAGCTACCTGGGAGACGGAAGATTCTATGCGAGAGAGATATCCAGAGCTCTTCGAGATATAGGTATGTTAAGTTTCGAGGACGAAACTTTTTATTAGGAGGGAAGAGTGTAGTAACCCAGATATTAAAAACTTGATTTATAATTTTTATGACAGATTAAAGAACTAATTAGGGGTAATTTTGGGATTTCACCCTAACTCTTATGTAGTTGCCACGTTAATGATTTCGTGGCTAAATTTCTTTCGTTTGTTTGGCCGGCACCTCTTAACAGGAGAATAAAAACAGAGAAAAACAGAGAAAATCAAAGAAAAATCACAGAAAAAAAAAATACAACACAGAGAAATATCACCTCACCTTCTTCAACCCAAACCTCTGAGAACCCAAATTAAAATTGTGAAAAGAAATAAAAGAAGAAGAAGAAGAGGAAGAAGACAGTGAACAAGAAAACAGAGGATTTCATCTAATTTTCAAGTGACCCAAAGGTATAAACTCTTTTCTATGTTAATTTCTTGTTTTAGAAGAGTAAAGTGTCCTTTTGTTGATTTCTTGTTTTAGAAGAGTAAAATTGTTATGAATATGAAATAAAAGAATCTAGGGTTTCAAAAGGAATTTTATTATGTATTTAGGAATACATGAAACAAATTAGAAAAATAAAAGAAAAGAAAGGAGATAACTAACCCTAGATCCGGCAAGGTCTCGTCGTCGGCCGTTCGTGGTTGTCGTCGGCTGTTCTTGGTCACCGACGGGTTCATCGTCGCCATCCTGCAGCCATGGCGAGACAGGGAGAGGAAGGAGGAGAGAAAGAGAAAGAAAGAGAGAGAGGGGAGAAGAAAACCGGAAAAAAAAAGAAAAAGGAAAAAAAAAAAGAGAGAAGCAGCAGCAGCAGAAAGGAACGAAGAAAGGAGAATGAGGAAGATGATCAGTTGGGTAATATTAAAGGAATGAATTTTACAAAAAGACCCTTAGTTATTTTGACCTTGCTTATAAAGCCCTCTTGAGTGGAGAATAGAGTTTTGTGACCTAAAAAATTCATTCTAAGTCCCTAGAAGCCACAAAAATTTTGTAAGTAACCCTAACAGAGAAAGCTAAAATCATATATGAATAGAGTAATTACATATAAACCCCTGTCTTATCATAAATTGCTAGAAAGTCCAAAAGCTAGTATATGAGAGTTATAAAATTTGATAAATTGCTAAAATTAACAATAAACTCATATATACTGTAGAATTTAATCCTTATTGATTATATTTGAATTTATTAGACTCTAGATTATGAATTGATTTACCTATAATATATGTTTGTTCTGAATTAATAATTAGTCATATATCTTACATTATAGGTTCTGGTTGATATTCGGGAGACTAATATTTTGAGAAAGTCGTGACCACTAGAGGTGAGTTCATTTCTCACTAGTATTTTATAATATGAAATTGCATGAGTTTTATATCTGATTTATCTTGTGATAAAAGTAAATAAATAAATAATATGTCTTTTCATGTATATAAAGATTTGACCTATTTCTGTTGTGGTCTATCCTATAATACGATGTTAGCCTCGTACCATATATCAAAAGCTAATTTGATCTTTATGTAAAATATGAAAAATAACTTTGGCTCTCGTGCAATTTTCAAATAATTGTGGACTATAAAGATTTGACCTATTTCTGTTGTGGTCTATCCTATAATACTATGTTAACCTCGCACAATATATGAAAAGCTAATTTGATCTGTATATAAAATATGAAAAATAAATTTGGCTCTCATGCAATTTTCAAATAATCGTGGACATTGTTTTATCTTAATAATTTGATGAGGTATTTGGAACGTATTTCAACAGTTTAACGGATTCAAAGACTCTTTGTGACTTAGTATCTGATAAAGGAAAAATCTGTAAACTGTTTTAACAGAAATGAGGAGCTTTACCTTGTCAATTTCATTTGAAATATCTGCAAATTCTGTATGCAAAGTATTTATCATTTGATATGTGATCTCGATGTTTTCAAACCCTCAAATAGTCCACTATGAATTAGTTCTGCCTGCCATATGGTGAATGCACCTTTATTTGGCCCTTCTGTATTTGGCCTTGGCCCTTCTGTATTGGCCCTTCTGAAATCTGTTCTGGCCCCTCTGTATTTGGCCAGTAGCCTATGGCAGTGTTAGGTGCATTCGGTTCCCGGGAATTATCTGTTATCTGATGCGGTTACGCATTCCCTTGCTACTGGGCTAAAATTCGTAGCCTTAGTGTGACCTATGGGGTGACTTTTATGTTCTTGAAATAACTCATCGAGAAATAAGATTCTGATAAATTGACTGTGGAATTAAGAAAACAACAATTCTCTGATTTTGCCCAAATTAGTAGTTCTTTTCTTCTTAATGTTTACCTTGATAAAAAAAAAGAGTTTGATTTCAAGAAATTTCACAATTTATTCGGTTGCACATGAGAAAGAAAATATAATTGTTGTATTCTTTCTTAAAAATGACAATATTACGATATTTGGATCGTAGTTTATTATCTTTGAATTTCTCATGCAAATTTTGCAATTTCGTTATTTATGAGAATTATTCTTGTTACTAATTTATTAGTTATCTAGGAACTCTAGTGGGAAATGTTCTCACTGAGCGCTAGCTCATTCCGTTGTTTTTAATATTTTTTTCAGATCAGGCGTAGCTTCCTACTAGCCGACTTTTAGTTTGAACTTTTGGCTGAGAGGCGTTATATGGAGGGCCTCTTCATTTTGATGTTACCTTCAGCACCATTTATTTTGTTTTGTAAAATGCTTATGACGGTGAGCTTGTGGGCTGTAAGTACCGATCATATATATAGTTGCTCTGACTTCTATCATTAGCAGGTTTATGAATATTTGAAATAAACTATGTGATATGAAGTGCCAGGCTTGACCCGTGCATAAGACTTGTCTTAGGCATTGGTCGCTGCTGTTGCGCACCCCGTATTTTATGATATTCCGCTGTAGTTTCGGGGCGTGACACCCTAATCTGTCTTGACTTTAGTTTTCAGATTTATATGTTGTGGAGATTCACTATATCGGATATCTATCGTAGCAGAATAAATGCTACAATAGGAGCCTATTATTTGATTTGTTTCTTTTCATGAATTTATCATGATCATTTGTTGATCATCTACTGTCATATGAGTGCACTAATAATGAGTGGTCTGATTTAACGAGCAATCAGTTAGAAGTTATTTTACATGACATGTCAATCTTTATTGCATGAAAGATGCTTGGAGATGAGAATAAATAGTCATTTATTGCGTTTTTGGAGAAACAATCATACATTTCTGATATTGGTTTGCTGCATGTTCGTTCGCCTTATTAGCAACTATAGGCGGAGACACTGTTGAATAAACATTTCTATATAGTTTTCACTGCACATTCTCTTATACTACTAAGGTGGACAGACTATTGTCATAAATCATATATTACTCATATGGTTCGCTGCACGTTCCGCTATTAATAGTGACAAGTTTGAAAAACTATCCAACAGGCCATCAGCCGGTGTAATCTGCCTCACTAGCTGAGTACACTAATTCAAGTATTTTTTTCTATATATAGGTTTCGCTGCATTTCAGACATGCAGATTGATGAAGTTTAGCTGGAGATGAGAGAAATTGTTTGGCTTATTGTGATTTAGAAGTTGTTTTTTGCCTTTTGTGGTGGGGATGCTTGCTGTCCTTTGGTGGCGCGCGCGCGTGCGTGCGTGTGTGTGTGCATGGAACAGCATATGGTGGGAAACATATTAGAGAACCCTGTGTATTGGTTAGGAAGGTTAAGGGGGCATGGGGCTGTCTCGGTATAATCTCCAAGTGAGAAACCGTCGCCTACTACAACAACACCCCTCCCCTCTTTGTTTGAGTCTAAATCTCTAAACTATTCAGTGAAGGACTACATTGTCGAGCTAATCCCGGCAAAATTTTAGAAACAACATATGCCTCACTATTTTAATTTTAAAGATAAGGCTTAATTACATACAAGATAGTACCAATCAACATGGGGCCTTGCTAGAATAAAAAGGTTGATGCATTTGTTGTCAGCCATATTTGGTTGCATCATTTTGGCCTGCAACAAATTGATGCAAGTCTTTATTAATTAACATATAAAAACTAACCGTCGTCATCAAATTAGCAGACTTCATATAAAAAATCGTAGCTTAATTTTAACAATTGCATATTGGCAAAAACTTTATTTGCGAATGGAGTAATTACTTGCAATAAATAATACAATCTACAACTTTGTTACCAGTGGAACATTGGATTGATGTGGAAATGCAATGTTCCTACAATAAAAAACATGATTCCATATGCACTTGAGGTTATTCTGCAGCAACTGTGCATGTAGCAGTTTTTGCATTCAACACTTTCGTTGTGATTGTACAATTTACGACATATCTCTCACCCTTAAATGTCCCTTGCTTTTTGTGATTTGGAATGCAGGCAGAATATAGAAAGTTATAGAGATGGTTTTATTATAAAGAAGCGCATGAAGCATCCATTCCCGATTCCGTGCTCGGTCGAGCATGAGCAAGAGGAAAGGGGGAGCATTCTGGATGATGGTATTTTTCTTCTAGAGAAGAAAACAAAAATCTTAACAATCCAAGTATGGAACGCGGTTTTAGTAAATTTATTTTATACAATTTTTCCTGTAATATTAAGGTATGCGCACGGGTACTATAGAGAAAGCAGCTTACCGCTAACGATTCTGTGGATCGCAGAGAGAATGAGGGTTCTTAGGCGGTTGTTAAGGAAATATCCGATGAGTCGCAAAAAACATTGACAAGCACTATATTATACATTAGAAAATGATATGAAATTTAATTTTTTGACAAAAATAATTATCTATTGTTGTAGATTCGAAATTCACTTTTTATAGAAATGAATGCGAAAGTTGTAAAAGTGTTTAAGCATTTATATTGCTTTTCATTTTAGTGAAAATTCAGAGTGATACTTGACAAAAGAAAAGTGTTTTATTATAAACTAACAACAAAATTTCTTCGG
Organism: Asparagus officinalis; assembly: GCF_001876935.1. NCBI lineage: Eukaryota > Viridiplantae > Streptophyta > Magnoliopsida > Asparagales > Asparagaceae > Asparagus > Asparagus officinalis. Next base: position 5,284,005 of record NC_033796.1, read on the forward strand.
AAGAAAATCCGTTGTGGAGCTTGAAGTTTGATTTGGTTTAAGCCTCTCATATGGTATTGAATTACCGATCGTGTTAAAGTGATTTTTTGACAAATTGAAGTGGCTTCGGGCACTTATGATATGTTAGGTATATTTGTACAGTGTTGAACTTAAGTATTTATGCACATTTCCATGTTAACCTGGCTTATACTTTCGTCCTTAATGAAGCACTGAGAAAGTTCTTCATGTGTGCAATTTGATGATACTTACGACTTTTTAAAATGTTTAGTGTTCATCGTATTTGTTTCATAGATTTGTGAATATTCTTTTATTGACAATATCACAATCTATTCTGGGAAATTCTCTTTTCGAAATATATGTGTTTCTAATCCGTTGTTTTTTTAACGATAGCTTTATTTAAATTTAGGTACTGTGATCAAATTCTTAATTGTCTGATCCGCTACATGATAAGTTTTTCTTGCCCACTGATGTACACCCGTTGGTTTTCATCTTTTCAGATGAAAATTAGATAGCCTTTATTTGTATCTTAAGCTTGGAACATGAGAATGATCTTTTAGGAATATTGATGCTGACAGTTAAGTTATATGAGTCTTCGCTACTATGGCATATGTAATAAAGAGTCTTGACCGTTAGAGTGAACCTTGTTTGCTCTGAGACTCTTTATTTGTCAAATAAATTTCGTCTAAAACTCAAGTTTATTGAATATGGAAGTTGCACCGCAGGCTTAGCATGTGGCTTTGTGGCCAGTTTGCCGTTGTCATCATCTCAAAATACACTGTTCATCTTGGCGTGTGACTAACACTCCTTGCAAAATTTAAATGCTTATCTCAAGGAGTGTCCAATGAGTAAGAATCAACATCGTGTCCGCTAGTTTCACGATTTGTCAAGATACATTAATCAGGTTTGTTGAGAGTATAGCCATAACATGGACATATGTTGTTATTCATCTAGAGATATTCGTGTTTAACTTATATACTATTTGTTCTATATATATAATATTATATATATATATATATCTATAGTTATATATATATAAATAACACTTAAAGATAATCATATCTTCAGTTACGTTTCTTTTTCCCTCTTTCTTGCAATTGATCTCCATTTTATTTCTTGCATCTGTTGTCTTGCATCTACAATTGGGACCTTCAGTAACACTAGGCAAGAGAATATGCTCATGTAATTGAATTTGAGAATGCTGAAAGTGAAATTAGGGCAAACGAGTAAAGCAATGAATGTACTTCTCCAAATATAGAAAATAGCGGCGTGAAAGTGATCCCCCCCCGCACCCAACCCTCCCGAGTTTGATACAATTCAAGTCTGATTCATGATGTATTTCCTTATATCCGGGCGCAAAAAGTATTGTAACGGAGAATGAAAGAACTGAGTCACTTAAGCAATGTTATGTATTCTAGACAGTTTTTTGCTTTTGCTAATGTATGTCTTTGAAATATTTATAGACTAACTGATTTTATTGTTTTCGTTAGTTGGAGATGGAAGAACCAATGAGGCATGTTTTGACAGGAAGAATGTAGATTTTTTTTAAAAAATTAAAATTTCTATTTATTTAAGAACGCAAATGAGTGTTTGAAGGAAGACTGTAGATGTTTTTTTTAAAATTAGAAATTTTTTATTTTAAATTTATTTTTTCTTTTTTGCATTTCTTTTTTTGGTTTCGAAGTGGGTTGTGAAACTTAATTTTTTGAAGTTCCTCTTTATGCAGCATAGCCTGATTATTTTACCGGTGAAAAACAAAGAGTTCTTTTTAGTTTATGCTGAAGATCGGCTGTAGCATTGCAATTAACTTTCTCTGTTATAACCTAGCCAGTTTTTTGTTGCTTTCAGCAGTTTCGGTTAAGCATCTAGGATTCAATTATATATCCGAAAACTCATATTACTAGCATCATATGGGTTCTTTTTAATTTCAATTCTTTCAACTCCTAAAATTTCCCCCCCAAGTTATATCTGCAAGTTTCCTTGCTAGAGTCTCAAACATGTCTTTGCAGCTAATTTCTCGACATAGGATTTGCCGCTTATTCGACTGCGGCAGTGCCTGTGATGTTCACCAGTGTTGATTTATTGGCAATTTAATATTGCTGTATGAACAGCATTTTTTTTTTCAAAACAGAAGGATCATTTACAAGCAGTGATGTTTACCAGTTTGAGTATTGGCAATTTATATGCCTGTTTGAACACGTTTTGTGTATTTTCCCCTCATGAAAAGGTGCATTTACAAGCGTGGGAATGTGGTTCCTATGGCACTAAAGAAGCTGCAAGGATGCGCAACATGGAAGAGTTTACCTCTTTTGAATAAAAGCAGAATTATAGCTGTATTTGTGGCTCCTCTCGTTAAAACCGTAAAACATTTGTCTCACGGAGATAACTTCGCTTGTAGTCACCGATAAATCGGTCTTGTTCCCGAGTTAACTTTCTTCTTATACTTTCTAGAGTAACTTTCCTGATTGAGCATAAATCTGCTTTATACATCTATTTTGTTGATCTAATAACATAGCACCTAAATGTTTTTTTT
>NC_033796.1:5286559-5313719 GCF_001876935.1 Asparagus officinalis
GGCCGACGGGTGGTGGCGGTCAACCACCATTCGAAAGCTTTTTTCAATGCCTATAATTCAAATTTTTTTTAAAAAAATTCTAATACGTCTCCACCATCATGAAACAACGATGAATAATTGTTCAACATGTTCTAATAACATTGATAATATATATACATTAGGCTCAAAATGTATTTTAGTGACATTACAATATAATATACATTAATTTCAAAACACATCCCGATATTACCCACCACGATCGTTCCACATCCGTTGGGCCAAACGATCTCGAAACCTTGACATCTCACGAAGGTGCTCTGGGCCGACATTGACCGGTATGGTTTGTTGTTCTTGTGCAGTCATATCATCTTCTTCAAGCTCCACATCTTCATTTTCAAACTCGACAAATAATGGATCTCCAGAATCATGCATTCGAATCACGTTGTGAATAACGCAACATGCTAATGCTATATATTTTTGTTTTCTCAAACTATATGATGGCATATCTCTTAAAACTGGAAATCTTTTTTTCAATACCCCAAAGCATCGTTCTATAACATTCCTTAATGACGAATGCAAGTAATTAAATAGTTCTCTAGTACCTTGCGGTGGAAGATTCTGCCCTCGATAATCATTCAAATGATATCGCTCTCCACGGTACGGTGAAAGAAACCCGACATATTGGTATATCCAGAGTCAACCAAATAATACTTTCTTGCAGGGGGCATAGAGAATTTGTTTGCGGGATTGCTAATGCACTCTAAGAAAATTCTTGAATCATTTGCACTTCATTCCCATCCACTCATAACAAATGTGAACCGCATATCAAAAGAGCAAGCACACATCATATTCATTGTTGGCACAATTTTCTTTCCACGATATGGAACTTGACTATCTTGCGGCACACAAGCTGAAACATGTGTTCCTTCTATAGCCCCTACACAATTCTTCCCATCCACTCATAACAAATGTGAACCGCATATCAAAAGAGCAAGCACACATCATATTCATTGTCGGCACAATTTTCTTTCCACGATATGGAACTTGACTATCTTGCGGCACACAAGCTGAAACATGTGTTCCATCTATAGCCCCTACACAATTCTGTCATGTAATATATTACTATTAGAACGATAGTAAAAAAATTCACATAATTAATGTAGGAAGGAATATATACATAACTTGAAATAAGGATAATACTTTGTGGTATATGATATCTCTGGTGGAGTTGCATCGTATGATGGAGGAACGATGACATATTTGGTTAGAGAGCAAATTGCATAAAGGACCTTCTTAAAATATGTAGAGATGGTCTCTAGTGAGTGCTGAAAACGATCCCCGGCCATACGTTGGCGTTCATTATGAGAAAGCACAAATAAAAAGATTGCTACTTGTTCTTGAATCGTCACATTTCTAGAATGTTTTAATTTTCCAATTCTCTTTAACTCTTCACAAAGGTTAATAAATGCTTCTTTTTTCATTCGGAAGAGGTCAAAACAAGTACCCGGGTGACCACCTAGAACCTCAATCACCCAATCATGCCCACTTAATTTTGAAATCCTTTGTGGTCGAGGCTGCTCCATAAAAGATCCATTAATCTCCATAAATGCATGAATAGTCAATAACACTTGAAATTGCTCCTCATCTGAATCTGAGTCTGAATCAGATTGTGATGATATTTGATAATCATCTGTATCTGTATTACCATCCATACCTACAAAGTATAATAACATTTAACACAAATACACATGTCAACAACATAAGGCATGAATAAATTTACATAAGGCATGAAACACAAGTCAACAACATAAACAAGTATAACTCCAACAACGTTGTGGAAATACACATATATAGGTTCAAAAACTAACACAAATACACCCAAAAGTCTTCAATCTACTAGAACACAAGCATAATTTTAAACACACACAAAAGTCCTCGACCTACTAGAATCAAACATATCGAAACTCATACAAAGTCCTTGGCCTAATAGAAACAAACACAAACATAAACAAATACAAATTTCTTCGAAACAAACATAAACAACATCAAGGTAGCTTTAACACCCAATCCTTCTTTCTCTCGCTAGGCATGGCTAAAAACATAGTTCTCCATGATGCATCATCATGCAAAATATGTGCGGCCTTGGAAAACTGAGTTGAGTCAACATCGGGAAGAGCACTAAGTGCAGTGATGCACTGAACCATTCCTTGTTCTTCCTCGGAGTTTCTTCCTCTCCCTCCACTAACATGACTATCTGCAGTAGTCGAACTCATTTTCCTCTCCCTCAACTCCATTTTCTTCCTAGAGTTTTCTCCCATACTATCTGCAGTAGTCGAACTCATTTTCCTCTCCCTCAACTCCATTTTCTTCCTAGAGTTTTCTCCCATTGAGGTTAAAGCTTCAACCATTGCTAATTGGATTTGCTGGTTCAATGGTACACGTTTGTTTGCCACTTTTGCCTTTTTCTTAGCTCGAGATGACTCAACATCTTCCTCATCTTCACCTTCTTCTCCATTATCATCTTCACTAATGGTAGGACTTTTAGTAGAAGGATGAGCATGATCACCAGTAGCAGTTGTATCACCAAAAATGATGCACAACTTGTCATAACCTTTGCAACCCTTCCTTCTAAAATATCTTGCGTACTTGTGCGTCTACGTAAAACAAAAAATAATAATGAATTCAAACTCACATAAGGAATCTAATAAAAATTGAATTAATCAATGAGTATTACCGCATACAACTTAGTCCACACATCTTCCGTTGCAGATATTTGACCGGTGCTCACAGTATACCCAACTGCCGTATCTGTCAATAGACTTTTTAAATTTCTCCATCTTTGTCTCAATTGGTTAAACTTATTTTTCATTTGGTCATGAGTGTATTCTCTCCCCGTCTTCTTTTTCAACTCATGCTCCATGAATTTCCAAGATGATCTAGTAAATGTAGTTGTATGCCTATTTCCCTTTTTCACTTCTTCCACCATCAAGTCTATGAAATAAAGCTCCACATTTTCAGACCAAAACCCCACTCCTTGAGAAGGGGAAATCTCCACCACTTCGTTGACATCACGATTTTCACTTGACATCTATTACAGTCACAACAACATCAAACCAAAAAGAATATTGATATGTCGTTAGAGAGTTTATTTGAATGAAATAAAAAGTGGAATCAACAACATAGGATGAAACTGGAATAAAATTATCCACATGAAAAGTGGAATCAACATGTATTTATTATGGAATCAACATAGGATGAAACATGAATTATGTCGTTAGAGAGTTTATTTGAATGAAATAAAAAGTGGAATCAACAACATAGGATGAAACTAGAATAAAATTATCCACATGAAAAGTGGAATCAACATGTATTTATTGTGGAATCAACATAGGATGAAACATGAATAAGTAGAAACATCATTATTAACTACTTCTTATCAAAATAAGTAGAAACATCCTTATAAGAACAATTCCAGACCGCCCTAAGTCAGAGGCTGGAAAAGTTGGCATTTTAAATGCACATAATAAACATGTTATAATAGTAACTTATATAATTATTGAAAATAGCTGTTTGGCAATGTTTAGCAAAATCTATTTACCACAAACAGTTGTGTTTCGTAATAATGTGCCTAGAAATAATTATAAGTGAAAATGATCAGAACAAACCTAAGTTTAGTTTCAAGTTTATATACAGAGAGAAAAAACATTATCAAAAGCTAATGGATAGATATGTCATAAAAACTACCAAAAACATAAACTACATTTAAAAATATCGTCAATTTGTTTCTGAAAACATGCCTCTTGAAAGCAACGTTTCTTCTGAGCATGCACGAAAAAGTTTTAGCGAATAACATTTATTGACTTGTTGTCTCACAGAAACACTACCAAAGAAAACAATACCAAAGTGTTATCCATAATCCGCTCTGGGTTATTTTTGTTAACAGAAAGGTAAAAGGGGAACAAATCTAATACATTCTCGTTTTCGTTTTTAATTTTGACCTGCAGATCGAATGATGATAGCTGTAAAAAAATATAGTTTATCCACAAAATTAGAAGAAAAAGAAAAAAGAATGGAATTATCCTAACAAATATACCAAGCATCTCCAAAAGAATATTAGGTATAACTCACAAACAGATTCCTAATTAAGTAACACTCCATTTGCTAATAGAAGTGATTTCGTGTTGTCTCTCTCAAACTCAAAGCATCCAAAGTGAGTACAGCTATTGAGAAGTAGGGTACGTCTATCATTTCCACTGTTTCTGTGGAGTAATAAGACATAGAAATATTCTTGATAATATGCCTTTATTTTGACCAGCCACCAAATTGTGCATCCAAGAATTCGTCACGAAACTGTATATGCATGATTAATTATGCCATGTGTTGATATAGATATGTTTTACTTCTTAGTTTCCCTACTTCTTAATTCTTTGAGTGCACTGAAGCTGCAGTCTTCAATCATTGTTGTAGTGGTTGTCAGACACAGACAATTTTAGGTTTAATTAATCAAGATTTAAGAAAAGTGACAAAAGCGTGTTTTTTCTGTGTTTTGTGAAGGGCAGCTCAAAAAAACACCTCAGTTCCCAAACGTGGGTATACGTTTTTTTTGGAAAAAAAAACGAAAACGGGATAAACACACTGGTAGCCAAACGCTCTCTAAATAACAACCTGATTGTAAGTGGAAAGGCATGAGCAACAAATTCCATTTACTTCTCTAAGAGATTCTCCAACCTGGAGATGTTACATGCCTGTGTTTAACAGTTATTTCGAACTCACACCAACTTACAACTATAAAATAGGGTTCCCAGCCCCATTTTTGGCTATGGAAATAGCAAAGTACCAGTTGCCTGATGTGTGCATGTCAATGTTTAAATTCCAATCTGACATGAGGAAGGCTTGTCTAATTCTAGCAAAGATAGATATAATTGCTTCAGAAGCTAAATAAAGACGGAAAGAAGAAAAATGAATCTTTCTGAAGAATAGATCTAGATGTAGTGTTTGTTTATTTTACTGATTAAAAATCAGCTTCATTTACCTACTTGATTTTTGACTACTTTTGCTTTTACTCAAGTGTATAACCCTATCTAAAAATCAGCTTCATTTACCTACTTGATTTTTGACTACTTTTGCTTTTACTCAAGTGTATAACCCTATCATAATTATCAAGATCCAAATCATTGTTCAATTTGACTACTTTTGCTTTTACTCAAGTGTATAACCCTATCATAATTATCAAGATCCAAATCATTGTTCATCTAAGTAGGCCTGGATATCTCGCACGCGGATCCATGAAAAGATATACCAAGTTCTATGACTCGTTGCGTTCCAGGGATTTACCTTTTGACCAGGAGTAAATTTGTAAGCTGAAGGATAGAAGACGAGTTAACGGGTAGGAAATGTTACCATGTCGTTATTGGAAGTGCAATACAATTCTTTTCTCAACATAAGTATTGGTTCACAATTTAAATTATTGGAGTAAGCGAGGCAGCATTCCCTTACTTAGACAGCAACAAAATTGCAAGCATGCCTATTATTCAAATTAATTCTCAATACGTTTTTGGGAAAAATGTGTCGGGGCCCCAAAAACAGAAACTTCATGTGCTGCAGCCCCTTCTAGTTTCCCCATGTGGTTCAGCCACTTGAAGTGTGACATTTTGTGCTGCAGCCCCTTTTAAACAATTATTACATGTCAGCTAAGCTTAAATCCCCAAAATATCCTTATCCACTCCCCTCAATCCCTCAGACCCAGCACTCATATTCTCTCTCATCTCCTCTCTCTCTCTCTCCCCTATATCTCTCTAAAACTAAGGGCTTTCTCAAGCTCGTCGCCCTGGACCTCGCCCTCCTCGTTGTCGCCGCCTCCACCCAGGCCCCCAAGCCTCCCCTCGGGGTCGACGCCGCCTCCCCTCCTCTCCTCCGCCCAACCTCATCGCCATAGCTTGCCGCCACTCCCCGCCTCACCCTCGACTACGTCGGAGTTCGTCGTTGCCGCTCTCTGCTTCGCCCTCGTGTTCACTGTCACCTCCTCCTCACCCGACCTTCGAGTTCAGCCTTCCCCCTCCCTTGAGTTCAGCCTTCCCCCTCCCTTCAGAATTTCTGGAGCGATCAAGGATGGGGAAGTGAGCGAGAAGGCGTTAAAACTAAAACTAACACGGGGTGTGTTAGAACTAACGTGCCGCATATTAGAACTAACACGCCGTGTTGGGTCTGATACTAACACGTCGTGTTGGGTCTGATATAGTACTAATCGAGGATGTTGTAATTTTTCCTAAGTTAGGTCTGATAAAGTACTCTGAGTCCAAATTACGTCCTACAAATTTTTCTTAACTTGTATAAGTCCAAATTATGTCCTGCAAATTTTTCTTAATACAATTTTGCTGCATTGTGCAGGGATTTCTCTGAAATTTTGCTTAAGTCTCACTCAGATGCACCTAAGAGTAAATTGAGAGCAGTGTACAAGAAATACTCGAGCATTGAATTTGGAAATGTGACATTGAATCAACCAGTTGAAGAAGATGTTAGAGGAGTTGAAGGCTTCTTCAGCTTCGTTTTGAATGGTTAACTCCTTTTCTATGAAGGAAGGGAAAGTCAACTATTGATGATAAGTGAGATTATTATGTTTGTTTGTTTTTGTGCTCATACCCTCGTCTAAGGAGTAAAGAACCTCTGTAATTGAATCAAACAGTTATAGTTTTTGATACCTATTAGAACCTCTGTAATTATTCATATGATCTGTATTTTGGTTATAATTTTCTCATCCGATCTCGGAATGAGTTGACTTGAGATGCGTTAAAAAGCTGTTGAAGAGACCTACAACTTTTGGTCTTTAGAGCTTTTTCAGATTCGGACTAAATCTGTGTAAAATAATTTTAGTTCTGTGAGCTATGATGTTAGTTCTGTGAGCTCCCATGTTAGTTCTGTGAACTCTGATGTTAGTTCTGATGTTTTCCTATGTATGTTTACAATGTTGTTTTCGCTGTAATTTCTCCATCCGATCTCGGAATTAGGTGATTTGAGATGCGTTGGAAAGCTGTTGAAGAGACCTACAACTTTGGTCTTTTTGAGTTTTTTTAGAATCAGGCACATATATATATTAAATTGATCACAAATCAATTCTTAGCATACTCAAACAACGATAAATGTTATTTATAATCATATCACATAGTTATTATCATTTATCATGATATATTCAAATTTACCTCACATATTTATTATCATTTATCATGATATATTCAAATTACGGATTCAAATTATTAATATGATCTGTATTTTGGTTATAGCTTTCTTCTCCGATCTCGGAATGAGGTGATTTGAGATGCGTTGAAAAACTGTTGAAGAGACCTACAACTTTGGTCTTTTGAGTTTTTTTAGATTCGAACTACATCTGTGTAAAATAATTTTAGTTCTGTGAGCTCTCATGTTAGTTTTGTGAGCTCTCATGTTAGTTTTGTGAGCTATGATGTTAGTTCTGTGAGCTCTCTGTAGGCTGTCTAAAAATCACAATGGATAGCTGAGTCGCCATCAAACACTGATGATGGAAGTTACAATCTGACGACTTCCAGAAGGCTACAATTCGAAGATTTTTACATGTCAAAGAGTTAAAGCAAAGATTACAAAATGACAGTCTTTAGCAATACTCTGACAGAAAGGATTACAAATCGACGATCTCTTCAAACCAAGACGTGGAAGTCCTCCCCGCGTACCATCATCAAGACACTACACCGATTCAATCACCTACGCCGCTTCAACAGCTATAAACACGAATGCAGCTTCTTATGTGAGATGATTGATCTTGATGGCTGCGACAACATGACTAATATTATATTGGCAACCATTAGAGGTGCTGATGAGCAGTGTAATGATATTCGACACACTCAGTGGAGATCATGACCTGCAGTTGACAGAGCGTTATTGAGATGCCTCAATTGTCACAAATGGCTTGAATAAGACCTTCTTTACTGGTCTTTGGTGTCATCCATATATAAAGACAGAGAAATCTAAATACTACAACAATCAACAGCTAGAACGCAGCTCCAATCGCTGCCAAGCACAGCTCGAACGCAGCTCCAATCGCTGCCAAGCACAGCTCGAACGCAGCTCCAATCGCTGCCAAGCACAGCTCGAACGCAGCTCCATCGCTGCCCAACGCAGCTTATCAATCGCTGCCCAACGCAACTCATCCATCATTGCCCAACGCAGCCCGTCAGTCGCTGCCAAACGCAGCTCAATCACCGCCAGAACGCAGGTCAAGGTTCTGACTCATTCAAACGTGATCGTAACAACTTCGAAGCTGTTCTTCACCCACGATTTGAGGAGTGGCTTTAGTGGGTTGTTACACCCGACTAATGGGGTAACTAAACCCCCATTTAGGCGCGGATTATGGGGGCAGTTACACCCCTAATCCCCCTATAAATAGCAACAAACTCAACAGAGTAAAAGATCTCTTTTTCAATCCGACGTTCACCTCACTGGAACAACCGTGGAAACCTTGGTCGTGGAATTTGACCAAGCCAAATACGAGGAGGCTCTCTCTTCCGGATCGCTCAGCCCTAAGGCTAGGCGAGATGCTTGTAAGAGCTCTAAAGAAGTCTTAACTGCTGTTGAGACGCCAAAGAAAGTCCTCTCCTTTGGCCAAAGCCTCAAGCTCGCTCTGCAAACCGAAGATCACACGCCTATGTCGACACAGCGTGTACTTGGTTGTAAAAGGCCTATGACAGAGATAGGCACAATCAACGCCGGTGTTGCTGATACTAAGGCTTTGAAACAAGCCAAGAAAAACGCTGCTCGACGACGAAGAAGGTCCATCCGACGAGCACACCTCCGAGAAAATCAATCCCGAGTCCAACGCAAGGATTGCGTCTCCGAAGATCTGCCTAAGCATTGCGAACGCACACTTCGAGGTAATGAATCCAATTACAAACCTCGGGTGATTCAACTTAAACGCGACCCTCAGTGGTGCGTTGTCCAATCAAAGCACAGCCCTGTTAAGGGAAAACAAGCACCTCAAGAGTGCGTCCAAACAAAACAAGACCCTAAAGGGTCTGTTCCTTCAACTAAACGCAGGCCAAGGCCTAGTGTTTATAAATCAAAACGCGACCCTCACGCTTCGACGCCCGAATGCAATAGGGTCCGTCAGGTTCAACAAGAACCAATTTCACCCACTCAAGAACAGGGAGTTTCATCCCCGATGAAGAACTGTCCTCGGGTCTCAGATTTGCGAGAGTTGCTTTCCAGAGAAAAGCCAACGCAACGAGCAGCCCATCCATGTCATTGCGAACGGCTTATTTCAACAGTCCTTTCCGAATGTCACTGTTGTATTCCTGAACCTCGCAGATCTGTATTCGACAGATTGACTGACGTCGCAAGACCTACCAAACGACGACGTCAAAAGAAGAAAGTTTCTGAAGCTGAATACCCTCAGGTTACCATCAACATGACCAGTAGAGGAAAAGCCCCGTGTCCCAGTTCCGATGAATCAGAAAGAAGCCATTCCCCGACCGTTCGAGAAATTTGCGACGAGTTCGAAGGGGTATATCGACATACCCGGTCACGGACTGGAGCTATCCGCCCGGTTAATTACCAAAGGTTAGCCCAAGGGATTACGACAAGTGATGAACATTCGGCAATAGCTGAATCTCAATCTTCAAGCTCTGTTGGAGCACAAAAAGTTTCTGTTTACATGACGACGAATCCCGAGGACATAGCTAAAAGAGTGGATGAACATCATACCATGCTCCAGGCACAACAGGAGACACTTCTCCAATTGAAGGATATGTTCGTCCAATTTCTTACAGAAAAAGGCCACAAACCTGAATCTTCCCGGAGAACAACTTCAAAGGGAAAACAGAAAGCGACCGAACATTCGGATCGTGAGACTCACAACTTGGAATCCTCTTCTGAAGGTGAGAAAGAGGTGGAGAAAGAACTACACCCTCAATCTACCAAGATGGATGAACTGGAAGCTCGCCTCAATGCAATCGCCAACCGAAGCGAGCTCAGCGAGGAGGGAGTAGTGCGGCCTTACCCTGCTGAGTGGGATACCGCTCCTTACCCACCGAAGTTTAAGGCCCCTACCTTACAACCGTTCGACGGTACAGGATCACCAAATCAGCATATCTACTACTTCAAGTCTCAGACAGGAGATGTGGTAGCCAATGATGCCATTCTGACGCGCTTGTTCATCGGCACTCTTAAAGGGGTGGCCTTTGAATGGTTTATGAAACTGCCTGCTGGATCAATCCAGAAATGGGTAGATCTGGAAAGGCTTTTCTTGGCCAGATTCTTCGAAGATGACACAGAGGTTTCGGTTCCTACTCTTCTCGCCACAAAGCAAAAGAAGGGAGAATCTATTAAAGTCTATGTGGAAAGGTTCCGTAGCATGGCATTGCGATGCCCATCAGGTATGACCCAATCAACTCTAGTTGAAACTTGCAGGCACAACCTGCAGACTCAGCTCCTCGCCCCGATGGGAGTAGCAGAATGTCGCTCTTGGAGACAACTAGTTTCACAAGGGGAGCAAGCTGAAGAGATTGTCGCTCGGATAAAAGCGGAAGAAGAGCCACAACCCAAACCGCAGCAACAACGCAATCAGAACAATGCCCAGCGGTCTAAGGGAAAAGAGACTTTAGCAGCTGACTACACGCAAGTCCCACCGCCTACTAAGCAAGGCAAGACGCCCAATCAGCAAAGAGCGCCCAAGCAGTATTCGTTCAAAGAAGAGCATGTGGACACTCTGTTCCAACTACTTCGGAAGAACAATAAATTGCAGCTCCCCGAAATCAGAAAGCCAGATGAAGCAGGGAAGATAGATGACCCCAATTACTGTCGCTATCACAGGTTCTTGGGACATCCTACCAGAAAATGCTATGTGTTCAAGGACATCTTACAAAATTTGGTGAATGCTAATGTACTTACTCTGAAGCCGGAGCAGAAGACTGTATCCACTAACCTGATTGCGGTCCAGTTCGGTGACTTTCCCCCTGTAGCTGCTGCAGATGGTGTCATTCCCGTCCATACAGGGGAATTGCACCTGAAAAACACCGACTTACACAGTCAGAAAGACAGGGGGTTGGTACCACTCACAACCTCCAAAAGAGAAATCATGTGGGTCCACCCTGATCTAGTGGAAGACCAACAGTGGACGAATACCTCGTCCAAGAAGAAAGGAGGCAAGGCTAAGTCTTCTAACATGATTAGCCCCTCCGTTACTGAGAACGATGACCACCTCAAGACCCTTACAGATTCAGAAGAGGAGAGGATTGCCCTGGCAGCATATCCGGGAGATCACCCTGGCACTCGGTCTGGAAAGACTTACTTGAAAGACTACGGCCAGAATGCTCAAGAAGTCGAGGAACAGCCCCAAGACGCTGGGGGTTCTGTCCCGAAAAAGCCGGCTGATAAAGGGAAACAAAAAGAACTCCGTTTCAACAGGAATCTCCACCCGGAACACGGGGAGTCTAGCACTCCCTTTCAGTTCAACGTCATGGCACAATTGGCCAACATACCGGCCAGAATTACTCTATATGAGCTCCTGAGTCACGAACCCAATTCCATCCAATTGATGAAACGAATGGGGTATAATTTTAATGAAAAACAAGGTCTGAATTTCGGGAAAGGTAGACGAACCCCAGTCCGAATGTCTCTAGCCCCTGAAGGACAACCTCAAGATTATTACCACAAAACCAGAAGTGGTTTAGGTTATGTCACAACTCCCTCCGCCTCAGAAGACTCTCATTGAGGCATTGAAGAATACAGAGAGCTTCATCACCCAAGTCATTCCAGTTCCTGAAGCTCCTGATAATCAAACTTGTCTGCAATGCCTGCAAGTGGCAAGAAGTCTACCCTGCATATCATTCACACAAGAAGACATGCAGGTCAAACACGAACATGACCGACCACTGTACTACACAGGGTATATCGGATCTTCTGAAATCAGTCGTGTCCAGGTTGACCCGGGCTCCGCACTCAGCATTATGCCTTACAGGGTCATGCAGGTTTTAGGGATTCCTATGCATCGGTTGCACACTACCCAGACCACTATCTTTGGTTTCAACGCCAACAGTACTCGACCCCTAGGGAAGATCAAACTCAGGTGCCAGATCGGAGATCTTAAGTCTGAAGTAGCATGCTACATCATAGATGCGGACACGTCCTACAATCTTTTGCTAGGACGACCATGGATACATGCAAACCGCATTGTCCCGTCTACCCTACATCAGGTCATGAAATATGCTAATGATGAGGGAGAAGTTCGAACCCTGATTGCGGAAAAATATCCTTTCCGAGGGGTAGAAAACTTTCACACCGACTCTGTTTTCTACTTGGAATCTCAGGAGAAAGAAGATGTTGACAGTGGCAATGAAGCTGATGTCGAGCCAGATCCGCAAGGGAATTGTCCATGGGAGTTAAACTTTGATGTAATTGGTTCAGTCGAGAACAATAATAATGTACCGAGTGAGGGCGAATGGTGCATTAATGAAGATTTTATTTTGGCGTACTTGTCTGATGAATCCTTTAAAGTTGGACAAATAGTAAATGATCGTGATGCAGGTACCCACTCATGGCACGCATTGTGCACAGAGGCATGTCTAACAATGCCAATCAAGTCATCTTTCGCTTCCAATGAAGAAGTGGAAGACGCACAAAAGGCTTTCTACAAAGTCCCGTCCAAAAGGAAAGGGCAGAAGCCGATCCAGTTCGGAACGCAACACTTCTACCTTATCGACTCTCGTCAATAGAGCGATAAGTCCTCAAAGTTGCCCTGAACGCAACACTTCTACCTTATCGACTCTCGTCAATAGAGCGATAAGTCCTCAAAGTTGCCCTGAACGCAACACTTCTACCTTATCGACTCTCGTCAATAGAGCGATAAGTCCTCAAAGTTGCCCTGAACGCAACACTTCTACCTTATCGACTCTCGTCAATAGAGCGATAAGTCCTCAAAGTTGCCCTGAACGCAACACTTCTACCTTATCGACTCTCGTCAATAGAGCGATAAGTCCTCAAAGTTGCCCTGAACGCAACACTTCTACCTTATCGACTCTCGTCAATAGAGCGATAAGTCCTCAAAGTTGCCCTGAACGCAACACTTCTACCTTATCGACTCTCGTCAATAGAGCGATAAGTCCTCAAAGTTGCCCTGAACGCAACACTTCTACCTTATCGACTCTCGTCAATAGAGCGATAAGTCCTCAAAGTTGCCCTGAACGCAACACTTCTACCTTATCGACTCTCGTCAATAGAGCGATAAGTCCTCAAAGTTGCCCTGAACGCAACACTTCTACCTTATCGACTCTCGTCAATAGAGCGATAAGTCCTCAAAGTTGCCCTGAACGCAACACTTCTACCTTATCGACTCTCGTCAATAGAGCGATAAGTCCTCAAAGTTGCCCTGAACGCAACACTTCTACCTTATCGACTCTCGTCAATAGAGCGATAAGTCCTCAAAGTTGCCCTGAACGCAACACTTCTACCTTATCGACTCTCGTCAATAGAGCGATAAGTCCTCAAAGTTGCCCTGAACGCAACACTTCTACCTTATCGACTCTCGTCAATAGAGCGATAAGTCCTCAAAGTTGCCCTGAACGCAACACTTCTACCTTATCGACTCTCGTCAATAGAGCGATAAGTCCTCAAAGTTGCCCTGAACGCAACACTTCTACCTTATCGACTCTCGTCAATAGAGCGATAAGTCCTCAAAGTTGCCCTGAACGCAACACTTCTACCTTATCGACTCTCGTCAATAGAGCGATAAGTCCTCAAAGTTGCCCTGAACGCAACACTTCTACCTTATCGACTCTCGTCAATAGAGCGATAAGTCCTCAAAGTTGCCCTGAACGCAACACTTCTACCTTATCGACTCTCGTCAATAGAGCGATAAGTCCTCAAAGTTGCCCTGAACGCAACACTTCTACCTTATCGACTCTCGTCAATAGAGCGATAAGTCCTCAAAGTTGCCCTGAACGCAACACTTCTACCTTATCGACTCTCGTCAATAGAGCGATAAGTCCTCAAAGTTGCCCTGAACGCAACACTTCTACCTTATCGACTCTCGTCAATAGAGCGATAAGTCCTCAAAGTTGCCCTGAACGCAACACTTCTACCTTATCGACTCTCGTCAATAGAGCGATAAGTCCTCAAAGTTGCCCTGAACGCAACACTTCTACCTTATCGACTCTCGTCAATAGAGCGATAAGTCCTCAAAGTTGCCCTGAACGCAACACTTCTACCTTATCGACTCTCGTCAATAGAGCGATAAGTCCTCAAAGTTGCCCTGAACGCAACACTTCTACCTTATCGACTCTCGTCAATAGAGCGATAAGTCCTCAAAGTTGCCCTGAACGCAACACTTCTACCTTATCGACTCTCGTCAATAGAGCGATAAGTCCTCAAAGTTGCCCTGAACGCAACACTTCTACCTTATCGACTCTCGTCAATAGAGCGATAAGTCCTCAAAGTTGCCCTGAACGCAACACTTCTACCTTATCGACTCTCGTCAATAGAGCGATAAGTCCTCAAAGTTGCCCTGAACGCAACACTTCTACCTTATCGACTCTCGTCAATAGAGCGATAAGTCCTCAAAGTTGCCCTGAACGCAACACTTCTACCTTATCGACTCTCGTCAATAGAGCGATAAGTCCTCAAAGTTGCCCTGAACGCAACACTTCTACCTTATCGACTCTCGTCAATAGAGCGATAAGTCCTCAAAGTTGCCCTGAACGCAACACTTCTACCTTATCGACTCTCGTCAATAGAGCGATAAGTCCTCAAAGTTGCCCTGAACGCAACACTTCTACCTTATCGACTCTCGTCAATAGAGCGATAAGTCCTCAAAGTTGCCCTGAACGCAACACTTCTACCTTATCGACTCTCGTCAATAGAGCGATAAGTCCTCAAAGTTGCCCTGAACGCAACACTTCTACCTTATCGACTCTCGTCAATAGAGCGATAAGTCCTCAAAGTTGCCCTGAACGCAACACTTCTACCTTATCGACTCTCGTCAATAGAGCGATAAGTCCTCAAAGTTGCCCTGAACGCAACACTTCTACCTTATCGACTCTCGTCAATAGAGCGATAAGTCCTCAAAGTTGCCCTGAACGCAACACTTCTACCTTATCGACTCTCGTCAATAGAGCGATAAGTCCTCAAAGTTGCCCTGAACGCAACACTTCTACCTTATCGACTCTCGTCAATAGAGCGATAAGTCCTCAAAGTTGCCCTGAACGCAACACTTCTACCTTATCGACTCTCGTCAATAGAGCGATAAGTCCTCAAAGTTGCCCTGAACGCAACACTTCTACCTTATCGACTCTCGTCAATAGAGCGATAAGTCCTCAAAGTTGCCCTGAACGCAACACTTCTACCTTATCGACTCTCGTCAATAGAGCGATAAGTCCTCAAAGTTGCCCTGAACGCAACACTTCTACCTTATCGACTCTCGTCAATAGAGCGATAAGTCCTCAAAGTTGCCCTGAACGCAACACTTCTACCTTATCGACTCTCGTCAATAGAGCGATAAGTCCTCAAAGTTGCCCTGAACGCAACACTTCTACCTTATCGACTCTCGTCAATAGAGCGATAAGTCCTCAAAGTTGCCCTGAACGCAACACTTCTACCTTATCGACTCTCGTCAATAGAGCGATAAGTCCTCAAAGTTGCCCTGAACGCAACACTTCTACCTTATCGACTCTCGTCAATAGAGCGATAAGTCCTCAAAGTTGCCCTGAACGCAACACTTCTACCTTATCGACTCTCGTCAATAGAGCGATAAGTCCTCAAAGTTGCCCTGAACGCAACACTTCTACCTTATCGACTCTCGTCAATAGAGCGATAAGTCCTCAAAGTTGCCCTGAACGCAACACTTCTACCTTATCGACTCTCGTCAATAGAGCGATAAGTCCTCAAAGTTGCCCTGAACGCAACACTTCTACCTTATCGACTCTCGTCAATAGAGCGATAAGTCCTCAAAGTTGCCCTGAACGCAACACTTCTACCTTATCGACTCTCGTCAATAGAGCGATAAGTCCTCAAAGTTGCCCTGAACGCAACACTTCTACCTTATCGACTCTCGTCAATAGAGCGATAAGTCCTCAAAGTTGCCCTGAACGCAACGCTTCTACCTTATCGACTCTCGTCGATAGAGCGATAAGTCCTCAAAGTTGCCCTGAACGCAACACTTCTACCTTATCGACTCTCGTCAATAGAGCGATAAGTCCTCAAAGTTGCCCTGAACGCAACACTTCTACCTTATCGACTCTCGTCAATAGAGCGATAAGTCCTCAAAGTTGCCCTGAACGCAACACTTCTACCTTATCGACTCTCGTCAATAGAGCGATAAGTCCTCAAAGTTGCCCTGAACGCAACACTTCTACCTTATCGACTCTCGTCAATAGAGCGATAAGTCCTCAAAGTTGCCCTGAACGCAACACTTCTACCTTATCGACTCTCGTCAATAGAGCGATAAGTCCTCAAAGTTGCCCTGAACGCAACACTTCTACCTTATCGACTCTCGTCAATAGAGCGATAAGTCCTCAAAGTTGCCCTGAACGCAACACTTCTACCTTATCGACTCTCGTCAATAGAGCGATAAGTCCTCAAAGTTGCCCTGAACGCAACACTTCTACCTTATCGACTCTCGTCAATAGAGCGATAAGTCCTCAAAGTTGCCCTGAACGCAACACTTCTACCTTATCGACTCTCGTCAATAGAGCGATAAGTCCTCAAAGTTGCTCCAATCGCAACACTTCTAGTTTATCGACTCTCGTCAATAGAGCGATAAGTCCTCAAAGTTGCTCCAATCGCAACACCTTCCACTCGTCGACTCTTAACAATAGAGCGACGGGACCACAAAGTGTGCCACGTTAATACTGTATTCCTGGCATTTACATTATTCTTCCAGTATTTAAGGCAAAAGCATAATACAAGAGGAATAAATAGTTGTTGTCGCAATATCAAATTGGTATTTCATTGTTCCATGTCAAAACATGATATGAAAAAGAAACAATAAAAAGCCAAACGGCAACACTACCTTTATTTAAAGGAAAACAAGGTGACCTAAGATAAGTGTTGTTCCTACCAAAAGAACGATACGAAAACAGGCTCATCAATTCATCAGATCAAATGAAGTTAGCTGAGACTTAATGTCAGAAAGTTTTTCTTCATGGTCGGCCCGAACCAGCATCTCGGCCCGTTTCCGAAGCTCGTCCTCACTAGACAGCATGGCAGATACCTCCTTCTTAGCCTCTTCCAGAGCACCAGCCTTGGCACGGTAATTCACCAGGGAAGCAGCACTTTTGACGTTGAGCTCAGTGACAATAGATTCTTCTCGTTTGAATTGAGCCTTCATCCTAGTCAACTCCACTTCAGCGGCAGCGATCTTCTCTCGCAAATTCTCCAGAGAAGTATTCGAAAGTGTCAGCTCAACTTGTTTTTGAGCATGTAGCTGTTGCAGTTGTTCAACCTCAACCTCTTCCTCAGCTATATGACGTTGAGCGGCTTCATACTTATTGAGTTCTTCGGCTCGAATATCCTCAAAAGTAGATGCAATCTGCGCTTGGATATCAGCGCGACCTAAAGCTTCCAAGAATCTGAGTTGTCCTTCTAGACGTGAGATAGCTTCAGAGCAGCGCTGAACGACGTCGACGTCACCTACAAGCTTGAGGTTGTTCAAACTATTCGTGAGCATGGGTTTGAAGGTATCAAAAGTATCTCGTCCGGCTAGCACAACCTCAATTATTTTCTTGGTAAGCCCTCTCAAGTAGTCAAGGGAAATCTTGACAAAATCTGGTACGTCTGCGGGGCTCGAAACAGCAATAGGAGATGGTACAGAAACTTCCGAAGATGCAAAGCCAAGTAAAAGGCCGGCAGGTGATTTCGGTGTAGTAGCTTGAGAAGGAGTGCCAATATCCAGCTGAGAGGGGCTCGATTGCATAGCCATCAGTTCCCCCATTTGAGATGACCTTGGCACGTCTACAACTTCTGTAGAAGCTAAAGAAATTGTCAACAAAGTTGTCGGCGGGAGAATCGTCATTGAGGTCTCCAAGCGAGGTGGCTCTGACACCTGAGCCGGTAATAGCATAAGCTGTTGCGACGAGGGAGGAGTGACAGTACTCGCTTCATGTACCATGGGATCTGTATGGAAAAATTATGTAAATACAGATTGAAGATCAGTCGAGTCGAAACAAACGACACTTACCAGCAAGAGGTAGAGGAATGTAAGGTGACGCCTTGTCAGAAAAGGAGGGTGGTGGAACACCCCAGTCATAAAGTTCATCAATGTCATCACCCAGGTTGTCATTATCCCCTTCATTCCCGCTTTGGTCACCATCATCATTTGCGGCGTCCGCATCATCACCATGATCCATGAGTTCCTCTCCGCCCACGGGAGGTAGTGCTGGCGCATCTTCGACGACAATAGGCTTTGCTACGATTCCAGTAGTAGGGCTAGACTGTGAATCTCCTATAATTGGCAATAACACAGAAGTTGAAGGAGACTTGCCCGTTGCTGAGCTTTGTTGGGCAGCCTCTAGAGGTTCTTGGACAGGAGCTACGTCTTCGGCAACATGAGGGGTAGTGGAGGCAGTATCATGAAGTGTATCTTCGGGGACAAACTCTGCACCCCCTGCAAAAGATTCATCTCCACGCTCTTCTTCATGCAATGAATGAGCAGAAGGATCATGGCTTCCTAAAGCAGGACCAACAGTAGGGAGACTAGGCCGAGGCGAGAGTTCCATAGCAGTCGATTCTTGGTCTTCTTCGGCACGCCAGGCTTTCTGAGCATCCGACATAAGTTTGGAAGCCGGGGGTCCGAGCGTTAACTTCCGACGGGCTCTCTTGTCATACTCTGCTTCATCGACTGACCCCAGCTTTCTTTTTCCACTGGCACTCTGACTTCGAGTCAAGACTCTTGAAGGTTCCACTTCGCGAGTATCCGGCATCCTGATCTCTTCCGGAACTCGCTCCGGTGATTGCTGCCGTTCATCCTCTGGAATTAACTTCTCATAGGACAAGTATTCATTAGCTCCTCGGGCGCGAAACTTTTTAGCGCTCCTCTTCGAAGCATACCATTTGCGGATGTCCTTCAAACAAGAAGTATTCATGTTATAGGCTGAAAGCTGAGAAGCGGCTTGGTACCAGGTACAGAAGCTCAGAGAGGTGCGAGCATTGGGCATCTTGTGAGGAAGTCGGAATTTCGCTCCAGTGCAACCAGCCACTGAGTAAAACCAAGCTCTCGCTCCTTCATACACATTACCTATGAATGCAAGAGTAGGGTTTGGGTTCCCAACATAGAGCTGATCATAGCCAAATTGCCGAGAAAAGCGATAAGGCTGATATGGTTCAATAAAGCATTTCCGCCCTTGTCGAAAAATAAGATAGCCCGGACGAATGTTTATGAGCCACCAAAAAGCGCCCTTGCTAAGCATGGTGAAAGAATTCGGCCCCGGAGAGTCTTGATGAAGTTCTCCATACGCGCCACCCTCGAAGGCGGGAAACTTGACAGCAATCTTGTAATTATAATCCCGTCTCAAAATTTCACGGAATTTAACTTGGTACCAACCAGCCCAGTCAGAAGTTTCTAATTGCTGAACAAGAGGGGTTGAGGTGTCATTTGATTCAGGAGTCGTCATTATTGGAGGGCAGTGCAGCACAAACCAAGATACCAAGTAAATATACGGCATCGGCACCCGAGGGGTTGGGGTTTGAATGACGGTCGTCCCGTCAGAATCCACTTTCTTGACGGCAATGAACTCAGAAGATAGTTCCCGCAAGCCACTTTGTAAACAGCACACCATGGCTGAAAGAAGATTCAAAGGTCGTCCATAAGCCAGTAGAACAGCAGGGTATAAAACTTCTACTGTAATAGCATCCACTGGCCTTGTGGGTACCACGCAACGCTTCAACCAAAGAGTCAGAAAACCAGCGAACAAAGCCATGTCCGAGATAGGGACTTCTGCCTGATAGTGGAAGCTTTCGAACGTGGTAAACGCCGGGAAGACATCCTCCTCAACCTCGCAAGTATAATGAGAAGTTGCGTCATTGATACGTTCGGTGATTTCCTCAAGGGTACTGGCCGCTAAGCGAGTCACCTCAGCTTCTTTGTCCCACAGATTGTGGAAAAGATATTCCGCCCATTGTCCTTGTTTCACGCCGCTTGCTCTTTTCCCAGTAATTTGCGCACATATCTGGAAATGGCACATCAATTCCCAGTAAGTGTCGTAGATTTCGGGAGCACCATTTTTCAGGATCTCTAATTCCCTGCTTCCGGGAACAAACTCCTCATAAGGCAATTCCCCAAAAGACAGTCCAGAAATCTCAAACATTTCGTGGAGAGCGAAGCCCAGCTCACCAACTGGAGTGAAAAAGGTGCCGGTGTGAGGGTTGTAGAATTCCAGCATAGCGAAGAGTCCGCTGTAATTCGGAGGAATACCGTATCGAGTGGCTGTTATAGGAACTCTCAAATCCGAAATTCTCAAGGGTTCTTCTAGCTCCTCCAAGACGAAATTTATCATCCGGGCCCACCAATCCGCATCACTGGAGTGAACCCAAGTAGGGGCCCTGAAATCCCGAGCAGGGAATTCGGAACTCTCAAATCCGAAATTCTCAAGGGTTCTTCTAGTTCCTCCAAGACGAAATTTATCATCCGGGCCCACCAGTCCGCATCACTGGAGTGAACCCAAGTAGGGGCCCTGAAATCCCGAGCAGGGAATTCTCCTTTGACAGAAATAAATGTTCTAATAAACACCTCTGCCAATTTAGCAGACTCTCCGACAGGGTGCTCTTTTTGGAATAAACCTGGCTTCAAAGCCATGAAATTAATGAAACCAGCGGGATGAGTACCCCGATGAGTGATGTGCCCCGTAGCAACACCGCCTTGGTCTTGAACAAGTTCCCAATTCATCGACCGCGGAATAGAAGCGCACTGATAATAAGAAATTGGCCACATCCGCTCCAAGTTGGGAAGGAAAAGACGACGGTTGTTAACTACCTTCAGCCATTTGTAATTCCCCTCGGACATCCGCTTGGGGTCCATTTTTACAGAATCCCCGAATAGGAAGGACGGCTTCTTTAAAATCTCACGCTCTGCGGTTTCGAATTTGGCATTTGTAACCAAAGACCTGAGAGTCTCAGGAAAGGCTTGAGTGATGAGCTTCGACCGTTCTTTGTGGGTGTTCTGAAACACTGGATATTCAAAGGCGAAGCTGAAGATTGTATTCTTCTCCGCACCTCCCGCATGACCGAAGTAGTGGTTGAAAGAAAGAGGCTCTTTGGAGTAGCATACTGCAAATAGAAAAATTAGTCATAAGAAGTCTAACTCAAGAATACAAGGTTCAAACCTGCGTTCGGGGTCTTGAACGCAGGGTCTCAACCTGCATCCGAAATTCTAAACGCAAGGTTCAGACCTGCGTTCGGGGTCTTGAACGCAGGGTCTCAACCTGCATCCAAAATTCTAAACACAAGGTTCAGACCTGCGTCCAAAATTTTTTAAACGCAGGGTCTGAACCTACGTTGAAATTTCAGGAACGATGGAGCTAGCCATACGTTTAATTGGTAAACACTGAGAATTATCTTGTGAGTTTAAAGATGGAATACGGATCGCCAATCAAGGGTCGAAAATGAGAGATCTGTCAAATCGACTTCCAATGGGTCAATCTTACCATTGGTTGAAGGAACTAGCGACGAAGGCGTGAGAACTTGATCATCCCCGGAGGCTCTAGCCAAAGAAACATCCGGAGCTTGGGCGGTCTTCGATTTGGAGGCCATTTTCTTCTTGGGTCCCATGGCAACCGTGAAGTGGAAGACGAAGATGGGCGGAATATTCAGGAACGGACCCTTTCTTCCGTTGAAGCGCTGGAGAAGATGAACAGTAGCCCTGTTTAGAAATCAAACAAGAAAGGGAAAAGTCGAATGACTTTTTGATTTGACCTCAGTGGTCCATTTATAAACAGCTGTAGCTGTCAAATCGAAACGAGATTTTAGGTAAAATCTCACCTGAAACGTGATTCTCGCGTTTTCAAATGAAGGGGAGGAGGGGTTTTTCAAACTACCAAACGCACCCTCACGGTCAAACAGTCGAACGCATGATTTAGACATGCGTTCTGATGACTGCACTCACATAAATAACACCTTCAAAGGGGTTAATATTCCAAGCAATAATCAGACTGCTGAGATCATTCTACCCTAGACAAGCTGATCGAGAAGAGTCTTTCGAAGCTGTCCTCCTGACTAAGCTGGGGATGAAAGTCTGTTCATGCAAGCTGAGGCCAAAGCCATTATTGACAAAGCAAACAAGAAGGAGGATGTCGACAAAATTTGCCTAAAACCCTGAGATGCTCTACTCAGTCTACGATGGAATACATTTAATCAGCAAAGTTTTGGGATCCAAAGTATTCCGAAAATTCGTCCCAGTCAACCGCGAACTTTCGAAAACTTTGGAGGGGGTTCTGTAGGCTGTCTAAAAATCACAATGGATAGCTGAGTCTCCATCGAACACTGATGATGGAAGTTACAATCTGACGACTTCCAGAAGGCTACAATTCGAAGATTTTCACATGTCAAAGAGTTAAAGCAAAGATTACAAAACGACAGTCTTTAGCAATACTCTGACAGAAAGGATTACAAATCGACGATCTCTTCAAACCAAGACGTGGAAGTCCTCCCCGCGTACCATCATCAAGACACTACACCGATTCAATCACCTACGCCGCTTCAACAGCTATAAACACGAATGCAGCTTCTTATGTGAGATGATTGATCTTGATGGCTGCGACAACAACATGACTGATATCATGTTAGCAACCATTAGAGGTGCTGATGAGCAGTGTAATGATATTCGACACACTCAGTGGAGATCATGACCTGCAGTTGATAGAGCGTTATTGAGATGCCTCAATTGTCACAAATGGCCTGAATAAGACCTTCTTTACTGGTCTTTGGTGTCATCCATATATAAAGACAGAGAAATCTAAATACTACAACAATCAACAGCTAGAACGCAGCTCCAATCGCTGCCAAGCACAGCTCGAACGCAGCTCCAATCGCTGCCAAGCACAGCTCGAACGCAGCTCCATCGCTGCCCAACGCAGCTTATCAATCGCTGCCCAACGCAGCTTATCAACCGCTGCCCAACGCAGCTTATCAACCGCTGCCCAACGCAGCTTATCAACCGCTGCCCAACGCAGCTTATCAACCGCTGCCCAACGCAGCTTATCAACCGCTGCCCAACGCAGCTTATCAACCGCTGCCCAACGCAGCTTATCAACCGCTGCCCAACGCAGCTTATCAACCGCTGCCCAACGCAGCTTATCAACCGCTACCCAACGCAGCTTATCAACCGCTGTCCAACGCAGCTTATCAACCGCTGCCCAACGCAGCTTATCAACCGCTGCCCAACGCAGCTTATCAACCGCTGCCCAACGCAGCTTATCAACCGCTGCCCAACGCAGCTTATCAACCGCTGCCCAACGCAGCTTATCAACCGCTGCCCAACGCAGCTTATCAACCGCTGCCCAACGCAGCTTATCAACCGCTGCCCAACGCAGCTTATCAACCGCTGCCCAACGCAGCTTATCAACCGCTGCCCAACGCAGCTTATCAACCGCTGCCCAACGCAGCTTATCAACCGCTGCCCAACGCAGCTTATCAACCGCTGCCCAACGCAGCTTATCAACCGCTGCCCAACGCAGCTTATCAACCGCTGCCCAACGCAGCTTATCAACCGCTGCCCAACGCAGCTTATCAACCGCTGCCCAACGCAGCTTATCAACCGCTGCCCAACGCAGCTTATCAACCGCTGCCCAACGCAGCTTATCAACCGCTGCCCAACGCAGCTTATCAACCGCTGCCCAACGCAGCTTATCAACCGCTGCCCAACGCAGCTTATCAACCGCTGCCCAACGCAGCTTATCAACCGCTGCCCAACGCAGCTTATCAACCGCTGCCCAACGCAGCTTATCAACCGCTGCCCAACGCAGCTTATCAACCGCTGCCCAACGCAGCTTATCAACCGCTGCCCAACGCAGCTTATCAACCGCTGCCCAACGCAGCTTATCAACCGCTGCCCAACGCAGCTTATCAACCGCTGCCCAACGCAGCTTATCAACCGCTGCCCAACGCAGCTTATCAACCGCTGCCCAACGCAGCTTATCAACCGCTGCCCAACGCAGCTTATCAACCGCTGCCCAACGCAGCTTATCAACCGCTGCCCAACGCAGCTTATCAACCGCTGCCCAACGCAGCTTATCAACCGCTGCCCAACGCAGCTTATCAACCGCTGCCCAACGCAGCTTATCAACCGCTGCCCAACGCAGCTTATCAACCGCTGCCCAACGCAGCTTATCAACCGCTGCCCAACGCAGCTTATCAACCGCTGCCCAACGCAGCTTATCAACCGCTGCCCAACGCAGCTTATCAACCGCTGCCCAACGCAGCTTATCAACCGCTGCCCAACGCAGCTTATCAACCGCTGCCCAACGCAGCTTATCAACCGCTGCCCAACGCAGCTTATCAACCGCTGCCCAACGCAGCTTATCAACCGCTGCCCAACGCAGCTTATCAACCGCTGCCCAACGCAGCTTATCAACCGCTGCCCAACGCAGCTTATCAACCGCTGCCGACGCAACTCATCCATCACTGCCCAACGCAGCCCGTCAGTCGCTGCCAAACGCAGCTCAATCACCGCCAGAACGCAGGTCAAGGTTCTGACTCATTCAAACGTGATCGTAACAACTTCGAAGCTGTTCTTCACCCACGATTTGAGGAGTGGCTTTAGTGGGTTGTTACACCCGACTAATGGGGTAACTAAACCCCCATTTAGGCGCGGATTATGGGGGCAGTTACACCCCTAATCCCCCTATAAATAGCAACAAACTCAACAGAGAAAGGGATCTCTTTTTGGATTGGGGGAGATTGGATTTTTGATAATCAGATCAAGAGAGATTTCTTTTCATTAATCGGAGGGGGATCTTTCGATCAAATCTTCCAGAATCAGAAAAAGGAGGATTGACTCCTTACACAGTCTGGGAAATCAACAAACGGAGGATCTCTAAACCATCGATATTTGGCTTATCAACCGAATTCTTTTCGGTTCCAACAACTCTATCATTAGAGTTTGTTACTTGTTCTGAATCACAAAACTCGACAAGAGTTATCAACCGGCCAAGACAGTTGTTCCAGTGAAGTATAGATATTCGGATCGTCAACGGGAAGCAAACTCGACGCAAGCATTCGAGGGAGGCATCTCATCGCTACCGTGAAGAACCCAGAATTAAACAAAGGGGAGAATCCAGATCATTCTCTTCTCTTTTGTAACCAGGAATTCAAATTGTAATCGAGAGTTGAGAGAGTTGTAATCATTCTTTTTCTAAGCAGTTAGAGAGAATAAAATCAAACGCAATTCTTTCCTTATATTCTTTTTATTACAAAATTTCCCACAAACACTCTCATGTTAGTTCTGTGAGCTCCCATGTTATATTTACAATGTTATTTTCGCTATAATTTCTCCGTCCGATCTCGGAATGAGGTGATTTAAGATGCGTTACAAAGCTGTTGAAAAGATCTACAACTTTGATCTTTTGAGTTTTTCCAGATTCACGCAAATATATATACTAAATTGATCCCAAATCAATTCCTAGCATACTCAAACATCGATAAATGTTATTTATAACCATATCACATAGTTATTATCATTTATCATGATATATTCAAATTTACCTCACATATTTATTATAATTTATCATGATATATTCAAATTACGGATTCAAATTATTCATATGATCTGTATTTTGGTTATAACTTTCTCATCCGATCTCGAAATAAGGTGATTTGAGATGCGTTGAAAAGCTGTTGAAGAGACCTACAACTTTGGTCTTTTGAGTTTTTTTAGATTAGATTCGAACTACAGCTGTGTAAAATAATTTTAGTTCTGTGAGCTCCTATGTTAGTTCTATGATCTCTCATGTTAGTTCTGTGAGCTCCCATATTATGTTTACAATGTTATTTTCGCCATAAGTTCTTCGTCTGATCTCGGAATGAGGTGATTTGAGATGCGTTAGAAAGCTGTTGAAGAGACCTACAACTTTGGTCTTTTGAGTTTTTCCAGATTTAGGCACATATAGATATATTAAATTGATCCTAAATCAATTCTTAGCATACTCAAACGTCGATAAATGTTATTTATAACCATATCACATAGTTATTATCATTTATCATGATATATTCAAATTACGGATTCAAATTATTCATATAATATGTATTTTGATTATAACTTTCTCATCCGATCTCGGAATGAGGTGATTTGAGATGCGTTGAAAATCTGTTGAAGAGACCTACAACTTTGATTTTTTTTTTGAGTTTTTCCAGATTCGAACTACACTGTGTAAAATGATTTTAGTTCTGTAAGCTATGATGTTAGTTCTGTGACCTCTGATGTTAGTTCTGTGAGCTATGATGTTAGTTCTGATGTTTTTTAGGTATGTTACAATGTTGTTTTCGCTATAGTTCTAACACGCGGCATGTTAGTTCTAACCCACGGCGTGTTAGTTCTAACACACCGCGTGTTAGTTCTAACACACCGCGTGTTAGTTCTAGCTTTAACGCCTTCTCGTTCACTTCCACATCCTTGATCGCTTCAGAAATTTTCATGCTTTTTTATACATTAATAGCCAATGCGTACAAGAACCAAAATTTTACGAAAATGAGCGCAGATTCAATTAAAAGATGAAAATTTAGATCCCCTTTGGCGTGTTATTTCTAATTGTATTATAGTCTACAGACTAGGGAACTTGTAGAACTATATATTTGGTTT
The DNA here is from genome assembly GCF_001876935.1 of Asparagus officinalis. NCBI lineage: Eukaryota > Viridiplantae > Streptophyta > Magnoliopsida > Asparagales > Asparagaceae > Asparagus > Asparagus officinalis. The sequence continues at coordinate 5,313,336 of NC_033796.1, forward strand.
GATAAAAATCTTAACATATTTGTTCTCTCTAGAGATGCTGAAGATCATATTTCTTGACTTATTCAACATGGTTGGCATGAGAAGGCTTTAGCTACAGTTGAAGCAGGAAAGGGACGGACTGAGCTTCTTGATGAGGTAGATAAATTGCAGTGGATGTTTTTTTTCTTTCAAATTATTTAAGAGAAGGGAATCGATGAGATCGAGGTGGCCGAATTCAAAGTGGAGCATTGGAGGCTGAACTCAAGGGTAGGGGGGAGGTTGAACTCGAAGGTCGGGTGGGGAGGCGGCGGCGGTGAACTCGAGGGCGAGGCGGAGAGCGGCAGCAGCGAACTTTAGCGTAGTCGAGGGCGAGGCGGGAAGCGGCGGCGAGCTACGACGACGAGG
>NC_033796.1:5313735-5359305 GCF_001876935.1 Asparagus officinalis
GGAGGCGGTGACGACAAGGAGGGCGAGGGCCAGGACGACGAGCTTGAGAAAGCCCTTGGTTTTAGAGCGAGATAGGATAGAGAGAGGAGATGAGAGAGAGGATATGAGTGTTGTCTGAGGGATTGAGGGGAGGGGATAATGATATTTTGGGGATTTAAGCTTAGCTAGCATGTAATAATTGCTAAAAAGTGGTTGCAGTACAAAATATCATACTTCAATGAGCTGAACCACATGAGGAAAACTATGAGGGGCTACAACATATGAAGTTTCTGCTTTTGGGGCTCAGATATATTTTTCCCTATATTGTTATATAACATCTACAACATATTGAACGCAATACAATTACAGAACCTGGAAATGCAATCTATAATGCTCTGGTCACAGACAACCAAACCTAACATGACCGGAATGACAATCCATAATGCACATATCAAAAATCCTCTTTTTGTACTCATTTTCAAGAAAATAATAACTAAAGAGTTCTCTTTCTCTCTCGATGTCTTAAAGAAGTTGACAATTATTCTCAACCGTCTCCACAATTTGTACCACAGTTGAATAGTTTATATTGCATGCAAATTCCTAAAAAATTCCTAAAAAATTCAAAATTTGTACTAAAAATACAAAACTAAAAACAAAAAGAAAGATGAAATCTTACATCTAGGCGTGAGATTTTCTCCAAGATTGAAAACATAGTGACCATCCCTATCATCTGCAAGCAAAGGAGGTGACGCCCCTCGTCGTTCGCCCTACAAGAATCCAACTTTCCTTCAGAATCAAGGGATATCAAAATCCACTAATGCATATTAATGAAAAAACTCATCTGTTATGTTATGATTTTATAAGCCATCTAAAAGCTCAAGAAATGGACGACAACATACCCTCAAGGTATGTTATGATTTTATAAGCCATCTAAAAGCTCAAGAAATGGACCTCAAGGTACCGCATGCTTGCAGCTTGTCCATAAGCTGCAAAACTAAGTGTATTACTTCCAATAAATCGGCAAGGTAACTGAAAGTTGAAAAACAAATTCCCAATAAGATAATCAGTTGTAAGAATAAAAAATGTAAATTCTACTAAGCAACCAACAATACTCAGACGCACGCATGTAGCTCTAAAATAAAGTTAAGTAAAATGATAATGAAATAAAAACCATTACCAAAAGAACACAATTCAAGCATTTATTTAACTAGATTAACTCCATGTATTTATCTTATTACCACTGGGATACGCTGTAACAGTTTATTAGCATATGCAACTTTATTTTCACGCCGAAGCCTTTATGAAGCACATTGACACATTGACATCATAATAAACATATGACAACACAGATGGAGACAAGCTTTGCAATACGTATATTAGTTAGAAAGAGATTTTGACAATGAGGAACACAAAAAAAGAAATTACCTAGTTCTCAGTTCTCTGGTTTTTTTTTAAATGGTCAGGTTTGTAACAATTCGCTGCAGATAACTCGGCAATTAACATACATCCAACTCATTCCTCATATGCTTGCTCAAACATCCTCACCTAGTACAATTAACAAGGAAGTGGTATCCCTAAGAACTAAACAAATCCATGAAATAATCTTCAAAAGAACAACATCAGTCTTTGAACATTCACACTGAAGGCGTAATTTTACTTTAAGATATCTAACTAAGAGATCAAGTAACTATAATATCTGGGTAACAATTCACAACAAAGAGATTATATTTCACGCACCTTCTTTCCAGGTCTCACAAGCCTCAGGGCAACCTCTGCAGCAGTGTTGGCTGCTGTAATCATATCCGCTGCTCTCCCAGTCACATGTCCTTCTTGAAGTACATGTGTGCAACAATCGCAATAAAACCATCTATATGACACCCTCATGTCACTACAATCGAAAAGAAGCTATAAATATTATTACAATCCTAATAAACTTTTCAAATTAAGAAATGGTAGACCCCTAAGAAATGGCAGAAGAAAAAAAAGCGTCGTAAAAAATAGATCTTTTAGCGACACAAAGCTGGTCGTCGTGAAAAAGAGACTTTTAGCGACGCTAACCTAACACGTAGCGATAAATGCACACTATTAGCGACTCCAACCCTAAAACGTCGCTAAAAATATATATTTCCTGATAAAAATAAAAAACGTCGTGAAATCCATACACTTTCAACGACGCTAAGTTAAAACGTCACAAAATAATATACACTTTTAGCGACACTAATTATAAACGTAGGGGAAAATATGTGTTTTGCCGACGCTAACTAAAATTGTCGGGAAAAACATAATTTTTAGCGACGTATTTAACCAATCCTCGGGAATAAACGTTGGGAAAAGTGCAATTTCTTGTAGTGTATATAGTCGACTAATCAACCTGAGATACATATATAATTCTATAAAACAAATTTATGTGATTATATATGAACTTATATATCTTCTAGTTGATTAACCTATCATATTAAAGTTAAACCCAAAGACTAAATTGGTCTTTAGTCTGATAAAATCAAAGGGGTCAACCCCATGTGTGTGTGTATGAGTGTGTATCAAGGCTTTTAGCAAAAAATCTAAAACTAAAGAGAAAAATTATATCAATCCTCACATGATTTTGAATGAAGCACTTGATAATAACTCCATCTTCATCTTAGATCTTTGATTTTGTCTTTGCCTTGACTTTGTGCTGCTGCATCAAATATGTTAGTCAATTTGCCTTTGTTATCATCAAAACATATAGAAATCTAACACCCCCCAACAAATTATTCTATCTGTTGTCATCAAATGTACCGTGTCGTTAGCAAAATGGCAATGATAAGTATTTGTGATCACACCTTTTGTTTGTCATTCTTCCTCCTCAAAGGCTCTCAATGCTTAAATCGTTGATCTCTCTCTCTTCTTTGTCTTTGTATCAGTGTTAACACTGCCTCGAAAATAATCGTTCAGAAAAAAATTTCCTTTTCACCCCCAAAAAGAAATGGTAATTTTCTGTAACACCATAATAGTTCATTGGGTGTAACTTCTATTAACCTTAATATTTGGGGACCATGAGATACATTAGAGTCGTACCTTAATAAGCATAGGATTATCTGCAGTCAAAGTAACATATGTGAGATATGGACCACCAATCATCCTTGCAAATGAGAATATGAAGGCAAATAGAACCTGCATCATTAAAAGAAATGAGTCATCAGTTTTGCTCTTGTTCATTTAATTTTCAATCAAAATCCCATCATTTGAAAATGATTGACAAAAGGGTGGCCATCATCCTAGAATGCTCCAATTTGCATATAAACACTCCTTTTTTTTGTAAAAGATTAGTATATATATGAAGTGCATATTCATGTATTATATGTAAGAGAAAAATAAAATCTCAAGACTTCTAAAGATTTTTTTTAAGAAGATCAGTATATGAAGTACATATTCATGTATTATGTGCAAGAGAAAAATAAAATGTCAAGACTTCTATGCTCAAAATAAGTAATGATACAGGGTAAGGCTTTACTATTTTTATCAATTTCTTTTTTTTTTCCTTCCCTTCTCTCTGGAGAAATTCCTTCTTTATGACATTACCGAGGATCAGCATGTTTAAGTGAACATTACTACAAAAATAAATATATAAATCTCCAACATGTTAATGAGAAATCATGCTAAATAATACAAAGCCATTGAAAACTAGATTTCTTAAAACTCACATCAACTGCTAAATTGAGATCAGTATCATGATAACCTATCTCTTTCAGAAGCTCTCTCATATGTAGAAAAGGGCTAGAGATCTCAGTTATCCACAAAGCGGCAACCATCTCTGATCCACACTGCAAATGCAAACCAATAAACTAATATCAAAATAAAACTTAATATAAAAAACAAATATCAGAAATTGTTCACTAATATCCTTCACCTTTTAATGTGCAAGTCCTGCTCCAATACCAACTATAGTAACAAGATCATATATCATATATGCTATCATCACTGCTAAAGTTTTCATCTATAAAATCTTACACAAGAAAGTTAATGAAAATTTCAAACAAATATATAAGGAGGGGAAAAACATACATGATACTAATACCTGCCATGGTGAAGATTTTGATGCTAAAGGACATACAGGACATCTCCAGTCTTGAACAGAGAGAGAAGCTAAACAGACACCAAATATTGCATGAATTGGGACATACAGGACATCTCCAGTCTTGAACAGAGAGAGAAGCTAAACAGACACCAAATATTGCATGAATTGTGGACACAATTCTATTGCAAAAATCAAACAGAGAGAGAAGCTAAACAGACACCAAATATTGCATGAATTGTGGACACAATTCTATTGCAAAAATCAAAAGATCGATGAGAAAATATTTTTCTGATAATAATGAAGGTTGTTGCCCAACAAATTGTTGCGGAAATAATCAATTTGATGATATAATATTCCATTTGATGTAATATAGATAAATTTCAGAATATTTGATTCCTCTCCCTTCCAATATGTGTAAGGGCATTTGAAGGTTTGCTTCATAAATTCATGTAGTTGTTATGATTGAAGTTGGTTAAGAAAATCAATGTGGATAAGGCCCATATTGAATCAAAGCAAAACCTTCTGATTCAAGCCATAAATTTCGCTGTGTATACAATATCTACGGGATGTGGATAACAAATATAAATTCGGTATAGCCGAATATTCGATCTCTCCTTCTTATTCAAAGTAAATATCCAATCTTGCTAGCTTACTTATCTATCCATCATCAGCGACAAAAAGAACAGCCAAAATCATCCCCAGACAGTAATCTTACATTAAATTCAAAAAAAAACACCTATAAAAGTCAAAACTTGTACACAAGTAGATGTGGCTGAGCCCTTTATTGCAGCAGTTTAACTAGTATTAACTGTATTATAGCATTTTAAATCACATTATAGCACTTCATCATACTTGATAACATATTCATACAGATTCTGGGTCTAAAAATAAATCAGTGTAAAAGAATGGGTTCTAAAAATCAATAAACCCTAAAAACGAAAACTTCTTCACTTTCCTCAGAAATCCCATCACTTAAATCCTCTCCTTCACAAGAACGCACGGTCTCAAACTGATCCACCCTCAACTTCTTGGTAATCCACCCAACCACGAAGTAAATATGCTTGATTTTCTACTAGTGAAGAATGCATAAGTAAAAACTTGACAGTCAATTAATATATACTAGAGAAATGTTGTATTTGATTTAATTTCCGGACACCATGTTTTGTCTTAACCCCTTAATTCCAAGGGCAAAAGACAGGCTGTTGGATATGAATAATATTAAGTATACGTCCCTATGTTTGCAACTCTTTAATTTTTAGTCGTGGTTGATAAAATATTTACTTTCAATATAAATAAACAAAGACTATTACATATCTAAAAGTATTACGGTAGAACTATGTAATATTATTACCACGCAGAGTAGTTACGACATATTTGATGTGATTACAATTCATAAAACAACCATATTTACATAAAACATAAATGACTTAATGCATGTGCTAAAATGAAGCTTAACTATATAAGTAGTAATGGAATTAAATGTCTGAGAAAAGAACAACAAGTTTCGAAGGGGTTCTTTAAGTATATAGATTATAATAATCATATTAGCTATCAGATCATGTTATGCATAAAAATATGGCTAACAAGCACTTAAATATCCTATAGTTTCTCTAAAAACCCCACTCCCCCACCCCTTTCAACCCAACCCCAAACTACCCCCCAATAAAAAGAAAATCCTTGGACGATTATCAGAAAATTACCCTTAAATTTAGGAGTCATCAGGAAACCCCTTTAAATTTAAGGTTTTACCATAAAACCCCCCTAACAACATTATCCTAAGTTTCTAATGGACGAAAATACCCCAAAGTAAGGTTTTTAGACCTCACCTATATATTCATTTCAAACCAGCAATACTAGTTTCATCTTAAAATTAAAGAAAAGAGGAAGATGGGAGAGAACTCAGCTGAAAAGCAATGAGTCATCGACCTTGAAGGGCTCCAAAGTATCAACTCTGAGACCGAGATAGAGAAACGAAAGAAAGCATTGCATCTACAGGGTGCCGAACATCATGAGAGAGCTCAACGACAAGGCCTACACATCCCAGCTCATTTCTTTAGGGCCTTACCACTACGGCAAGGCCCACCTCACGCCTATGGAGTGCAACAAGCACGCGGCTCTCATCCACTACCTTGAGTGGGCCAATAAGACTCTTGGCAAAGTGAGGGAGTCCATGAGGCCTCAAATCCAGGACCTCATGGACGCGTACGATAGCCTAGAGGAGCCGTGGACGGACAAGGACCGGTTCTTGGATCTGATGATCCTTGACGGATGCTTCTTTCTTAAAATGATGGTGTGGGGCAATGCCGAGCTCTGGAGGCGATACATGAATCATGGCCTGTGGATGGACATGCGTAGGATTGAAAATCAGTTGTCGCCCCTGTTTCTTGTTATCTTGATTGAAATTGGAAGTCACGAGGTAACCTGGTCACCTCCTGCAAACTGATCTTTATCATTTTTTGCGACTTTGACTCTTGATTCAGTTGAGATAAGTTTAGTCCTTGAGACTGATCTTCTCCTTGGCTTGTAATGGTCGTTATTCTCTATAGGAAGTCCAAAACATATTTCAATGAATTGCACTGATTTTTTAGAATATGAAACAAAAATGAAAACATGATGTTATAGTAGAATTGGACATTTACTTGTGCTAAGAGCTAACAAATGACTGATCAGCAGGTTGAGGATTTCAAGAACTTCATAAGAAATTGTGACGAAATTCCCGACACCGAACTGAAAACCATTAGAGGAAAGGGTCGGCACTTGCTCGACATTTCAAAAAGGAAAATGACTGCAGAAGGGAACTGCATTCACGACCACGACTCGACTGTCCGCACCGCCACAGAGCTCTTCCAAGCGGGGGTGAGTTTCAAGCAAGCTGACAGCATCATCAGCTTCACAAACGGAGTCCTGAAGCTCCCTCATCTATGCTGCCATAGTAACACCAAGAACATGTTCCTCAATTACACTGCCTACGAGCATATACACAAAGGTACGGACAGTGCAGTGAGTAACTGTCTTATTTATGGATAATATCATCGACACAGACAAAGATGTGGCGCTGCTCAGGAAGGCAAATGTAAAGTTTTGCACGACTGAAAGTGATAGCGAAATCGCTTCCCTCTTCAATCGCTTCATCAAGGGATTGCCTCTCTTGGATAAGATTCATGTCCACAGTGAGAATGTGAACATTACTGCAATAAGAGGTGGCATAGGTAGGGTGCAATTTTTTTTCCAGACTTACCTTAGCAATCCTTGAGTTTTCATCTCGCTTTTGGCAGCATTTGCTCTCTTGGTTCTAACCGTTATCCAGACAACATACACAATCATGCCTTTCTACAAAAGCTCTCGATCTAGTAGGATCTTGTATGATTCTACATCTATATATCTAGAATCATACAAGATCCTACTAAATCAAGAGCTTTTGTAGAAAGACATGATTGTTTGTGTTGTCTGGATAACGGTTAAAACCAAGAGGACAAATGCCGCCAAAAACGAGATGAAAACCCAAGGATTGCTAAGGTAAGTATGGATAAAAATTGTACTCCACTTATGCCACCTCCTATTGCAGTAATGTTCACATTTGGACATGGATCTTATCCAAGAGAGGCAATCCCTTGGTGAGGCGATTGAAGAGGGAAGCGATTTCGCTATCACTTCCAGTCGTGCAAAACATTACCTTTGCCTTCCTCAACAGCGCCACATCTTTGTCTGTGTGAATGATATTATCCATAAATAAGACAGTTACTCACTGCACTGTCCGTACCTTTGTGTATATGCTCGTAGGCAGTGTAATTGAGGAACATGTTCTCGGTGTTACTGTAGCAGTATAGATGAGGGAGCTTCAGGACTCCGTTTATGAAGCTGATGTCGCTGTAACAGACGTTGTTAGCTTGTTTGAAGCCCTCCCCCACCTGGAAGAGCTCTGTGGCGTTGCGGACAATCAAGTCACAGTCGTGGATGTAGTTCCTTTCCACAGTCATTTTCTTTTTTTGAAATGTCGAGTAAGTGTCGGCCATTTCCTCTAATGGTTTTCAGTTCGGTGTAGGGGATTTCGTCATAATTTCTTATGAAGTCTTGAAATCCTCAACCTGCTGATCAGTCATTAGTTAGCTCTTAGCACAAGTAAAGGTCTAATTCTACTACAACGTCATGCTTTCATTTTTGTTTCATATTCTAAAGAATAAGTGCAATTCATTGAAATATGTTTTGGATTTCCTACAAAGAATAACGACCATTACAAGCCATGGAGAAGATCAGTCCGAAGGACTAAACATATCTAAATTGAATCAAGAGTCAAAGTTGCAAAAAATAATAAAGATCGGTTTGCAGGAGGTGATCAGGTTACCTCGTGACCTCCAATTTCAATCAAAATAACAAGAAACAGGGGCGACAACTAATTTGCAATCTTACGCATGTCCATCCACAGGCCACGATTCATGTATCGCCTCCAGAGCTCGTCATTGTCCCACACCATCATTTCAAGAAAGAAGCATCCGTCAAGGATCATCAGATCCAAGAACCGGTCCTTGTCCGTCCACGGCTCTTCCAGGCTATCGTACGCGTCCATGAGGTCCAGGATTTGAGGCCTCATGGACTCCCTCACTTTGCCGAGAGTCTTATTGGCCCACTCAAGGTAGTGGACGAGAGCCGCGTACTTGTTGCGCTCCATGGGCTTGAGGCGGGCCTTGTCGTGGTGGTAAGGCCCAAAATAGACGAGTTGGGGTGTGTAGGCCTTGTTGTTGAGCTCTCTCATGATGTTCGGCACCCTGTAGATGCAATGCTTCTTTCGTTTCTCTATCTCGGTCTCAGAGTTAATACTTTGGAGCTCTTCAAGGTCGATGACCTATTGCTTTTCAGCTGAGTTCTCTCCCATCTTCCTCTTCTCTTTAATTTTAAGATGAAACTGGTTTTGCTGGTTAGAAATGAATATAGAGGTGAGGTCCGACCCATTGAAAACCATTTTTCAATGGGTAAGGGTGGCAAATGGGTCGGGTTGGGTCATAGTTGACCGACCCGTATAAGTGTGACCCGACCTGACCCGTTTAATAAATGGGTCAATGCGATCAGACCCGTTTATTAAACGGGTTACACGACCCGACCCATATAACCCAGTTCTTGAATTTGCAGATATCCTCCAGTGAAAGAAAAGAATTTGCATAATCTAAGATGCAAATTATTACACCCCCTTAAATCCAAGCAATTATTACACAGGAAAGAGCAGATAGAGCTCAGCAACAAGTTCAGTCTAATTTGTATTCGTACACTAGGGGAAGCAAAACATTTAAACCTGGCTGATTACGGAGAATTCTGCGAATCAAACCCGAATCTAACCAGGGTTGTACCTAGGAATTTTGGGGCCAAAGGCAAAATATTAGATGAAGCCTAAGTGATATAACTCATAATAGATTTTATCTCATTCTTCTTACCTTTTGAACTATAAAATTACTAATTAAAGTTTTATATTCAATATTTTCCAACATATTATTTTCGATAGATAATATTGCTAAACCATTCAATCTATCTTGTAGGTCGATCTTAAATAAGATTTAGTAATTTTTCTAACAAATTTATCAAGAGCTCTTTGTTAAGATCGAATTAATTTTTCAACTCTTTTTCTTTTTTTAAATTTTTGATAACCACTTTCATATTTTTATTAGGCATGCTTTCAAAATATAAAATAGCAAATAAAAAGCTTTCAATGTATATCTACAATATCTCTAATTAAGCATAAAATTAATATGAATAAATGATAAGGAAAATTAAATAGCTTTAGTTAGAAAGATAGAATCGTTGAGGTTGACATTTGGTGGCGTCGTGGCTGCGAGAGAAGCGGGATTGGATTCGCTATTCAGCCTCTTGGTTACAAGAATCAAATAATAGAACTCCAGAAACTTAATACAACCTAACAAAAAACCACAAACATCACCAATTTCGTCAATCAAAATTTTTTGGGAAACTCTAAGAATCGAGTACCGGCGATGCCGTAGACTTTCCCCCCAAAACAATATAACCTAGTTATCGGATCTTATGATTTACTTAGATAAAAGAGTTTAGGATATCGTATGCTGAGGTCTTGATCTTCCTGAATGATAAAACTCGTAAATATCACCTGAAGAAAGAACATGGAAACAACTCAGCATTTGTGACAGTTCTGAATGATAAAACTCGTAAATATCACCTGAAGAAAGAACATGGAAACAACTCAGCATTTGTGACAGTTAAGTGATAACTATAAACGCAAGTGTTAACATATGGTCACAATCTAATTTTCTTATTCAGGAAAAAAAACTGTACAAACCAGAGAATGGATGCATCCGATGGCTACGTGCAGAATGAAAATTACGAAGGGCTTATAGTTCATATAACCCACACAATTCCTCCATGAAGAAACATCAAGATCCAAAATTTGACCACGAATCACATATAAGAACACAAAAAATGAGAAAAAATCATGAATTCAAAAGAGTTAAAGCTTACACTTTTCTGGGGATCTTCAGAATCCGGAGCAAAAGACAGGATCCGTGAGTGCTCCGATCGATCGATCTTGAGAACGCGGTAGCGTTGCTTGTATTGATCGCTGCCGATGAGACAGAATCGCTGCGATGAGCGAAAAAATTAGTCCAAGGAGAGAAGATTTAGGGATTGGGGGATTTGAGAGTCTGAGACAGAGAGAGAGTACTGCAGGCGGCTGGGGATTTGAGATAGAGAGAGAGAAATAAGGTTAGGGTTTAAGGGTGGGTAAGTCTTACCTAGCATGAGGCCCAAGGCAGAGGCCTTAGCTACCTTATAGGGCCGGCCCTGAGTTCTTCCGCATAATTCATATTCATTATGCCTTAACTATCTTCTAAGTTTTTGAGTATAGCTCCTTCACATAATTTATACTAGTATTTAGACCCGTGCAAAGCACGATTTCTAAAAGATTTTCTGTAAATATTGAACATGTTACCAAAATAAAGTATTATGCTTTAGATATGAAGTATAGGGGTGCTATTTGCTTTTTTTTATTCGTTCTTATATTCGATCAAGTTTGATTCAATATCATGACTAATAAAAAATTGAAAAAAGATATTTTGTAATTTATCTTCAACCTCTTGATGCAAGTAAGAGAATAACATGACTAATAAAAATATTTCACTTCTCCTAACATAGTAGTGCATCAAAGATCATCAAAACATACCAAGGAAAATTGATTACAAAAGATATATCGTACCTTCAGTTTTCCATGCTGATGTTCATGTGAAATGAACAGAGAAAATTAGACCCTGTATTTCTACCCAAAAAACAGAAATAAGATTTAGTTAGTAACATAATTGTACTTCTAATTTCAATATATATAATGTAGATTGCTTTATTATTATAGTATACAACTTTGATGAATAAATTTTAAAATAAATTTCAACCAAACCACACACAGATCAGTCACCTACAATAATACTATACAACATTGATGAATAGTTTTTTAAATAAAGTTCAAAACTTTACACGTGCTTTTGTTGCAAATATATATACTAACTAATACTCAAAATTTAAAAGGACCAAAGTAACAAAATTAACATAGAATCAAAACATTATTTGAGAACATTGATTACTTTACCAATTGAAAGAAAGAACAAAATAATTGAAAAAAGAGAGAAAGAAAGAAAGAAGTTTACCAATCTTCAGCATGGTGTCCCTTCAAGAAGTAATTCTTTTAGGATATAAGAACATTGAGATTATCCTACTTTCAGAAAAAAATGAAAGAAAGAAATAATGATCAAAATATCAGATTGATTATTATAACTATACATCAAGTTAGATGTATAAATTGCTACATGAGAGACATGGAAGCTCATTATCTTTCACAATTGAAGGCAAACTATGAAACTATCATAAGATAAAAGTAAGAAGATATAATCTTAACTTACTGAAAATTGCACTTCTAAAGAATAATAACTATTAGTCCATGTCATAATTCAAGAATATCTTATTAGAACTATTGTATCCAATAAGGTACGTCTGAATAATAACAATGATCTCTATGTATCCTTCCAGCACCTGATTGATCGCAACCTACCTTAGATTTACACTTGATAATGGGGATACATAAACTTGCAATTAGTATGCATTCTTTTTAACTTTCTGTTCTACATTTATTTTTGTTAAAAGGTTTATTTTGGTCAATCAAAGTGGTTAATATATCATGCAAGATTTTCATGTCCTTGAATTATTAACTTATTTTGCCAAAAAAGATGGAACCTGACATGACACAACTATCACAACTTATTCTTCACCTGATTACCAATAACCAATTAACCATCTTTTGAAATTCATCCCTTTCCTGCTGCAGATTTTCAATTTGAGCTTTGAACGCGGTGGTAGCTTTAGCCTCCTGATCATGTCCAGCTTTAGAATGTACATGAAGCTGGAAATTTTAGAGTATGGAAAGTTTCACCATAATATAACTGACAAACAAACCTTTCGAGTTAAGGTGGCGAGCTCTCGGTCTTTAGAGGCACTGCATAAGACATATTTCTAAAATAGATAAATTAAGATTAAGATATATCAGAAGAAAAACAAACCTTTGCCTCTGATCATTAGCCGACTCCCTAAACTCAATATCCCTCTGCTTCTGCTGAAGTAAAGAATGTATGCAATTGCAAGTCCTTGCAATTGATTCCTACACCAATGAGCGAAAGAAAGAATATAGTAAGTTCGCAACTTTTAGTCTGTTTTGGGTAATTTTTTGTAGGTTGGCACTTGACAGTAACTAAAGCCTTAACAAAAATAAAAGTTTCTACTTTGGATGCAGCTTCATAACTTATGTCCAGTTCAACCCCTACTACCAACAAAATAACTATTCCATAATCTTAATTCTGAAAATAATATAAATTATAAAAACAATAAACCACAAATTTAAGTCAACTTCGTAAACTCCAAGCTTTCCTTCATTCACAATACTGCTTCCGCTTAGGGAAAAAGGAAAGTGACATATTCCCAATCGCAACTGGAATTTCTTAAAGAAGTGCTTTAATAGATCAAGATGAACCCGAAACCCTAAAACCACCAATATTCAAGCAAAAAATAAAAATTAATTCAAAATTCCGTAGCGAAAAAAAACGCAGACCCTTCAGATCGAGGTCGCTCACCGGATCCGTAGCAAACAGATCGAGCGAAGCAGGGAATCCGAAGGTCACCAGCGTCTGGTTCAAATACTTGGCACAATGCTCCAAGTTGCCGGCATCAGCGAACGTTTACCCGCTGCAAAAGGATCGAAACCAGATCAAATCCCTAGAAATCAAGAAAACCTAGATTTAGGCTAGAGACAAAAGCATTTCTTTGTCTGCTTGCATCTTTACTGTATATATGCAAAGGTCTAGAGGGTGGATTTAGGCTATCTTCGCTTTCGTCGCTCTCAATTTTTGATTTTTGATTTTTTTTTGATTTTCTGAATCTTTTTCTGAAGATTGAGAGAGGAAGAGAGAGGACCGTGGGTTGTAAAAAGGGCAGTTTGGAAACGTTTTCAAGGAGAACGTGAGTTGCGGAAGTGGGAAGTTTTTTTCAAGGAGAACGTGAGTTGCGGAAGTGGGAAGTTTTTTTCAAGGAGAACGTGAGTTGCGGAAGTGGGAAGTTTTTTTCAAGGAGAACGTGGGAGTACAGAGAGATATGTTGGGTTGGTTTATTGGTTTTATTATTTTTGAATGTTCACAATGGTTACTGTAGCATTATTACTGTAACTAATAATAAATTAAAATATTACTGTAGCATACGGGTAGACTGCAACATTCAAAGGATACTGTAGCAGAGCGGGTACTGTAGTACTTCCAGAAATTCAAAACATGTCATATTTAAAAAATGGGATTACTGTAGCAAAAAAAAATGCTGTGCTTTGCACGGACCGCAAACTAGTTTTGTTTTATGTAAGGAACGAAACAACTGTTGACTCTTGCATATACTTTAGTCACTACAGTGGATGTGGGGCCCAAAAAGATAATCTAAAATGAGGACCCTAAAGGAGTTCAAGTAAGCTTAGGGCTCATTTGGTTGTATGTTTTTACCACTTAAAAGGATGGAAAGTGTAAAAAAGTGGGTCCCAATGTCAGCTTTCACCACTTTCAATTGTTTGTTTATAGTTGTGAAAATAGTGTAAAGTGATTTCATATGCTGATGTGGCTTGTAAAGTGATTTCATAAAAAAAGACATGATTTTAGGAGAAAGCTGACATTGAAGTCTGGAAAAAATAATTCCAACCAATATGACCATTTGAGTAGTGATCACTTTTTACACTTTCCAAACAAACAATTAAAGTTTCATTTTGCAAACCAAACAAGTGTTTTATGATTCCAATGGAATCAAAAACAAACAAAGAAAATTATAAAAGTGAAATTGATGAGGTGGACAACAACTTTCCAAGTTGTGTCATAAATACACAACTTTACCAACAACAACCAAACAGCCCCTTAAGAGCTAATCAATAGATAATTGGGAGTTTTGGGAATGATGATTATTTTTTTTCTTCATTTCCCAACACTGCATTAAAATCTCCACTAAGAAGCCAAGGTGAATTACCAACCGCTTGATGAACCTGGTACAAATCTAACCAAAGCTCTTTTCTCATCTCCATATGATTAAAACCATAAATTGAAGAGATATAACAGTCCAGCCTTCCATCAGTAGAACAAACTTTGCAAGTGACATGTTGGGCTGAGAAACAAGAAATTTGTAAATCCAGAATATTAGGATCCCATAGCATCAAAATCCTAGCAGTGCCTGAACTGTTTACATTTGGGAACCATCTCCAGTTGGCTGCAATTTTTTTTGTTATTACAGGCAGTTTACCTTCCTTGATTTTGGTTTCCAGTAGAGCAACAAAATACATATGGTATTGATGAATGTGCTGCTTAACTAGATGTTGTTTAGAGGATTTATTTAATCCCCTAGCATTCTAAAAGGATAGATTCATTTTGTCAGACCCCCTCTATCTATAGTAGATCGAGGGATCCATTTCACTAGTCAAGTTCAAAAGAGGAGAAAAAAATATTTGCTGGTCCTTTGCTTTTACTCCCACGAACTTGGATCCAAGGTCTTTGAATGGGATCCTTGCCTCTATTATTCACAGGATCAGGAGATTGGACATGCACAACATGCACATCACTTTGAATAGGATCCTTGTCTTTATTTCTCAAAGGAACAGGAGACTGGACATGCACAACATGCACAATACTTTGGTCTGAAGAGTTGTTTTGTACCAAATCTTTTGAAGATGTTTGAGATGAAACAGATATCACACCATTTCCCATATTTCCAGAGTTCAAATCTTCTGAAATAAGATTTTCCGGAGCATTACTATCCTGTTCATTTCCCTGACCAGCTTGATTTACTACTTCTTTTTGTTTTGGATTCCACCTCTGTATTGTAGGATGCTTTTTACAAATTTTAGTGTCATGTCCAACATTCTTACAATATTCACACCATCTTGGTTTGAATTCATATATCACTTTCTGATAGTGTCATGTCCAACATTCTTACAATATTCACACCATCTTGGTTTGAATTCATATATCACTTTCTGAGCATATTGTAAACCATCAATTCTTACAATATTCACACCATCTTGGTTTGAATTCATATATCACTTTCTGAGCATATTGTAAACCATCAGGTCCCTATATAGAAATAGAATCTGGTAGAGTAGAAGGCAAGTCAACTTCAATTAAAACCCTTGCATATGCCAGTCTCTGCCTGTTGACAGTGAGTTTATTTGTGGCTATAGGACGTCCAATAGCACTTGCTATCTTGCTAATCCCCTTTGCATTCCAAAGATTTAATCTCAAACCAGGGAATTGGATCCACATAGGGTATGTACATTCATTAATCTTTTCAAAACCTTCAACAACTGACGAAGGTTTCAACAAGATAGGTCTTGATCCAAAAAACCAAACCATTTAAAAGGATTTCATTCATTTCCTCTTTGTTCTTGAATTTGAAGAGAAACACACCAGCTTTGAAAAGACATATCCAATTTTCAATTTGATAATTGTGAAGTATGATGAGGAGAGCCGATAATATACTTATAGCAATAGTACAAATTCACTATATGAGAGTAATTTAGACACAATTAAATACTTGGTTATTTATACAGAAAAATTCTCATCAATTTGGATATATAGAGTAATTTAATTAGAGAGAATAAAAGCTCGCTCCTTGATCTTCATCTTTGTAATTCTAATTTGTTTAATATCTCATTAATAAAACTTAATGCAAATATGCAATATCCATTACCGCACTCTGCACATAACTCATTTTTCTTCAAGAATAAAAGCACTGTCCTTGATCTTCACCTTTGTAGTTCTAATTAGTATAACACCTCATGAATAATACTTAATGCAAATATGCAATATCCATTACACCACCGTCTTCATAACTCCTCTTTCTTGAATCTCAAGTGACCAGGAGATTATAATTATAAGTACATATAGAGCATATAAATATAATTATTATTTATATTTACTATAGATTATTACAATATAATTATATATTACTAAAATATCATAAACAATTAAAGTAAATTACAATATTGAATTATGTTAAATAATTATTTGTAATTATGAAAAGTAATCGTATTAATATTAATTATATAATGTGATTCATTTACAAAAATTGGAATAGGTAAGAATTTTTTTTATAGTTATAATTGATCTTACAAGCCAGCAAAAAATTTCCATAATTGATTTGTAACAATTCATTTACATCATCAATTAATCGTAAAAAAAAGATATTAAGGTCACAGGCAACTACACAACCACATATTCAAACGTACATACTGAATTTATACCATCAAAAATTTCAAATTCAAATTATGATACCTATTGTCAATACTCAATAGTACAACACCACCATTGTATTTCTCATTTTACACGAGAGAACTGTACCGTTGGATCCTATTTGGTTACCAAAATGGTATAATATTTATTCGTTCTAAGTTTCTTCACAGTATTGAATCTCAACATCCATCTCCTACTCTTGGAATTGCTACCGTCCCTCCCAACTGATGGAAGCTTGAATTCCAACACCATTTACGTACCCAACCTAATGCATGATAGAGCAGCTCAATGCTATATATCTTCCATTATTTACAATTACACCTCGTTTGGTACGCGGGAATGAGGAGGAATGGAATGCAATTCCCACTTCCCATTCCCTTATACCAAACACACCTATATTTTAGATGTTGGAATGACCATTCCCTAGGAATGATCATTCCCACTATTTGTGGGAATGAGCATTCCAAGTGAGAAGATAAGGAATGATCATTCCCATTCAAGTGAGAATCAAAAACTAGTTAGGTATTTTTCAATTATATCCATATTAATAATAAAGAATGTTTGGGTGAGGCGCTATGCAAGTGGGCAATTTTAGATTGACAATTTAGGCTAGTATATCATTTTGCTATTTCGAAACTTATTATTTTAGTTGGTATTATTTTATGGATTTTTGCTATTATGAATTGAGTGATTTTGATACTTTATCAAATACGTTAATTTATATATCTAGAACTGTGGATTGTGGATATCATTCTTTTTTTTTTTGGACCTATGAAAGATACGACAATCTTTTTTTTATTTTTCTTTAATTTTTAAAACTAAGAAATAGCGAGTATTGTTTAAAAAATATAAACGAAACATACACCTGATGGATAACACGAGCTTTAGTATAACACATACCTAGATTAATATAACATATGCGTATATAAAATTATTTAGTTATTATCATTAATGTTTATTTTTTATCTTATTAAAAATCTATGTTGTTGTAAGGGCATTATTAGAAAATGAGATTTCATTCTCACTTGTGTACTAGTGATACCAAACATGGGAATGAGAATGAGATTTCCATTCTAGCTTCATTCTACGAACGCACCCAAACAAGAGAATGAGAATGACCATTCCATTCCCACATGCAATCCATTCCATTCCTTCTTCCATTCCATTCCCAAGTTTGTCCATTCCCGCGTACCAAACGAGGCGTTAGGGTTTAGGATAGACCCCCCCTGTACTATCCGCCATTTGCGGATTGACCCCGTTAACAATCAATTGTTTTTAACTTCTAAATGATCAAAACGCATTAGCATATTATGTTGGGACTTAATTTCTCGGACTTACAGTTCCATTTGAAAACGCTCTTTTAATGCAAATGCTTTTTTTGTGTTTTTTTTTTCTTTCAAAAAGCAACTGGCTGGGGTTAGGGCTAGGACTAGCTAGGGTTAGGGTTTGCAGCAACTACTTAATTAAAGGATTCTTTTTTTTATCTTAAAAAGGGAACGAGGGATATCTTCCCTTATCAATTACCAGATTAGGAAAATGAATCATGAATGGCACTGGAGTACGTTGATGGAGGCATGAGGTCACGCTCTCGACATGGGAAGTTCATGAGCAAACAAGAGTCACAAGACCCAAATTAAGGTAAAGAGTGTACTAGCTAGGTTGTTCATACAAGTCCCCCAGGGTAATTGAGATTAGACCTTCAATTAAGCTTAGGTTGCGTTTGGATTCAAGGATTTGATTTCAAATTCCAGAATTGAATTCTGATATTTGAAATCCAGAATGTCAAATTCAATTCCTTCATTTGGGGAACATTCAAATTTGAATTCCAGAATTCAATTTGAAATTCATGTTTGACAAACTTTAGAATTTTAATTTTAAAAGTTTCAATTTAGTTGTTTGCCAACTAGGAGAATTCTAATTTCTAAACTAAAATTGTAGCTCGAAGATAATTTAGAACAAAGATACTCAAATTACATAAGGTTTGCATCGAAATTGGTGGAAATAAATGTCTCAAATAGATTACATATTATGCATCAGTAGTACACAGCTATACTTAAACAAAACGCCTCCATAGGTATCTCAAACTTTTAGAAATTACTAGCACAATAACTCGCAACAATCAGTTTGCCTCCGCCAATGATCATGAATGAAAAAAGAAAAACACCAATTGCTATTACTCAGCTCAACTAACACTAATCAGAAAAAAAAAAATTGAGAATCAAAACTTGCCACTTTCTCACTTGCTGCCACTATGCTTAGCTTTTGTATGAGCTTGAAGAGCATTGTCAGAGTTAAAAGACCTGAACACAGGGAACATACACAAATTGAATCAGCTTTCTTTTCAAGTAGAGAACTCTGTAGTTAATCATAGATGGAGGAAGAAGAAACTTGCATGTGCCCTAAAACCAATTTCAAAAGCTGATGATTGCACTAATTCATGTTTCATTCACATTGATTCATATTTTGGTCAGTTGCACTGATCAATGTCGTCGAGTTGCAAAGTGCAAACCAACAAGTAAAACCCTCAACATGCCCAACGTGCACCAAACAACACCGATCAGTGTCGTCGAGGTGCAAAGTGCAAACCAACAAGCAAAACCCTAACATGCCCAGTGTGCACCAAACAACTTCTTTTGAACATAATAATGATTCTAAAATATGATAATTAATTAAATAAATTGCAACATACGATGGTTATCAAAATTGAATCCTTTTTTCTTTTTTACACAAACTTTCTTTCTGAAATACTGGTAAATAAACTATGATTACGGTATGTACAAATTCATAACTACTGTTCAGAGAAATTGAAGGAGGAAGAGACCGAAGGAAGAAAAAACAAGCAATAGAAAGAAGAGAAAAGAAGACAAAAAGTGTATAAAGAGGAAGGAGTTTACCTGATTTCTGTCCAGCTTCATATGTATCATATAATTATTCTTTCTCGTCTGGATACATGATTCATGGTTGGGAAACAGGGTCAATATAACCAAATATGATTTGTATTTTTGGAAATGAGGGTGAAAATCCTATGATATAGCAAGTGTCATATGGCTTTCCAAACTCGTGTTAGATACAGGGTCATCCAAAAAATTAATGGAGCCTGCAACAACAACTTCATCTATAAAACTGCAAAAGTTTGAAATCAAACCAACCAACTTTAACTGCAATGCCGTATTGGGGATTACCTACTTCAGTGAACTAATTAACTGCAATGCATTTTTCTAGAAATTGTATCAGTCCCTTTTTCTTGAAGGTCTGAGGGGGTATATATAGAGAAAATACGTAGGGGTTACGTAGCTGTCATATTGAAAATCCTATGATGCACATATGAGAATACACAAAAATCTCTTCAAACTCACTGCAACTGGATAAAGCTTTTAGGAATTGGGATTGAGATGAACAGCAATCAAGTCGAGGTTGCCTAAAATCAATCAGCCCTAGACATGGAATTAAGAAGAATCATGTGCATGCAGCTCAACAATTAATCCCTAATTACATTCAAAACACACAGCATTGTGTGAAGCAAAAGGTGAATAGAATCAAATCTAGAAAGCCAAGGAAGTGGCAACCTAAGGAGGGTACACTCACATTCAGAGTATGCTCCAAAGATGAGACAAGTCTCCTTGCAATAACAACAAATTTGTTCATATGAAGTTTTTTAGGGTTTCGGATTCGGAGAGGAGGGAGCGGAGGTCGTCGACGGCGCGAATGAAGTCCTGGTAGTGAGCTTTGCAGACGGACTCGATCTCGGACTCCTTGGATCGGGCGAAGAGGCGGAGGTTGTGGAGGAGGTCCTCGGGCTTGGACTGGACAAAGGCGCGACAGATGAAGTGGGAGAGGTCGTCGCCGTTGGAAATGGCGACGGAGAGAGATCTCTTCTTCTTCGTCGGTGGCAAAAAGCTTTTTACCCCTCCTCCGATTTTTCTTCTGGCGGCGACCAAGAACGCAGCAGCGTTCCCATCTCCAGCGCTCAATTGATTTTGAGGGGAGATTAAGAAAAAGATTTAAGGAGAGAGAGGAATATAAAAAGGGGTTTTTATAGTGGGTTATTCATTTGTTCTCAAGTGAAAATTGAAAGGGTTCATACCCTTTGATTATTAACACTGTAGCTACAGTGTTTATTTGAGAAATCTCAGTTTTGAGATCTGCTCCTAAATTGTAATTTCTTGTTTGATTAATAAGAAATTATCTGTGTGGCTCCCGAGGACGTAGGCAGTTGCCGAACCTCGTTAAATCTTGGTGTACTTTTCTATACTGCGTTTCCGTTGCAATTAGGGGTTTAGGCGTTAAATTCCTAACAACTGGTATCAGAGCGTGAAACGATCTAGAACAAGTCAGATTCAAGTGGGAGCCATGGCCACAGATGAGGCAAAAATGAGACTTGAGAAATTTGATGGAACAGATTTTGGATTCTGGAAAATGCAGATAGAGGATTATCTGTATCAGAAAAATCTATATCAACCACTATCGGGGAAGAATCCGGATTTTATGAAGGAAGAAGAGTGGAACCTTCTAGATAGACAAGCCCTCAGAGTTATCAGATTGACGTTGACTCGCAATGTTGCGTTCAACATAGCGAAGGAGAAGACCACGGCTGGTCTTATGGCAGCACTCTCAAACATGTATGAGAAGCCATCAGCCGCGAACAAAGTTCATTTGATGTGGCGGTTATTCAATCTGAAAATGACGGAAGGCGCATCAGTAGCACAACACCTCAATGAACTTAATACGGTTACAACCCAATTGAGTTCAGTTGAATTCTGGAAAATGCAGATAGAGGATTATCTGTATCAGAAAAATCTATATCAACCACTATCGGGGAAGAATCCGGATTTTATGAAGGAAGAAGAGTGGAACCTTCTAGATAGACAAGCCCTCAGAGTTATCAGATTGACGTTGACTCGCAATGTTGCGTTCAACATAGCGAAGGAGAAGACCACGGCTGGTCTTATGGCAGCACTCTCAAACATGTATGAGAAGCCATCAGCCGCGAACAAAGTTCATTTGATGCGGCGGTTATTCAATCTGAAAATGGCGGAAGGCGCGTCAGTAGCACAACACCTCAATGAACTCAACACGGTCACAACCCAATTGAGTTTAGTTAAAATTAAGTTTGATGAGGAAGTTCGGGCGTTGATACTTTTGTCTTCCCTACCAGAGAGTTGGAACGCTACAGTCACAGCTGTGAGTAGCTCGTCGGGAAAGAAAAAGTTGAAGTTCGGCGACGTTCGTGATTTGGTTCTCAGCGAGGAGATCCGACGGAGAGAGACGGGTGAAGCTACAACCTCTTCAGTATTGCATACAGAGTCAAGAGGTAGAAATTCAACCAGAGGAAACGGACGAGAAAAATCAAACTTCAGAGGTAGATCAAAGGACAGGAGGTCCAAATCAAGGAATCCAAGCAACAGCTCGAAGGCTATCGAGTGTTGGAATTGTGGAAAGACCGGGCATTACAAGAATCAGTGCAAGAGTACACAGAAGGAGAAGGAAGCGAAACGGACGAGGCAAATCAAACTTCAGAGGTAGATCAAATGACAGGAGGTCCAAATCAAGGAATCCAAGCAACAGCTCGAAGGCTATCGAGTGTTGGAATTGTGGAAAGACCGGGCATTACAAGAATCAGTGCAAGAGTGCACAGAAGGAGAAGGAGGCGAAGGCAGAGGTGAATGTCACCTCCACTTCAGGAGGAGACGACGCATTGATATGCTCTTTGGAGAGCAAGGAGGAATCTTGGGTGTTAGATTCAGGAGCGTCGTTCCATGCTACCTCTCAGAAAGAATTCTTCGAGAAGTATACCCCCGGAAATCTTGGATACGTATATCTTGGTGATGATCAACCATGTGCTATTGTGGGCAAAGGCGTGGTGAAAATTAAGTTGAACGGGTCAGTATGGAAGCTGAAGGATGTCAGGCATATACCCGACCTGAGAAAGAATTTAATATCCGTAGGCCAGTTGGCTGGCGAAGGATATACCACGACCTTCCACGGAGATGATTGGAAGATCTCAAAAGGCGCAATGACTACCCTATATATGACAGCAGGTGCACGTTGTTTGATCTCAGTTGCAGCAGGCAATGAGACTTCAAAGCTGTGGCATCAGAGACTTGGTCATATGAGTGAAAAGGGGATGAAAATCATGCACACAAAGGGAAAACTCCTAGGACTGCAGTCAGTGGAGATGGATATGTGTGAAGAATGCATACTCGGAAAGCAGAAGAGAGTCAGCTTTCGGACAAGTGGCAGAACCCCCAGGAAAGAGAAGTTAGAGCTCGTTCACTCAGATGTGTGGGGGCCAACAACCACCGCGTCCATTGATGGAAAACACTACTTTATGACTTTTATCGACGATCATTCTCGGAAAGTATGGGTCTACTTTCTGAAGCATAAGTCAGAAGTATTTGAGGCTTTCAGGAGATGGAAAGCTATGGTCGAGAATGAGACCGGTCTGAAAATAAAGAAGCTCAGGACCGACAATGGCGGTGAGTATAAAGACACCGGATTCAAGAAGTTCTGCTATGAGCACGGGATCAGAATGGAGAGAACCGTGCCCGGCACGCCTCAGCAAAATGGTGTAGCTGAGCGGATGAACCGAACATTGACAGAGAGAGCCAGAAGCATTCGGGTACAGGAAGATGAGTTCGGCTACCGCATTTGGGACAACGAAAACAAGAAGGTGATCCGGAGCAGAGATGTGATATTCAACGAGAAGGTGATGTACAAGGACATGCACAAGACTGACGACTCAGAGAGCGAGTCCACATTTATAGATGCAGATGATGTCCCGAGTAACCTCTCGGAAGAACCCAATGCAGAGGGTCCTCAGCAAGAAGAGCCTGTTGGACAAGATGGTGCGCAGGAGCCCGACGCACCAGCTCCGATATTAAGAAGATCTTCTCGTCCTCCTGTACCCAACAGGAGATACATGAACTATCTGTTGTTGACAGATGGTGGGGAGCCTGAAAGCTTTGATGAAGCTTGTCAGTGTGGAGATGCGAGCAAGTGGGAGCTTGCAATGAAAGATGAGATGAAGTCTCTCATATCAAACCAGACGTGGGAACTAGCTGAGTTGCCCACGGGTAAGAAGGCACTCCACAACAAATGGGTGTACCGGGTGAAAGAGGAGCAGGATGGTTCCAGGAGATATAAAGCCCGATTGGTTGTCAAAGGTTTCCAGCAGAAGGAAGGAATTGACTACACCGATATTTTCGCTCCCGTGGTGAAGCTAAATACTATCAGGACCGTGATGAGTATTGTAGCAATTGAAGATCTTCATCTCGAGCAGTTAGACGTGAAGACGGCGTTTCTTCACGGAGATCTAGAAGAGGAGATATACATGCACCAGCCAGAAGGTTTCTCAGAAGAAAAGAAGAAGAACCTGGTGTGCAGACTCAAGAAGAGCTTGTATGGCCTGAAACAAGCCCCAAGGCAGTGGTACAGAAAGTTTGACGGCTTTATGCACAAGGAAGGTTTCCAGAAGTGCAACGCCGACCACTGTTGCTACTTCAAAAGATATCAGTCCAGCTATATCATCCTACTGCTGTATGTTGATGATATGTTGGTTGCAGGAGCAGATATGAAAGATATCAAGAGTTTGAAGCAGCAGCTGTCAAAGGAGTTTGACATGAAGGACTTGGGTCCAGCGAAGAAGATCCTTGGAATGCAAATCACGAGAGATAAGAAGAGAGGTCTCTTGCAGTTATCTCAGACGGAGTACATCAACCGTGTTTTGCAGAGATTCAACATGGGCAACGCCAAGCCTGTGAGCACACCCTTGGCCAGCCATTTTCGTCTATTGAAGGATCAGTCTCCTCAGTCAGAAGAAGAAAAAGAAAGTATGGCTCAGGTTCCTTACGCCTCAGCTATCGGAAGTTTGATGTACGCAATGGTCTATACGAGACCAGACATTGGCCATGCAGTGGGAGTGGTCAGCCGGTTTATGTCGAATCCAGGAAAAGCTCATTGGGAATCGGTCAAGTGGATTCTGAGATATCTACGAGGCACCACACAGAAGTGTTTGCACTTTGGTAAGGGAGAGGTAGAAGTGCAAGGGTATGTAGATTCAGACTTCGGCGGCGAAGTTGACCACCGAAGAAGCACCACCGGCTATGTATTCACCGTCGGAACTACAGCTGTTAGTTGGATGTCACAGGTACAGAAGATCGTTACCCTATCCACTACAGAAGCTGAGTATGTTGCAGTGACTGAAGCCAGTAAAGAGATGATATGGCTTCAGGGTTTGTTGACAGAGCTGGGATTCAAACAGGAGAAGAATGTTTTGCACAGTGATAGCCAGAGTGCGATACACTTGGCGAAGAATTCAGCATTTCATTCTAGAACGAAGCATATTGCGCTTCGGTACCACTTCATCAGATCCCTGTTGGAAGATGACGTGTTGAAACTGGAAAAGATTCCAGGAAGTAAGAATCCAGCAGACATGTTAACAAAGACGGTGACAGTTCAGAAACTGGAGTTGTGCGCAACTTTAGTTGGCCTTCATGCATAGATGATAAGGGCGGAGCCACATATGAGAGGAGCTTGTTGAGATAGCCTATTGACGGCGGTTTGATCTCCAAGTGGGAGATTGTTGAGATCAGGTGAAGACCAAACCTCCGCAGGCGAGCGGAGCGAAGTCGAAGACACAACCTTCGGGCGAACGCGACCCTCGGACGAACGCAACCCTTCGACGAACGCAACCCCTCGACAAACGCGACCATCGCGTTTTTGGCACCGAACCGCTGGCGACAGGCTGTCGCCAGCCTGTCAACTTCTCCTATAAAAGAAACCCGATGCCCTAGGGTTTTTTTTTCTTTCGGTGTGGTGGCCGAAGCCTTTTTTCCCCCTTTCGATTTTCTTCTGGTGGACCTCTCTCCTTCGCGTGGCTTCCTTCAGCGGCGGCGGACCCAAATCGCAGCAGCGATTTTCATTTTTTATCTCCAGCTCTCAATTGTTGTAATTGAGGGGAGATTAAGAAAAGAGATTTAAGAGAGAGAGAAGAGAGAGGAATTTGAGAGGGGTTTATAAGTGGGTTATTCATTTATTCTCAAGTTGAGAATTTGAAAGGGTTCATACCCTTTAATTATTAACACTGTAGCTACAGTGTTTCAGTTGAGAAATCTCAGTTTAGGCATTTGCTCTTAAATTTTAATTTCTTGTTTGATTAATAAGAAATTAACTGTGTGGCTCCCGGAGACGTAGGCAGTTGCCGAACCTCGTTAAAACTTGGTGTACTTTTTCTATTCTGCGTTTCCGTTGCATTAGGGATTTCGGCGTTAAATTCCCAACAGTGTGGATCAGAGCGTGAAACGATCTAGAGGGGGGAATTTGTGAGAGCGGAAGTGGAGAGAGAAGAAACGGGAATTGCAAATGACAGGCTGAACATTGGGATTTAGAATGACGGGCCTAGAATAGGTTTAAATTGTTAATGGATTTGGCCCAATATCCGGTATTCAAATTTTTTTGATCCAAACAATAGAATTGGGCCAAATACAATATTTGAAATAAAATACTGGTTATCAAACATGCCCTTAGATATTTACAATTTAACCGAAAACCTTCCATATCAGACCCTCAAATCAATTAGAAATGTTTTTCCTCCTCTGATGAAACAATTATTCTGCTCGAAGAAAAATTAATTGATATGAGAAACTGACTGGAGATGAATTACTACAATATTCCATCCTCGGAGATGGCACTTGGGTGGGATGGGGTCGAATCATTCCTTCAAAAATTAATTAAAAGCACATAGTAGCTAATAAAGTTATTCAAAAATTATAGAAAATAAGGGCATAAAAATATGATACAAGTTGTTAATTAATCGATTATTTCAATATTAGTTGCTCAAGTCTTCAATATTTCCAAATTAGTCCACTACATCATGGAAATTGCTAGAGGTCCCTCAAATCTTAACATTGCTTACAATTAATCTTGGTTAATAACAACTAGATTTGAAGGAATATTCTTTTTATATAACTTTTAGTACTGACTCTCCTGTTATACCCTTGAGTTTTAACTTTATGAAACTGAACCCATTTAGCCAACCCTTTTAGACCCTTCTGTCCGTCAAGAAAAAAAAAGCTCAATCTCATTAAAAATTCTTATTCTCCAACGACTCTCTTCATTTAGGACATAGATCAGCATCTCTTCAGTTTTCGGATTTTAGCTCTAAATTTCTTCAAATCACGGGTAATCGATCCTTTACAAATACTCTGAATTTTTCAATTTCAATCTTTAAGCTCTAAATTTCTTCAAATCGCCCATAGAGCTGTTACTTTCAGTTAGAGAGAGATTAGTTTAGAGATTTTAGAGGTTTTGAGAAAAAATTTCCTCCCTCTTCTATATATCCTGGAAAAAAAGAGGTCAGAGGATGGAATTAGGGATTTTGGGCAAACTTTAACCTAAAAGCACTATTGTAATTAAATATGTGGAATTTAGTTAACTCTACCCTAGCGATTTTAAATTGATCGTACAAGTCAACAAAAAAATTCCGTAATTCATTTGTAATAATTTATTTACATCATCAAGTAATCGTAAAAAAAAAGATACTGAGGGCACGGGCAACTACACAAATCTCTACGTCAAATCTCCTACTCTTGGAATTGCAACCGTCCCTCCGCATCATGCTCCCTCCCTACCCCTCGAAATCATCAAGCCCCTGCAGCATCCCCTACTCCTGATCAACCACCACACAAGAAATTACATGGGCCAGAGATAATCGGGATCGCCTTCCTCACCTTCGCTTTCTACATTGCCGCTGGTGTATAATTCATATCTCGCCACCCACTACCAACGACAACGACACCCCGCCGCAGCTCAGCATGATGCCCAACCAGCTGCGACTGAACAACAGCATGGAACAACAGGGGTGTAATCATCTTCCGTGTTCGGCAGCTGTGAGCATCTGTTGACGGCGCGTGACACGGTCCGTCGGGCTACGGCTGTCGTAAGTAGAGTGCCGAAGGATGATTACACCGAAAGCGAAGAGTTACTCCTGTTAAGAGTTCTACGTAATGGTTGTAATAGGCTTAGTTTACTGTTGTAACAGATTTAAGATTATTTAAGTCTTAAAATCAGTATTTAAAACTTAAGTAGAAATGGTAAATGATTTAAAAATATGACATTATGTGTGCAATAATACAAATAATAAGCTCTGGTCAAATTTTAAACGAATATTTAATAGACAAACGAATCGAATATACATCTGGTTAAATTCTATTCGTTAGTCAACTCAAATACTAGAAAATATTTGTTTAGTGGTAAATGAACTACTGAATCGAATATAACTGAATAGTTATTCGAATAATTATCGAACTATTTGTTAATTATTTGGTTCATTTCCACCCCTAAAATTTATAGCTTTGTTGTGCATCATGTATTCAACACTTGAAATGTAAAGCAGAACATGAATCATGATATGGCAACTGCTACTCTGCTTTCAAGTGTGTGTATAAACATGTAATTAAGTGGGTATAAGATGACAACTCATTTTTACGAAATCTAAAGATATTATTGGAAGAATTGTTGCTTCCTTCTCAGTATTTGATATCATTTATTAATTTTTTTTCTGATCATCGTGGATGCCATAAATCTTGCTAATATGTCATAAAATATAATTTACTTTTTGATTTTCTTGTACATAATAACTATACGTATTATTAGTTGAAGAGAGGGTGAAATTCCCTAAACAAGTGAAAATTATAAAATTCTTAGAGCTAAAAGCACCTACAAACACCACAATAAACAAATGATAGCCTAACTGGTACTTGATTAGTATATTTGCACGTGCGATTGCATTTTTCTCTGCATTTTTCTCTATTCTATTACACTTAAGAATTGCTACAGTTTGTCATTTGTCCCCCACTCAAGTACCTTTCTAACTTGATCGTCGGAGGAATGACCGGGGGAATCAAACCCCGCCCTCTTACGAGTTGGTACACGAGCATGGAAGAAGAACTCAACTCCAAACTAGATATAATTAAGAGAAATTAGCAGCCCCTAATCAACCATGTTCCTATCATTTTATCTGTGTAATTTATAACATCAACAATATTGATTCTTTGATTAGCATACTGTAAAGTTCAAAAAATAGGCATTGCAATGGACTAGGGCTAAATAGCAGTTCTCTGGATGCCCCGTGTACAATGATCAAGAAAACATTTTCTAAAATATAGACCCAAAATTATTTTAGGGTTGATTCATAACCTATATACCAAAATCGACACAACTCTTTTCACACACAGAACTAGGGTATTACCAAGTCCACTTCCATGATCGATTAGAGATATTATGAGCCAGGAAAAATAACTACACGTAGAACCCCATGTTGTATTATGTCAGCATATATGGAGTCTTTTTTATGTGGAGAGCCTCTTCCACTACTGTTACAGATACGCTTGAACTGGGAGTTTGAATTTCTCCAACGTCAACGATCCCAAACTATGAAATGACAAACCAGACCGTCTATGGCAAAAAATAGTTCAGGACAAAGAAAAATATTTTGAACAAAAATCTAGTAAACTTCACTTCAGAACGGAGAGACGCCATCATCGGACATCCTTGCAATCCATCAGCATAATTCTCGTTAAAATAAGACATATTAGGCTCATAAATAGTAATATGACCAGCACCATTCAACCCTAACCCGTATGTGACCCGAACCCATATATCCCACCCTAACCCGTTTATAACGGGTTGGGTCCACGGGTACAGGTCATTTTTGCCACCCCTAAATTATGACCAGCACCATTCAACAATGGGAAAAATCAAATATTTTCTATCACTCACCTATTTTTGGGATAATAGAAGAAAAATAAACAATCGTTGCATTTCTACTCCGTGAAGGAAGACCCCCTGCACATTAGCTCTAATCAACTGCTTACTAGTGAACCACCTCTTGAAAATCCATGAAACAAAAGGTACGTGTAGTCACTTTTGTAAACAACTTGAACTGCAACAGCTATAACTTGAAGCAACATACACACAAGGAAAATGGTTGTGCATTAAGAAAATGATTGTGCATTAAGAAAACCATAGAGTACATCAGGACAAAACTGTTAGATCTAATAAAAAAAACTTGAGATCTAAAACCATAAAGCCATGATTGAATTCAAAGAGATTAACAAGAATCAAAAGGTGCGGAAGCATATACCTGAATCCATTGAAGAAAACTTGATTAGGGTTTTGATGATCTTCTAACCTTAGGGTTTCTCTCTTATGGATCTCTTTAGATGGGGATAAGAGAATGAGAGTGGTTAACCCTAGATTAGGGACCATAACCCCTTATATATAGGTGTTGTACATTTGTAATTTGGCCCCTCATCAAATTACAATTACAACCTGGTATCTGCACATATAACCCCCATGATTTATTTAAATATCTATTAACCCAAATTGATTGATCACTTTAAGTGGGTTATCCTTAAAGATAGTAATACACATTGATTAATCATATGTGCCCACAAATAGATTTAATTAGATTTAAATCCAACAATCTCCCACTTGGGCACCATATGATTCCTTAAATTGTGTATAACATTATGAGCTCAAAATTGCTATCATTAAAAAGATATTTCCAAACAATCTCGTCCATTGACTATATCAATATAGGATCAAAGCAGCATTTGTCACATTTATCGTGACTCGACCCATCAATGGTCACATATACCAATACAATCAAACGACATAGATCAATCATGGATGTGCAGCATGAAAATTACATGCAATGTGATCAATACATGTCTATTTTCAACTGGTCCTCCTTTAGTGAGGTCAAAACCAAACATAATGTAACAGAGTGTCTTAACTGAATACTTTATTCTGATCAGACAATACAACCAAACACAAAGCACCAGAAAATTATAAACTCCCACTAAATCAGGATATCCTTGAATAACACCACACCCATATGAGTAGTATGCTCATGAAAGACCTTGGATGGCAATCCTTTAGTAAGAGGATCTGCTATCATGGAGTTTGTCCCAATGTGCTCTATAGATATCTGTCCACTCTGTACCCTTTCTTTTACAACCAGGAACTTAATGTCAATATGTTTTGACTTAGTTGAGCTCCTGTTATTATTGGAATACATAACTGCAGATTTATTGTCACAAAATAACCTCAGTGGTCTTTTAATATTTTCCAAAATGCGCAGTCCAGTGATAAAATTTCGCAACCATATTCTATGATTTGATGCCTCATAGCAAGCTACAAACTCTGCTGCCATAGTGGAGGAAGCTACGAGTGTCTGTTTTACACTTTTTCATGATATAGCTCCTCCTGCTAACATATAAATGTAGCCTGATGTAGACTTTCTGCTATCTTGGCATCCAACAAAATCAGAGTCCGAATACCCAATGACCTCCAACTGTTCTGATTTTCCATATGTGAGCATATAATCTTTTGTTTTCTGAAGATACCTCATAACCCTTTTGACTGCTATCCAATGATCCATACCAGGATTGCTTAAGTATCTGCCTAACATCCCAACAATGTACGCAATATCTGGACGCGTACATACCTGAGCATACATTAAACTTCCTACAGCCGAAGCATAAGGAATCTTCTGCATTTCCTGAATTTCAAGGTTACCTTTAGGGCACTGATTGAGACTAAACTTGTCTCCTTTAGCAACAGGGGTGTCACCTGGTCTGCAATCTTGCATGCCAAACCTTTTAAGTACCTTATCGATATAGCTCTTTTGTGATAATCCAAGAATACCCCGAGAGCGATCTCGATGTATCTGGATCCCTAATATAAAAGAGGCGTCCCCAAGATCTTTCATCTCAAAATTCTTTGATAGAAATCTCTTGGTTTCGTGCAACATGCCTATATCATTAGTGGCAAGCAATATGTCATCAACATACAGAACCAGAAAAATATACTTACTCCCACTGAACTTGTGATATACACAGTCATCAACAATGTTCATCTCAAAACCGAACGAGATAATTATTTGTTGAAACTTGTAATACCATTGACGAGGAGCTTGCTTGAGTCCATAGATGAATTTCCTTAATTTACAAACCATATTCTCCGGGTCTCCTGACACAAAGTTTTCTGGTTACACCATATAAATCATCTCATCAATGTCGCCATTGAGAAATGCAGTCTTAACATCCATCTGATGTAACTCAATATCATAATGAGCAACAAGTGCCATGATTGTTCTGAAAGAGTCTTTCGATGAAACCGGAGAGAAAGTCTCTGTATAATCAATGCCTTCCTTTTGAGTATAGCCTTTAGCCACAAGACGTGCCTTATACCTCTCCACATTACCATTTGCATCCCGCTTGGTTTTAAAAATCCATTTACAACCAATTGGTTTTGCACCTTCTGGCAATGGGACAAGTTCCCAAACCTTATTGTCTTGCATAGACTTATACTCTTCATTCATGGCATCAATCCACTGTTGAGAGTTAGAACTTTTCATGGCCTGAGAGAAGTTGATTGGATCATCTTCTAACATTCCACTACTTTCCTCATGTTCTTGGAGAAATACAATATAATCATCCGGAATAGCATTTCTCCTTTCTCTCGTGGATCTCCTTAATGGCACTGGTTCTTGAGGTTGTTGAGTTTGTTCTTCTGGAACAGGGAGTTGTTCAACATTATCATCTTGAGGTTCCGGATTTACTTCTTGAGCAACAACAGGTATATGAACCTGAATATTGTCAAAAGTAACTGTATGGATTGGATCTGAAGCCAATTCCTCCTCAAAACTAATGTTTCTAACCTTATTTCTCCCCCCAAACTCAACATCCTCAAAGAATGTTGCTGTTCCCGTCTCAAAAATATTCCTTAGTGTGGGGTCATAAAACTTATAGCCCCTAGAGCGATCAGGGTACCCAATAAAGTAGCTGCTAACTGTTTTGGAGTCCAATTTCTTTTCATTTGGCCTATAAGGCCTTGCCTCAGCTGGACATCCCCAAATATGTAAATGCTTTAAACTGGGCTTTCGACCAGTCCAAAGCTCATAAGGTGTTTTAGCAACTGCTTTACTTGGTACTCTATTCAGAATGTAAGCTGCTGTCTTTAGTGCTTCTCCCCAGAGAGACTTTGGTAAAGAAGAATAAGAGATCATACTTCTTATTTAATTTACATTTAGTACTACGTGATTGCACATGCAAGGATTCATTATAAGAAGCAATTATATCAAGCAAATATAGGTTGTCACAAGTACTCAAGTAACCAGTTCCTACAATAATTGAATTAAAAGATAAATTAAATTGATTGTTTCCAAATGAACAAGAGTAACCTGATTTGTCCAATACAGAAACTGAAATCAAATTCCGTCTAAAAGACGGTACTACAAAAGTATCTTTTAAATCCAAATATGAACCAGTTCCTAACAGCAACCTAAAGTGCTCAATTGCTTCCACATCTACTGACTGACCATCGCCCACAAAAATGTATCTTTCACCATCACTTGGCTTCCGGTAGCTCAGGCAGCCCCTTCTTAGCACGCCAGGTGTGATATTTGGTATAATCCTTCTTTACGTGTCCAGACTTGTTGCAGAAGAAACAACCCTGACCATCCTTATGTTGTTTCTTCTGAACAGAACCCTTAGCAGCTTCATTATCATTCTTTCTTTTTTTACCCTTATCCTTAGAGGCATAGGCCAAATGAGCACTTTCAGTCTTATCTTGCTTCAACCTGTCTTCTTCTTGCACACAGTATGAAATGAGCTCATTTAGATTCCATTTCTCCTTTTGACAGTTATAACTGACCTTAAACTGATTGAATTGTGCAGGAAGAGACAACAGAACCAGATGTACCAATAACTCATCACAAAGATCGAGTTTAAGTACCTTAAGCTTTGAAGCAATATGAGACATTTTCATAATGTACTCCCTGATATTTCCTTTGCCCTTATACTTTATTGAAATCAAGCGAGCTAAAAGTGTGCTTGTTTCTACCTTATCGTTTTTCGCAAAACGTTTCTCAATTTCGGCAAGAAAATCTTTAGCCTTAGTAATCCCTTCGGATTCTATGCCCCTGAAGGCTTCCGGAACGCCGCGCTTAATGATCATAAGACTCATGCGATTTGAACGCTCCCACTTCTCATGCTCCTTCTTTGCATCAGGAGTGCTATCCGCATTGAGAGGTTGGGGTTGTTCAGTTCTTAATGCATAGTCAAGATCCATGCAGCCAAGAACAATTAATATGTTCTCTTTCCAAACCTTGAAGTTTGTCCCATTTAGCATGGGAATTGAGTTGATGTTAGCAGAAATTGTTGCAGCAGATGCATTAGCTGAAATAAAACAAAAAATGCTCACATCAATAACCATAATCAATAAAATTCAAATAATGACAATCCCCATCCAAGATACCGGCACAACATTAATATCAAGTCTTTGGACAGTAATATTAACTTGTAAGTGATACCTTGTTGCAATGATCAAACATTGACAATAACTCATGTCAAATAATGAAACTATCTTTGGATCGATTCATTATTCACATGTAAACCTTATAATTGTCACACGCTTATCATCGCAGATGTGTATACAGTCTAAATAAATATTAACCTTCCTTTGGGCCGATTAAATATTTACACGAAAGCATACACACAAACATCTCACATTCCTCATGAACAATCTACACAAGAGAGGTTACTTTGGCAACTTCTTGTTTCAATTAATCAATTGGAGTGAGAGACGTGCCCAAAACGAGCTTAAGGAGCTTATACCTGATAATTAAATACAGGTCCAAATTCTTAATAAATTTCTCAAGTCAAGCCCCAATGTTTAAAAAAGGGACACTAGAATGAACGCAAGGCTCATTTTGGAACAAACGCAAGGCTCGTTTTGGAACGAACACAAGGTTCGTTTGACTGAGCACGAGGCTCGCCGCAGATTCGACGAAGGCAGGATTCGACGAACACAGGTTTCGACTGTATTGGGTACGAGACTCACTTAAGCACGAACGCGAGGTTCGTCTGAAAATGAACGTGATGTTCAACTTGAGAACGAACGCGAGGTTCGTTTGAAAAAATGAACGCAGGGTTCAACTTGAGAACGAACGCGAGGTTCGTTTGAAAAATGAACGCGATGTTCGACCTGAGAATGAACGCAATGTTCAACTTGAGCACGAACGCAATGTTCGTCTGAAAACGAACGCGATGTTCGACCTGAGAATGAACGCAATGTTCGACTTGAGCACGAACGCAATGTTCGTCTGAAAACGAACGTGATGTTCGACCTGAGAATGAACGCAACGTTCGACGAACGCATGTTTCATTAGAGAGCAAACGTGGGTTCGTTTGAGAACGAACTCAGGGTTCGTTTGAGAACGAGCTCAAGGTTCGTTTGAAGCTTTCAAGCCTCGCCAAAAATTGAGGTAACCACCTCCTTAATTTGAGGTAACTACCTCCTTAAATTGAGTTAACCACCTCCTTAATTTCCGCACGTTTTCACGCGCACGAACCCCTTGAGGGTTTAATCTGAAACCGCCGCCGCTGAATCAACTCCGACGAGGAGTTTTTTGGAGATTAACGACAAACAAAAAAATCCCTAAAAAAAGATAATTATTTTTCTGTCGTTTTTTTTTTGAACTCAAATCATTTAGATCCAAACCTTAAAAATTGAATCAAACACAAAAGGAATGAACTTTAGAGTTCATAAATGATACAGATCCAAAAAACTGAAAGAAAAACCAAACAACATGAGAATTTTACTATTCATCCGAAAAAAAAATCTTTACTGTTCATCCGAAAATATATTTTTACTGTTCACCCGAAAATAAAAAATATTGTTCAACGAAAATAAAACGGTTACTGTTCATCCGAAAATAAGAAACTTTACTGTTCATCCGTGAACGGATCCGAATCAAACACAAATTAAGATCAAAAAACCCTAATTTTAGTCTTAATCTCTTAGAACAAATCAATGGTGGCTCTGATACCACTTGTTAGATCTAATAAAAAAAAACTTGAGATCTAAAACCATAAAGCCATGATTGAATTCAAAGAGATTAACAAGAATCAAAAGGTGCGGAAGCATATACCTGAATCCATTGAAGAAAACTTGATTAGGGTTTTGATGATCTTCTAACCTTAGGGTTTCTCTCTTATGGATCTCTTTAGATGGGGATAAGAGAATGAGAGTGGTTAACCCTAGATTAGGGACCATAACCCCTTATATATAGGTGTTGTACATTTGTAATTTGGCCCCTCATCAAATTACAATTACAACCTGGTATCTGCACATATAACCCCCATGATTTATTTAAATACCTATTAACCCAAATTGATTGATCACTTTAAGTGAGTTATCCTTAAAGATAGTAATACACATTGATTAATCATATGTGCCCACAAATGATAGTAATACACATTGATTAATCATATGTGCCCACAAATAGATTTAATTAGATTTAAATCCAACAAAAACTACCAGCAGATATCATGACAGACCACTTTTGGAACTTTTGGAAAAGAGGGGGGAGGTTTTTATTTGGTAAAATACAAATTGCAGATATCTGCATCTTGATTGTTTTGGAAGGCCTTAGCTGGCCCCCTTTGACCATTATGTGAACATGCTGCATGCCTTAATTACTTAAAAAACTTGGTACAGCTCGATCGATCACATGAATATAATGCCCTTCGGGTCCTCCATATATAGGTTAGAACCTAGAGGAAAAGCTCACAAGAAAAGGATGGGAACTGAAATTTGAAAAGGACTTCAAGCCGAGAGACCCTTTTTAGAGGTTTTGCTATTTTGTTAATTTGATCAATAATATATATATTGCCATTTTGTCCATTTCCTTGCCATTTTCTAACAAACCTAGCCTACACATAAAGCATAGGGCTGTAACCATGAATAGCAGTTCACAAATTAAGGCAGATGGCTTCAAAATCATTTTCATGATCACAACAGCTGAAAAGCACAACATGCAGTTTGCGCGTCCCTCGGAACAAAAAAGGCAATACGTACAGGTTTAGTGATGGAAAGCAAAAAATAATATTGGCAACGTAGGCTGTCACGTCATTGCATTTTCGTATAGATGCCCATGACTCTCACCATGAAATCAAATGGTAGCCCACAGAATTGAGAAATATAGAATGCAATTCCTTCATGCGTTTCATATGCAACGCATGCAACAAACGGCTAGCTGTCAACATGCACACAAATAGGTACTTGCTTAATATTTTGACACCACTTTGGAATCCATTATATTCCGAAACTGGATAAATCTTAAATAGTGGAGGTTTGGAAGGCCTAGCCCGAGGTACGAAACCTTCGCATTGAAGGTTGTAGCAGCCTGTAGCTCGGTAACCATCAGCCTTGCATACAACGCATCAAGTATCATAACTATGATAATTAACATGTACTAAACATTATTATATACCATCATTAAGATAAAACTTATCGTCCAACAAGTGAAAAAATGAGTATCTGTATCATTGTAAAGCAACGGATATACCTAGCAACCTAAAACATGCACTCTTCCAAATAACCTAAAACAGATGCATTTATCAGCTTCCATCCGACCCTCCTCTACCGGGCCTAGCTAGCTAGTCCGCTCCTGCTGGTGGGGCCCGTGGCCAGATCATGGCTCCAAATTTAGTACCCGCTCCGATACTCCTAACTAGCTCTGTCACCCGCTGCTCCTCGATGTCCTCACGACGGCGGCGACGGCGACAGTAAAGGAAGAGTGCTACACCAGCGGCTATGGCAAAGAAGGAGAGAAGTCCTACAAGGAGGATAACCGTCGGTGATACGGAATGATGATGATTATTTTTTGGAGGTTTGGGAGGAGACGGGGGCGAGTAGTACATGGGTACGGGGAATGTGGGAGTTGGTGGGCTATAATATTTGGGGATGAAGGGACGTTCTTTAAGTACATAGATTAGATCATGTAATAATCATATTGGTACCAGATCATGTTATGAATAGAAGCATGGCTAACGAGCACTTAAATATCCTGCAGATCAAACTATATATATATATAGTTTCTCTGTAATAACAATAGGCTTAATATCATAAACTCAAAACACCCCACAACCACAAACCAACACAGAGAGTAGTTAACGATAATTACATTTCTTAAAACAACCATATTTACATAAAACATAAATGACTTAACGCATGTGCTATAAGATGAAGCTTAACTATATAAGTAGTAATGAATTAAATGGTTGAGAAAAGAACAACAAGTTTCGAAGGGACGTTCTTTAAGTACATAGATTAGATCATGTAATAATCATATTGGTACCAGATCATGTTATGAATAGAAGCATGGCTAACGAGCACTTAAATATCCTGCAGATCAAACATCCCTCATTTTGGGAGAAAATTTTTGTAGTCTTTTTTCTGGCTACTCCAAAGAGAAAAAAAAAGGGGAGAAAGAGAGAGAGAGAGAACCATCCCCACCACCCCAACCCAAAACGAAAAAAAGAAAAGATAAAAAAAAAATAACTTTGGATGATTATCAGAAAACACCCCTTACTTTTTAAAAATCAAAAAAATCTCCTTAAATTTAGGAGTTATCAGAAAACCCCTTTAAATTTACGGTTTTATCATAAAACCCCCTTAATTAACAACTTTATGTGTTAAACTAATTTTTTTTTATTTAAGTTTTTATGCGAGAAATAAGACTAAAATGCTAAACTATATTTTTTAATGTTTCTATCGCGAGGTGTGAAATCAATCCGTACTTTATCTGATGAATTCATACGTGCATGTATGATCACTGTCATCGACTTTTTCCCTGAAAGAACTAATTTCCCCTCTCTAAGTAAAAATTTCAAGCTCAATTTGCTTTTATATAGGTTCTCTCAATTTTCTTTTCCTTTTTCTTTTTCATCCTAATCAAACAACAGAAGTATGTTTTCCTGTTCATCTCGTCTACTTTAGGGTTTCTAATGGCAATTAATACGTACAGCGAAAATTGAAGGATGTAGAGGTAGAACTCACCAGCAGGTCCAGCACGGCCAACGAAGTTGTCAAAGAGATCGAAGAGAACAGGAGGAGCTTGCTTAACGAGGGGTCCGAGCGGACGTACGGGGTGCTGGGTCCGGGACGCCCGAGCTCGCGGGCCAGTTGGACCGGAACTTCTCGTACAGCCTCTCGGCGCGGTGGTCCGGGGAGAGGGAGGGGACGTCGTCAAGTGGTCTACGAGCTTGTTTAACGATGTTGAAGGAAGAAGTTGGAGGAGGAAGGGGGTATATATAGGAACGGCTAGACTTAGAGCTGAAGGGCTGTCTTTGAACATTATGTGAACAGACCAGTATTTTTGGAACTTTTGGAAAAGAGGGGGGAGGTGTTGCGCGCAGCGGAAATTTCGGCAGCACTTCGGCAGCACAACAAGAGAGTCAGGTCGCAATAAGAATTCTTGTTTCTCAAAGGAAATAAGAATCTGAAGCCTATATCCTATCAAAGTAGGATATTAGCTCTTCCTCTCGTCAGCTCTAGGACTGCGCGTCGAGGGACCCTAAAAGCTATTACAAATCACACAAAAGCAGTACAACCAATTTTTACGTGGTTCGGCAAATTGCCTACGTCCACGGGGCAAGGAGGGGGGAGATCTACTAATAGAGGGAGAGAATACAACTAGGGTTTACAATCACTCACAATCTAAACCCTCAAACAAACTCTCTCAAATCCCTCACAAACTCTCTACAAAAGGGAGATGCACAAACTCTAAACAAAAGACTGCGTCTTCCTCCAGAACAGCCGCAAACTCCCTGGACAAAAGCCACCAAAGATCCCCTGTACTTCTCTGTTTGCTTGCTTTGCCGAAAAGAACACCCGCAGCCTTTAAACAAATCTCCGTGCTTTGCCTTTGCTTCCTGCAGCCGTAAGCAAAATAACCCACCTCGCACGAAAACCTAGACACCAAAAACATCAATATATATATAGTTGCATATGTATTCGGATGGGCCGGTTATTGTCCAGGAAACAAAAAGAAGGCTCATGCGGAAATAATCAAAACCGCATTCTCAAATGCTGCTTCACGTCACGTGGGTAGGTCCCACACTTCACAATTCTCCACCTCGGTGAAGTTTTAACGAGAGTCCAAACAATCTCACCCCATCAACTAATCCAAACCGGCTGCATCTGAAAGACTACCTACGTATCCTCTTGCCCAAGGAATCAAGCCGAACACAGTTCATCCAAATGGCCGCCAACGGCCTCAACAATCACGAATGTGCAACAAGTTTCGACAATGATCAAACTTGTTGCTCGGAACCACCTTAGTGAGCATATCCGCCGGATTATCCTTCGTGTGGACTTTCACAATTTCCACATCACCATCTTCAAGAACATCCCGAACGAAGTGATAACGAACGTCAATGTGCTTCGTCCTCGCATGAAAAACCTGATTCTTCGCCAAATAGATAGCACTCATGCTATCACAATGAATAGTGACGGACCTCTGCGATATACCAAGTTCCTCCAAAAGTCCACTTTCACAATTTCCACATCACCATCTTCAAGAACATCTCGAACGAAGTGATAACGAACGTCAATGTGCTTCGTCCGCACATGAAAAACCTGAATCTTCGCCAAATAGATAGCACTCATGCTATCACAATGAATAGTGACGGACCTCTGCGATATACCAAGTTCCTCCAAAAGTCCTCGAAGCCAAATAGCCTCCTTCACAGCCTCCGTAACTGCCATATACTCTGCCTCCGTCGTAGACAAAGCCACCGTTGACTGTAAGGTGCATCTCCAACACACCGGCGCACGGGTCAAAGTAAACACATACCCCGTAGTAGACCGGCGCTTATCCAAATCCCCGGCATAATCCGAATCAACATAGCCAATGCATAGCTGCCCACCTGTAGTGTCCCGCTCATAAACCAAACCAACATTGAGCGTACCTCGAATGTACCTCAAAATCCATTTCACGGCGTCCCAATGACCCACTCCTGGATCGTGCATGTATCTCGATACCATGCTCACCGCCTGTGACAAATCTGGTCTCGTACATACCATTGCGTACATCAAGCTCCCAACCGCGCTCGCATATGGAGTCTTCGACATCAACTCACGATCTTCAACTGACTTCGGTGAAAGACCAGCTGAAAGCTTCAAATGGGCTCCCAATGGTACACTAACTGGCTTCGTATCCATGCTAACATGGAATCGCTGTAGAACCTTCTTCAAATAAGCCACCTGTGTCAAACAAATTCTGCCCTTCTTCTTGTCTCTGCCGATCTCCATCCCTAGAATGCGCTTCGCCTCACCCAAGTCTTTCATCTCAAACTCATTTGATAGCTGAACTTTCAATTCATCTATAGCCGACCTGGAAATAGAGGCAACCAACATGTCATCGACATAGAGCAACAAATAAATGTACGCACCTCCTTTCAACTTACGAAAATATACGCAAGGATCAAACTGGCTCCGAGTGTACGAATGACCAAGCATAAAACCATCAAATCGTCTATACCACTGTCGAGGAGACTGCTTCAAACCGTATAGCGATTTCTTCAGTTTGCAAACCAACTTATCTTTCCCTGCAGCTCGGAATCCCAATGGCTGAGTCATATATATTTCTTCATCAAGATCACCATGAAGAAATGCCGTCTTCACATCCAACTGATCTAACTCTAAACCATACTGTGCCACCAAAGCTAGCAAAATCCGAATCGAAGAATGCTTCACCACCGGAGAGAAAACCTCATTATAGTCAATACCTTCCTCCTGTGCATAGCCCTTCGCAACCAACCTAGCCTTGAACCTGAATGGAGTGCCTTCAATGCCCTCCTTCTTCGTGTATACCCACTTGCAACCAATTGCCTTCCGCCCCTTTGGAAGCTCAACAAGCTCCCATGTATCGTTCTTATGAAGAGATTCCATCTCCTCCTGCATAGCCCCCTGCCACGAATCAGCCTCCGAACTCTGCTCGGCCTCTCTGAATGTAGTAGGCACCAACTCATCGATACTCTCCACCGGAAGTGCATACGCAACTGTGTCGGCATACCGTGCTGGCATCTGTATGTTTCTCCTCTGTCTCCTAGCCGCAATAGAATCCTGAACCTGAGCCGTCGGTTCCTGATCCTGCACATCAGTACTCGTATCCTCCGTGTCACCGTCGTGCTCGCCTGGCGTCACCTCAGTCGGCACCTGCATGGATACTGTACCATCTGGACAATGTGGAGCTGCATCGATCTCCACCACCTGCAATATCTCCTCTGTCGGGTTGCTCTCCACCTGATGAGAGCTGGGAAGCTTCAAGATAGAAGCCTCATCGAATGTGACGTCCCTACTCAGCACAATCTTCTTATCAACTGGATCCCAAAGCTTGTATCCCTTGACACCACGCTTGAATCCTACAAATATGGCCTTCCTAGCTCGAGGTTCCAATTTATCAGTTCTAACATGATAATATGCAGGGCACCCGAATACCTTGAGCTGGTCATAGTCATGTGCTGGCTTTCCCGACCACATCTCCATAGGGGTTTTCCCCTCAATCGCAGATGAAGGCAGCCTATTAATGAGGTGGCTCGCATATGTAAGTGCCTCAGCCCAAAAGATCTTCTCCAAACCACTCTGCGACAATAAGCATCGGATCTTCTCCAGTAAAGACCGATTCAACCTCTCTGCCACCCCATTTTGCTGCGGTGTATGACTAACTGTGAAGTGTCTCTCTATGCCCTCGTCTCGACATAGCTGCTGAAAGGGGTCAGAAGTATACTCACCACCGTTGTCGGATCGCAACGTCTTGATCTTTCTCCCAGTCTGCAGTTCCAATCTCTTCTTCCACTCCACAAACAAATCTAGGACTTCACTCTTCTTCGTCATGGTGTACACCCAACAACGCCTAGAATAGTCATCTACAAAAGTGACGAACCAATGTCTACCACCAAGTGATGCAGTCTTGGTGGGACCCCAAACGTCTGTGTGCACGTAGTCCAGGATGCCCCTCGTCTGATGAATGGCAGTCCCGAACTTCACCTTCGTCTTCTTGCCAAGAACACAGTGCTCACAGAACTCAATCTTCCCACTCTTGGCTCCCTTCAATAGCCCCTGCTTGCACAATGCCTGCAGTGACTTTTCACCTGTGTGCCCCAATCTATAGTGCCAAAGTCTGCTCATGTCCGCTTCTGAAATAGCCGAAGCAACCTGGCCAATCTCGGTGCTTCCCTTCAGATAATACAAATTCCGATTGCGGACTCCCCTCATCACCACCAATGATCCCTTAGTAACCTTCGCTACAGCGTTTTCGAAAGTCACCTTGAATCCCTTCGCCTCCAAAGCTCCAACTGAGATAAGATTTTTCTTCAGTTGAGGAACAAATCTCACCTCCTTCAACTCACGGACTACTCCATCGTGCATCCTAATCCGTACGGTACCTATCCCACAAACGCCACAGGATTGATCATTTCCCATGACAACAACGCCCCCGTCGACTTTCTCAAAAGATGCAAACCAGTCTCGCCTAGGGGTCACATGAAAGGTAGCGCCGGAATCAAGCATCCAATCTGATGCATCCACATGGTTCACCTCCGGAGTAATCAGTAGAGAAAAGCACGAATCATCGGAATCATCGCCTTTCGCAATGTTCACCTCATTGGCCTTCGGGCCCTTTTTCTTGCTATTCTCCTTCTCTTTGAGCTTCGGGCAGTCTCTCTTCCAATGTCCCTGCTCCTTGCAGAATGCACATTGGTTCTTTGTTAATTGGTGGCGGCCTCTAGACTTTGACCTCCCTCTGTTACCACCTTTCGGATATGGGCTTCTACCTCTTGTCGACAAGGCCTCTCCTGAAGTACTAGCGCGGGAAGTCTCCTTGTCCTTCCTCCTCAAATCATAGTTGGTCAATGCGTTAGTCACTTCACTATAACTGATAGAAGATCTCCCGTTCAACAAAGTGAGCACGAAGGTATCATACTCCTCATCCGGTAAGGAGCCCAACAAAATAATCGCCTTGTACTCATCCGATATCTTCTCATCAACATTCGCCAAGTCCGACAACAACTTCGTATAGTTGTTCACATGAGCCGCAAGCGAGGTGCCTCTGGACATCTGGAATCTGAATAACCTACGCAGCAAGTGCAATCGGTTCTCAACACTCTTCGTAAGGTACTTATTGTTGAGAATTTCCCACATCTTCATCGCAGACGTCACCCCAATCACATCATACTTCAGCTCCTGTTCCAAACAGGACCTGATCACCCCACAAGCGTTCCTATTCATTTTCTCCCATACCGCCTCTTCATATTTAGGTGGCCTCTCGTGGACCATGATGGTCTCTTCCAAATTCTGAGCATTTAACGCATCCTGTACGTCGCTCATCCACAAACCAAAGTTGATTTTTCCGTCATATTTCACCACACTAATTTTGGTGTTTTGAAAACCAACTTGTATTGTACCCGCCATCGATTTGCTGCTTTCACCTTCTTCTCCCAT
This sequence comes from Asparagus officinalis, assembly GCF_001876935.1. Lineage (NCBI taxonomy): Eukaryota > Viridiplantae > Streptophyta > Magnoliopsida > Asparagales > Asparagaceae > Asparagus > Asparagus officinalis. The sequence continues at coordinate 5,357,923 of NC_033796.1, forward strand.
TGCGAACTAACTCCAAATTGTAGAGAAAGAACAAATTTGATAGAATTAGGAACCACCCAACTGAACCCTAGATCGGATTCCAAATAGATCTCCTATCCACACGAGGAAAGCGAAATCTCCAACGGCAACTCCTAATGCTATCTCCACCGAAGCCGAGAACTCCAAGAACTAAGCTTCACACAAGAATCTTCCTCCACCAAAAAACCCTAGATCTGAAATCTGGGCTCTGATACCACTTGTTGCGCGCAGCGGAAATTTCGGCAGCACTTCGGCAGCACAACAAGAGAGTCAGGTCGCAATAAGAATTCTTGTTTCTCAAAGGGAACAAGAATCTGAAGCCTATATCCTATCAAAGTAGGATATTAGCTCTTCCTCTCGTCAGCTCTAGGACTGCGCGTCGAGGGACCCTAAAAGCTATTACAAATCACACAAAAGCAGTACAACCAATTTTAACGTGGTTCGGCAAATTGCCTACGTCCACGGGGCAAGGAGGGGGGAGATCTACTAATAGAGGGAGAGAATACAAATAGGGTTTACACAAGAATCTCACAAATAAAACCCTCACACAAAACTCTCCCTACAAAAGATGCTCAGAACCCTCTTGACGGCTGCTGAAAACTCCTCAAGCTTCTGCTTTTTCTTTTCCTCCGCAGACGCAATTGATTTTGTCTGCAGCCGCAAAACTTTGCATCAAACTCCTTCGCACCTCCTTTTGCACAAAAGAAAACCTAATAAACAATTGTTTATATAGGTAACAGAGAGAAAACGCGTGAGAGTTTGAAACCGACTCAAAATCCGAACAAACAATTCCCCTGCATGTTATTCGTGGGCCTGGGCCTTATCAGGTCCGGTTCACAATTCTCCACCTCGGTGAAGTTTTTCCAAAACTGAGCCGACACCAAAGCAATCAAATGTCTCACTTGTTGTGTCCAGTACGAACTCAATCCACAACAAGTCGAGAACCCGAACGAGAGCCCAAATAATCTCACCCCCATTAAAATCAACTAATCCAAACCGGCTGCATCTGAAAGACTGCCTACGTATCCTCTTGCCCAAGGAATCAAGCCGAACGTAGTTCACCAAAATGGCCGTCAACGGCCTCAACAATCACGAATGTGCAACAAGTTTCGACAACGATCAAACTTGTTGCTCGGAACCACCTTTGTGAGCATATCTGCCGGATTATCCTTCGTGTGGACTTTAACAATCTCCACATCGCCATCTTCAAGAACATCCCGAACGAAGTGATAACGAACGTCAATGTGCTTCGTCCTCGCATGAAAAACCTGATTCTTCGCCAAATAGATAGCACTCATGCTATCACAATGAATAGTGCGATATACCAAGTTCCTCCAAAAGTCCTCGAAGCCAAATAGCCTCCTT
>NC_033796.1:5360305-5361443 GCF_001876935.1 Asparagus officinalis
CTATAATCATTCTGAATTTGAACAGTGAAGAGATTAACACTTATATCCTTTCTTTTCGACTGCATTTTCTATTCCAAGTATTATTGGTTGTTGATGTGATTAATTTTTATACTTTATATAATAAAAGAAAGGGAGTAAAGTAGGGCAAGATTTTTTAAGGTGCATATCCATTAATATAGAGTTTTTTATTTTTAATTGAGATAAGGAGATGGAATGAGAAGAGTTATTATTTTCTTTTCGAAATGTGTTGGGCAATAACGCCAATTCCCCTCTAATCAGATTTTGTGAGGGCGAAATAAAAATACAGAATAATAGGACACGCAAATTTTTATTGTGGTTCGGCACAAAATTGCCTACGTCCACGGGCTGCTGTAGATCTTATAATGAAAAGGAAATTTTACAAGAGTTTACAAAACTCACAACCCAAATCTCACTCTCTGAAAATTGCTCTCAATTTTCTCACTGGGTGTTCTCTCTAAATTTTTCTCTCACTTAAGTGCTTACTCTTATCTCTCTCGTTTCAGAAGAAAAGTTAAAAGCTCACTCTCTGGGATGCTCACCACAGCAAAGGAAAAACATCACCTCACATTTGGTTGATTGGCTTGACAAGCTTCTTCAACAAAGTTTTTCTTCTTTTATCAAAAGATGCACCATCACCTCTTTCAAATCATATCTTTTTTGGGTTGTCATTTATTGCACCAAAAGCGGTGTGTGAAAGTTGGACTAACAATCTCCCACTTGAAGACTGATTTTAATTTGTCTTCATACCTCGATCAATGCAGTAGCTTTTTTCGGTTTTGTTATTCTAACAGGCCAACTGAAGTCGAACATAACTTCAGTTTGTCAATAGTCACCATCTTTGTCAACATATTCGCTGGATTCTTACTTCCTTTGATCTTCTCCAATATTAACACATCATCTTCCAATAGAGATCTGATGAAGTGATAACGAAGCCCAATATACTTGGTTCTGGAATGAAATGCAAAATTCTTCGCCAAGTGTATCGCACTCTGACTATCACTATGCAAAACATTCTTCTCCTGTTTGAATCCTAACTCAGTTAACAAACCTTGAAGCCATATCATCTCTTTACTAGCTTCAGTCACTACTACATACTCAGCCTCTGTAGTGGATAAAG
>NC_033796.1:5362443-5362924 GCF_001876935.1 Asparagus officinalis
ATATATACACACACACACACACACACACACACACACACACACATGAGCTTATAATGTTCCAATGTGTTGTGCAATTTTATTTTCAATGTAATAAGAAATGTGATTTATTTTTTTACAATAACAATAGTTCATAATGATATTGATCATGCTTGACTCCATATTATATCTTGGGATTAGTAGAGTTTGGAATATAACATAATATCCAAAAATGCTGTGCCATTCTATTTTCAATGGAATAAGAAATGTGATTAATTTATTTCTATAACTATAGTTCATAATGACAATTACGATATCCCAGTTAGGTATATTCTTCCCAGATTAGCTTAAAAATCCATTACATTGATTTTTAACAATATTTAAATAAAAATAATAGTAAATCCAATATTTTAAATTTACATATTTGAACTCAATATGAATTTGATTTATTGATAATAATAAAATAAATATAAACTAAAAATATTTTAATAATTAACCACGTGCC
>NC_033796.1:5363924-5364324 GCF_001876935.1 Asparagus officinalis
AAATATGCGATTGGATGGCCTTCTTGAGAGAGAATTCCACCTATGCCAACTCCAAAAGCATCACATGCAACCTCAAAGACTTTGTTAAAGTCTGGCAGGTGCATAACAGGGGCATTAATCATTCTCTCCTTGATTTCTAAAAATGCCTTGGTGGCTTCGCGTGACCACTCAAATTCGCCTTTATTTAAACAATCGGTGATTGGAGCCATGATCGTGCTAAATCCCTTGATAAACCGACGGTACAAGGTAGCGAGCCCGTAAAAGCTTCTCACATCACGGATGTTCTTGGGCTCAGGCTAATCATTTATCGCTTTGACTTTTTCAGGATCTGCAGATACTCCTTCAATAGAGACTACAAACCCTAAGAATTGAACCTGTGTGGCAAGAAAGGTACACTTCT
>NC_033796.1:5365324-5377673 GCF_001876935.1 Asparagus officinalis
ATGGTGGTAAGTTATATGGTACAAGTAAAACGGGCCATATGCTATAAGAAACTTTTGAATTTGTGAAAGACTGGAAACCATCACTTGCAAGACCGAGCCTAACATTTCGGGGCTCTTCGGTAAAGCTTTCATGTAGCTCATTAAAGTTTTTCCAAGCCTTAGAGTCAGCTGGATGTCTCATCACTCCGTCCTCAGCTTGTCTTTCATGGTGTCATCTCATATCAGAAGCTGTCTTCGAAGACATGTAAAGCCTTTGCAATCGTGGCTTAAGAGGAAAATATCGCAATGTCTTTTGTGGTATTTTTTTACCATTTGCCTTTCGCTTGATCTCTTTTCCATGTTTATCAAGTTTCCATCTAGAAGCACCACATCTCTTATCAGAAGCTGTCTTCGAAGACATGTAAAGCCTTTGCAATCGTGGCTTAAGAGGAAAATATCGCAATGTCTTTTGTGGTATTTTTTTACCATTTGCCTTTCGCTTGATCTCTTTTCCATGTTTATCAAGTTTCCATCTAGAAGCACCACATCTCTGACACGTATCAAGACCTTCTTCATTTTTCCAAAACAGCATGCAAGAGAATGGACACGAATCAATTTTTTCATATGATAGGCCAAGGTCTCGGATTAATTTTTTGGCCTCGTCATACGAATTAGGCAGTGTTGATTCCCCTGGCAATAGCTCCTCATTCAAAAACTGGAGCAACATTGAGAATGATTTATTACTCCACCTATTTAGGCTCTTTATGTGAAGTAATTTCACTAAAGCAGATAACTTTGAACATTTAGAGCCTTCATACAAAGGTTTCTCGGAGTCACCTAAAAGACTGTAGAATTGTTTTGCATGTCCATCTGGTTCCTGCTCAAGAATATCCTGACTCGACGTGGCATCAGGTGCAACAACGCCAGTTGAATTATGAAATAAATCTCCAATCATTTCTTGCATTTCATCGTCACTCTGGCTTTCTTCTATCATTTCTTCTTGTTCTTCATCAAACTCCGAAATGGACTCACCCTGTCTTTCGCCGTGATGACACCAAAATCTGTAGTTTTTAATAATTCCATGAACAATCAAGTGGGTCTTTACCGACTCACGATTACCAGACTTCACATTGCTGCATTTAACACATGGACATCGAATTTCAAAGTCTTCATCCTTTTCATTAAAACTATCCAACAGCTTCTCATATGCATAGTCTAAAAACTGATCAACCCCTTCTTTATATTTTGGATCAAGTCTATCATCATCTACTAGGTCCATCCAATCTTTATTCGGCGCCATTTCAAGCAATGTACTAAAATTTCCTGAAAAATATTTCAACCTCTTCAAAAACTAAACACAAATAAATGCTTAATTTTATGTAGAGACTCATATGTTCAGATATATGGTCATTCTAATGCAAAGAAGTTAACCTATATATGGTGTCATTCAGAAAGTATTTATTTATGCAATTATAGGGTCAATTTAAAGGCAAAAATACTACCATATAACAAATTAGTAAATAGAACAAATTAGTAAAAAAAAACTCATTTTCCTTTCAAAGCACATGTGACATAGGAACTATGATTATAACTAACAAAATGACTTGTTAATGGAAAGTGGTATGTCCAAGCTTGACAAGTACATCTGAATAGCTAAAGAAATAATCATTTAAAATTCATTTAACTTAAGTAAATACCACACATTTATAGGGTATATAATTGCAACATGTATAGGGTATATAATTGCAACATGTATAGGGTATATAATTGCAACATGTATAGGGTACTTTAAGCCAATATAATTGCAACATGTATATAATGATGGTCAACTGGTCTCTTCACTAATTTTGGTCGTTAAATACTAGATTTCTTGTAGCGATGAACATTTGAGTGAGCAGTCAAAAGAGCGGGGATTGAGTAAGGATTTGGACAACACGTGAAAGTGGAGATGTAGACGGAGTACGTGAATAATAGAAATATCATAGTTTTAAGAATAAAGAACTTTTGAATACTATCTTGTCTGCCATTGGAATTCTCCAAATCTAGATAATGATCATGATGACCAATGCTTGTCAATTTGTTCCAATAATTTCCTTAAGCAATTACTTATCGGTGGGATTGGTATAAGTTTTTAAACAATCATATAAATATTTTTTTATAGGAAGAATAGAATCAAAACTTATTTGCAAATTCATAAATGTTTTTTGCTTTAATTGTTACAAGGGGGTACTTAAGTGCAAAGTAGTTGAAACTATAGGGTCTGTACTAAAATCAAACAGTAACTGCAAAAATTACCTTCGAGGAATCAATTTAGCAAATTCATAAATATTTTTAAACAATCATATAAATGTTTTAAGAAATAAGAGACCGTAACTGAACAAGTTTTTAAACAATCATATAAATATTTTTTGATGGAAAGAATAGAATCAACACCTATTTGCAAATTCATAAATCTTTTTGGCTTTAATTGTTACAAGGGGTACTTAAGTGCAATCTAGTTTAAAGTATAGGGTGTGTACTAAAATCAAACAGTAACTGAACAAGTTACCGTACGTCGAGCCGCGCGATGGAGGAAGAGTTCTCGACGACGGCGCTGGGGCGGCGATGGCGCTGGGGCGGCGATGGCGCTGGGGCGACGACGACGCTGGGCGGTTCTGTGGCGTTGCTCGACGGCTACGAGATCTCGACGACGAGATCTGCAGACGAACTGAAGACGTACGACGACTCGAGACCACGACGAACTGTTGGCGGTGGGAAGAGGTGGCGCTGGCGATTCTTTCAACGTGAACGAAAAAAAATTAGGGTTTCGGCTTTATAAGTAATCCTCGTTGGTTTGGGTTTCAAATTATGAGAGGAGATTGTGCTTATCGGGTTGTTTGGGTTTCAATTCGGTGCTTAATTTATATTAATTTTGGTTAGTTGGTTGTTTGGGTTAGTGGCCTGTTATGATTAGGATTAGGAGTTATTAATGAAGGTAATAGACTCCTTCGCCTTTTAGGAAGCCCAATAACGACGGTATTAGAACCAAATTAACGAAGGGACTAGAAAACCGTTATCCCATCTCCTATCATTACTCTAATAATTGTGATAACTCGATGAAGGGCTTTAAAACCGTCGTTATTTTACACACATTAATGACGGTTAACTGGTCCCTTCACTTATTTTGGTCGTTAAATACCGGATTTCTTGTAGTGGGTATTTATAGCCTCCAAAGACCTCAGCCAAAAACCCCAAACAAAAGACCAAAAAGCCCTAACCAACGGCTACAAGAAAATAGCCGTTAGGATGGAAAAGACAGCATGGCGGTCGACCGTTACGTTCTCGCGGTCGACCGTGAGGCATATGCAAAGCTGAGTAACTTCCATAGAGTTTGGCGGTCGACCGTGGCGGTCGATCGCAGATACTGTAGCACTGTATATCAGCTTTTTAAAATCAATTAAAAATAGTAAATCAACTCCAAAAATAATGAAATTTTGTGGAAAAGTTTTAGACATGTAGAATGACATGTTAGAGAGAGAATTTCTGAAAAATAGTTTCCCAGTTGAGAGAAATAAATGTTTGAACATAGATATATAGTTTCTGAAAATCTGCAAACATACACAATTTTGTAAAATTAATTGGGCATAGTAAAACAACTCCAAAAATGGTAAAACTTTAAGGTAAGTTTCTAAACATGTAGATAAACATGTTAGAGAAAGAATTTCTTAAATATCACTTCCCATTTGTGAAAACTAATCTGTTTTGTAAAAACATGCACGAACATGCACAAACGAAAAACATGATTTTGTAAATTCAATTAAACGTAACAAATCAATTTTAAACTTGATGAAACTTTGAGAAATGTTTAAAAATGTGATTTTGAACATGTTACAAAAAAAATTCTCAAATTGAATTTTTATTTGTGAAAACTCATGTATTTTGTAAAACTTATAAATACATGTGTACATAAACAACTTTACTGTGTGTATATATGATTGAGCTTAAAGTACTAACACACATAATATAAAACCTAAACTAAATATACCCAAGATTGATTTATCTTCGATGTAGCACAATTTGGTATACTTACGGATGAAGCTTGAACTTGGATCTTTAATTTGAATTGCATAGGCTTCACTCCACAATTCAGCCAAAATCCATTTGATATGATCGTGAATGCTCGATTCCATCCATCCTCCAACATGTTGTTTGTCTATAATAAATAGAATTATACAAACACTAGATAAACAATATTAGAAGTAAATTGTTTATTAAATATCATTAAAATAAGAAGGCCAGCATTTGATTGATAAATCAAAGGCTAAGATCTCTTTATTAGTAGAGGACCCATTAGTAGAGGATCCCAATCCCTTTTATATGGGGTAGATTATACAGAAACCCTATGAATTTTAGGTGGCAAAGATCTCGTTGGATTACGGTGTGTTTGGTTCACTAGTGCGCAAGAATATGATTAGGAATCCGGTTTTTTTTATGGATTTCTACCTATTTCATAAAAAAATTTAAGACAAAGTTTATTGATTTATGGAATCCTTTTTTTTCTATGTTTGTTTCATAACATGAAAAAATAAAATCTAACTTTATAAAAACCCTCTAATTCCTAATCTTTAGTTTGGTTTGGAATGAGAAGATTTTCGGATAAAGGGTGAGTACACCATAAGTATTCTTACCCGTTTGATAATATTCAAAACTGTAGGCTGTCTAAAAATTACTGCAGGTAGCTGATCCCTACCAAACACTGATGATTCAAGTTATAACCTGACAACTTTCACATTCCAAGGAGCCAAGACAGAAATTATAATATGACGATCTTCGCAATACTCTAAAGAGATTATGAGTCAATAGTATCTTCGATTCAAGACGCAAAGCTCACATTTGCGTCCCAAAAGCCAAACACAGAGCTCGTGCCGCGTTCCAGACTCAAAACGCAGTGGCTTTGTTCCAGACTCCAAACGCAGAGCTCACATCTGCGTTCTAAGAGCAAAATACAGAGTTCACCACTGCGTTTTCATCCCCAAACACAGAACTCAACTCTGCATCCCAAGCTTAAGACACAGAGTTCATTTCTAGAACACGCACTTTGTGTTTGACTGGTTCAAACGGAACATGAACGGTTTTAAAACCGTTTCTCCACTTAAGGGGGTCGGTTACACCCAATTATGGAGAGATTTATGGGGGGCGGTTACAACCCATTAACTCTCCATTAAAGAGCAAATTAAGGGGGTGATTACTCTCCTTAAATGCCTATAAATACCTAAAAACCAGCTTAAAAAATATTTTTGGCAGATCAAGATGATATCAGAAGAATGCCCCCAAAAGTTTCGACCGTCCCGCATAGGCGTGAGTTCCGAAGCCTGACACTTTCTTTTGGTTTTCTGACTCTTCCGGGGTTTATATTTTCCACCGTTTTACGTGTTTGACCATATTGTTGACTTGCATGCTTCGTCGCGGGATTGACTGCCGAACGCGTGTTGGTTGATATACACGCGTGTTGATTGATGCGCACGTATTGACCGACGCGCACGAACTGATTGACGCGCGAACTGATAGACATGCACGCGTTGATTGATGCGCGCATGTTGATTGACGCTCACAAACTGATTGACGCGCACGTGTTGATTGATGTGCGCGTGCCACTTGGTTCGTCGTTTCACTTCATGCGCTTGTCGACGACAGATAATCCTCTTAGACTCGGATAACGACGTTCATCATCTTCTCTCCCTCTCGAGCTGTGTGTGGATACCCATAGGCATTTTTAGACTCCTACACAGGCCATCAACATATTTGGGCCAACAAATATCAACACTATCTTTTAGTCTGAGCACGTGAACCTCACTATCTATTTATCTAGGACGCAGTTTGATGCAAACTATTAGTCATGACTATGTGTCAGATTAAAAAATATCAAAATTTACTCAGTAAATTACATTCAATCAACAAAAGAACGACATTTTAACTAAATCAAGTAAATCCTAATATATAAAACGTTTTTCTAATAGTTGTCGATGGACACTCATTAGGAGATATGAGAGATAGAGAGTATTACTTCCTGTCAAACATGATTGAGATTGCTATAGACGAAAGCAAAAATAACATAGTAAGAAAATTGCAAGTTTATGTTGGAAAACAGATTCCTAATCTATTTTGGTAACATGAGGTTATTAGGATTCCTATTCTATTTTGGTAATAGGTTATTATGATTCCTAATTTGATTTGGTTTTGGTTTAGAATTTCTAGTATGTTTATGATTTTAGGATTTCTATATATATGGAACAATTGGAAGAGAGAATTGGGAGAAGAAAATTAGGGATATTTGGAGCACAGAAAAGAGGTATTTTCTGAGCTATTTGTTTAGGGTTTTGTTTGGAGAGATTAAGAGCTTGTTGGTGAGATTAGTTTGTTCATTCAAGTGAGTTGTAATCTCAGTTTGTACTCTTTCTCTATTAGTGAAAACCCCATCCCCTTCCTTGTCCTGTGGACGTAGGCAATTTGCTGAACCACGTTAAAATTGGTGTTTTGTTTATGCATTGATATTTACTTTGTTTGGCTCTCTTGGATTAGCGTTTGGTTTGGTTCCTCGACACAGCTTTTGGCACTACAATTTGGTATCAGAGCTCGGGCTACGCTTGGGCTATTTGAAGGAGTAGATCGATTTGAGAAGCTCGTCTAGGGTTTCAGTTGGTGAGAAATGTGGGATCTTTTCGGTAAAGCTTCTTTCTTTTCTTAGTTTTGGATCTATTCTTCGTTTGTTTCCGCATTGGTTGTTGGTGTGTTGAGGATTATGGCCAAAAAAGAGGGAGTTGAGGGTAGTTCTTCAGGTGTGAAGACTGTCCAAAGTTTGAGTATTCACTCGATGAAGATTGACATGGAGAAGTTTAATAGCACTAACAATTTTGGACTTTGGCGATGCGAAGTCTTGGTTGCGTTTAATGCGTAGAATTTGGAAGATACGTTAGAGTTGGACGGGAAATCGGACGACATTAATGAGAAGGTTTGGAAAAAGATGAATCGGACAGCGTGTGGTGTGATTAGACGGGAAATCGGACGACATTAATGAGAAGGTTTGGAAAAAGATGAATCGGACAGCGTGTGGTGTGATTAGGTCTTGTCTCACTCAAGATCTGAATCGGACAGCGTGTGGTGTGATTAGGTCTTGTCTCACTCAAGATCTAAAATATGATGTGATGAATGAAACTTATGCGAAGAAGATTTGGGAGGTCCTAGAGAGCAAGTACTTGACGAAGAGTGTTGAAAACCGTTTGCATTTGAAGAGGAGGCTTTATCGCTTCCAATTGAAAAAGGGGACATCCATTAGTGATCACATGAACCACTACACGAAGCTTCTTGCAGATTTGACGAATGTAGATGTCATTGTTGAAGATGAGGACAAGGCGTTGCTATTGTTGAGTTCCTTGCCCGGCGAGAAATATAAGACGTTTGTCCTTACTCTTATTAATGGGAAGGCATCTCTTTCATATAGTGAGGTCACCGCTGCGTTAGTGAATTACCAACTCAGGAAGAAGGACAAAGAGACTTCTATTGAGCCAGTAACGGGGGCATTGGTTGCAAGAGCAAAGGGTCCAAAATCGAGGTAGAATGTCACATTCTAGAGGAGCACATCTTGGAATTCGTAGGAATCGGTATGCTTTTTGTAAAGAAGATGGACATTGGAAAGCTGAATGCCCAAAGTTGAATGATCAAGCCGGGAAGAATAAGGGGAAAACTATACAAGCTTCAAAGGTGAATATTGTCAAGACTAGTGGTAACAATTCAGATTCAGATTCTTCAGGCTACTCATTATCTGCACTGTCGTCAGTTTGTGTCGCCTACTCTATAGAGTGGATGTTAGATTCGGGTGCTACATACCAGATTTGTCCTAGGAGGGATTGGTTCTCCAGCTTTCAGGAGTTGGAAAGAGGGGATTTCGTGCTCATGAGGAATGATCACAAATGCTCTATTGGTGTTATCGATACCTTTCGGATCAGGATGAGTGATGGGGTGATTCGGGAGTTGGTTGGAGTGAGGTTCGTTCCTCAGTTGAAGAAGAATATCATTTTACTTGGAGCTTTGGAGGCAGCAGGCTATAGGGTGACCTTGACGGATGCACGCTTGAAGGTTACATTTGGGTCCATGATTGTGATGAAGGGCGTCAGAAAGAGTAACTTATACTATTTTCTTGGGAGTACGGTGATTGATAGAGCTCTAACGACTTTATTAGATTTGGCTAGATTATGACGTTGTTTGGTGGGGTATTTGATTGGTGATGTCGTGCATAGGTTGTTAAGGAGTGCTTTGCCCTGCAGATGGAAGTCCTTTGAGCACATTGGGATGAGCAAGACCGAGATGGAGTTTGGCACTCTTATCCATCGAGCGAGGGGTCTTTTAGGAGGTGTTCAGTTAGGTATTTGGGGGCCTTCCAAGGAGGCATCATTGGGAGGTAATCGTTTTGTAGTTTTCACAGTTGGTGATTGTTCTAGGTATTATTGGGTCGCGACCAGTTCCCGTTGGTGTAAAGTCCTAGAAGTCAACAACAATCGGAAGAAGTGTACTGGCAGAAAGGTAACTCGTTGTTCTAGCTTTAGTAAGGGCCCTTTCTTGCGTTTGTGCCGAGCTCACGGCAATAGGATACACTTCATTGGTGTGGAGACTTTGGGGCGACAAGATGAGATGACAGTTTCGATGGGTCGTTCCTTTCTGGAGGAGGATCGGCGTTGGTTGTCGGGCATTAGTTCTGGAGCTTTGACATATTTGGGTCATCTTAGTCATAGGTCGTCGACTGCTGCATTAGAAGTTATTGGATCTGGTGGAGCTGCTTTAGATTTTGGTTGGCGTCGGATATTTGGTTACCCAGCATTTGGTCACATCGAGGATGTGAGATTTGATCTGATTGCGCGTTTGGGATTCAGAGGCTTATTTGATTATCGTTTGGGAGCTTCTGATCTTGTTCTGAGCAGGTATGTCACTTTTGACTCTCGGCATCGCAGCAGGTGGAGGGGGATGCTACTTCACGTTGGGTGGAACTCACATACTCCAGATCATACTGCATCATTTGGGATTCCAGCTGAGGTGACACAGGTTGGGGATCATTTGATTTCGGATGCAGATGATGGATTGGTTTTGGATACGGTTGTAGCTGGTGGATATGATTTGGATACGGCCATTGGTTCACCTCAGATGGAGGTGTTTGATTTGTATCAGTTTGGGACCGCTATCAGTTGTAGATCCGTTGGTGATATTGGGGAAGAGTTGCAGAATTTTCTATTTGTTTGAGGGCCTTTGGAGGCCGTTTGGGTGAACTACGTGAATGCTTGATTCCTTGGGCAAGAGGATACGTAGGCAGTCAGTTTTGATGCAGCCGATTTGGTGAGTAGATATCGACATTTGGGTGAGTGTTCGCATTCCCGTTTGGGTCTCGACTTGTGTGGATGGAGTCCGTTGTCATGAGTCCGTTGCCGTGGCGTACTGGACGCAACAAGTGAGGCATTTGGTTTGGTCGGTGTCGGCTTAGCTTTGGGAAAACTTCGCCGAGGTGGAGAATTATTGGAAAACAGATTCCTAATCTATTTTGGTAACATGAGGTTATTAGGATTCCTATTCTATTTTGGTAATAGGTTATTAGGATTCCTAATTTGATTTGGTTTTGGTTTAGAATTCCTAGTATGTTTATGATTTTAGGATTTCTATATATATGGATCAATTGGAAGAGAGAATTGGGAGAAGAAAATTGGGGATATTTGGAGCACAGAAAATAGGTATTTTCTGAGCTATTTGTTTAGGGTTTTGTTTGGAGAGATTAAGAGTTTGTTGGTGAGATTAGTTTGTTCTTTCGAGTGAGTTGTAATCTCAGTTTGTACTCTTTCTCTATTCGTGAAAACCCCATCCCCTTTCTTGCCCCGTGGACGTAGGTAATTTTTCGAACCACGTTAAAATTGGTATTTTGTTTGTGCATTGATATTTAGTTTGTTTGCCTCTCTTAGATTGGCGTTTGGTTTGGTTCCTCGACACAGCTTTTGGCACTACAGTTTATACTTTGTTCTCATTTTCTCAATAAAATTGCAAATATTTGGTAAGAAATAATTAATACTATGCAGTTCAAAAACTAAATCCCAGAAGTTTGAAAAGTTCGTGGTCTTGAATCTTCAAGTGTATCTGTACATGTATATTATGTTTGGCACTGGATTTTCAAATGAACCTACTAAATGTAAAGTGAATATCCATGTCAATCTCGTAGGATTCTAAATGAATGCGTTTCTTGACATATCTTGGTACGTATTAATGGTTTATAATGTATTTGTTAGCAAACAACCTGTGTTTTTGTGATTGTCGAGGGAAAAAAACGGTCTGCTTATGTACTTTATAATTTGCCATGATCCGTTACCTATAGAGTCGTGGCTTAATAATAAATACGATTATCTAATAATTTTCTTTTTGGTATTTGCTAGTACATCATTTGATTAGCAATTAGCAAACATTCTGAGTCACCTCAAAGTGACTCGGAAATTCCGAGTCACTTCGAGGTGTCTCCCATATTCAGACTCCCCCAAAACGTGTTTTTCGATGATTTCTCGGGATTCGTTCGTTCCATTGCTTCCTAATTGCCTTGGGTCATCCCTAAACGTGGTAAAGTCGTTTCTAACTGGAGATAAGATCAAATCACGAATTATTATCCGAAAACATGGCGTCTGAAGCCTAAATACACCCCTAGGGACCCTATACACGGGGAATCCGAAATTTAGAGCTTTGAGGGGAGGTGTTGACCCTGTGAGAGCAGAACCCATGAATTTCAGAGAGGAGAAAGCGAGATCTTGGCGAACTTCAGCATAAAGAGGGAGATTTCGAGAGATCTGCAACCTTTCACTTGTTTCCTTGAGATCAGACTTTATTTTGATCTTGAGATGAGTAGTAATCTCACTTGGTTGAGATTATTTACTTCAGTTCTAAGTCTCCTCGATTGAGACAAAGAATACTACGCCTTCGTGCGCATCAACCGGATCTGATTCTTGGCGGTCCACGGATCAAAGCGTCCCCGGCACAGGCAAAGATCTCACGCAAGCAGAAGATTGATAAACGTTCTATGCGTGTGTTTCTAGGAGATTTCTGTTTTTTTTTTGTGTGTATAAAAGTCTTATAAAAAGGCTCCTTCTTTTGAATCTATTGTAAAACGATAAATGTTGTAATGAATTCCCAAATGAAATTAATTTCCGACGCAAACAGAACAAGGTAAATAATTTAACATGTTTGCAACGAAGGCACGTCACAACTGTTGCATCTCATAAGGAGGCCAAAAAAAACATCATGAGCTAAGTTGGTATTAAATAAACCAAAGTTGCGTGAAATTCATTAATCCAAATATAATTAAGATCATGTCCCCGTTAATTATATATATTCTCATGAATCTAATAAAGTGGTCTCTCCATTCAGTATTCACCTTTGCTAGAATGAGAACTTATTACAATTTGAGCAGTTACGATCACTTACAGCCACCTATAATACCGCCTACACCACCGAAATAAAACTTGGATCCTGTCTTTTCATTTATGAACTCTCCCAACCTGTAGCAATCGGTCCTGTCATCGTAAGCAAACTCTTCACCGTCTGTCAATGCATAGGTATTTCCGCTTTTATCTGCAAACTGAATATTTTGAATTGCTGCTGCCTTTCCTTCGCCTTCCTCAGGAAAATGACCGCTGCCCATGGGAGGACTATCGTCATTTTTGTCAAAGTTTACTGCTCCACCCCAACTAATTTCTTGGGCACCTTGAGATAGACCCGTGAATAAAGTTTTCGGCCAGAATCCTATTGGCGAATTGTCAACGTGTAACCACCAATCTCCACTGTTCTCATCCTATACCATAAAATATTAAGATATGAGGAAAATTTAGACGTTATTCATGATAACAATAGGAGAGAAAAATTTTGTAGTCCTATCAAGATGAAAATAGGCGTAGTTTGAAAGTGTCCACTTTCACAATATGAAGTTTAGAAGACCTTCAAAGACTATATAAATCACAAACGTCCTACAAGGACTGAATCATGCATATATTATGATCAGGAACTAATATCAAATTATATATTGATGTATTCTAGCGTTTGAAATTTATCATACATGCGTAGGGAAACTACATAGATGGAAAGAAGTAATTTACGTCCGTCAGTAAATAGATAATAGACAACACATTGGATACTTTGATAGGTAAATTACATCGAAAAACTTGAGCCCCAAATGATGCGTTCACAACTGAAATTTTTGATAATAAACACAGTAAGGCATGGAAATGAAAAAAAAACTTGGTAACTAAAAATATATATCATTTTTCATCTAAAAAATATATATCATTACTATTTTTCAATATTAGATATATACACGCAGCAA
>NC_033796.1:5377693-5411962 GCF_001876935.1 Asparagus officinalis
AGATCCGGTACGTACAAATTTGCTAGGTCCAATTGATGATCCAAACCCACTAATTATTCAAGCTTAAAATCTGGTCTTTTATTATGTGGAATTAAATAATTTCTTTCCAAATATGTCAATTTTCTAAAGAATAATTTTAAATCTATAATTCTTTAACCTTAGCTTTTCTATTTCGAGCAATCTCAGCGAAGCGTTTAATAATAGTACAGAGCTCTCAGTTTGACGTCATATGCAGACCTTTGATTGTTTTCATCCCAGCCAAAAAATATGTCCATATATCCAGACGATCGATTAAACATATTTTTAAATCATACTAATAGAAACTTTTTTCCTAATTTATTCATATAATAGATGTTGACTTAAATGTATATTATACATATACTAAAAGCAAGTTCTTTTGTTAAACAAATATTACTTGATATTTTACAGTAGTTTATATCCTTGAAACTGATTTAATAAACTTCTGCTGGGATGAATTGGAAGAAAACCTGGTGTATTTTTTTTTTTTTTTTTTGACAAAAGAAACAGAGCTTAAAGCCCTGTTCATGTATATATATATATTCATGAAAGTATAAGAGGTAACATTTACAGTAAGAGAGTGTGGTGAAGAGAGGGGAAACATTGGAAGATGTGAACTACCAAGAGAGGGCCTTGCCGTCACCGATAATTACAAATCTTCAATGTTCCCTCCCTCATACCAGCATCAAAACAACAAAAAGGAAATCCAAAAGACAGAGTAAGAACCTGGTGTATTTTAACTTTAACAACATGTTGAACTCCGTTGTATTCTGAAAGCGGCTCAATCTTAAATCCTGGTAATTTGGAAGAAGCCTTATTCTCAGGTACAAAACCATTGCACAAAAGATTGTAGCAGCCTGTAATCTTAGAACCGTCACCCTAGCGGATAACGTTTATGACAATTCGATAAGAAAAATGTATCATATATGTGATAATTTAATAAGAAAAAGAATATATATATATATATATATATATAGGTTAATGGGTTTTCGTATGGTCAATGAGAGGATTTCCTCCTTGAAAAATGATGTCACAATCCCCACCATGTGAATAAAGTAGGAGACAGAATATCATAGGTGGAGATTGTGTCATATCATTTTCAAGGAGAAAATCTCTCCTATGATAAGGATACACATTATTCTTTATATATATCTATATATATATATATATATATTATATATATATATTAATATAATATATAATATATATATATATAATATATATATATATATATATATATAGAGGAATATGGATATACTTGGTACCAAGAACAAATTTTGTGCTTGGTAGTGAGGTGGCACAATCACCTCCATTCATTCAAATGGGGACCACATTCATATGAGTGAGGTGTGCATGGGGATATGTAACTATTTGAATGAGTGGAGGGGATTATGTCACTTTACTACCAAGCACAACATTTGTTCTTGGCACCAAGTATATATATATATATATATATATATATATATATATATATATATATATATATATATAATATATATAATAAATATATATATAAATATATTATATAGAGAGAGAGAGAGAGAGAGAGAGAGAAAGAAGAGAGAGAGAGAGAGAGAGAGAGAAATGAGTATGCTTGGTACCAAGCACAAAATTTGTGGCTTGGTAGTGATGTGTCACATCCTTATCCACTCACTACCCATGTGAATGTAGTCTCATATTTGAATGAGTGGAGAGGGATGTGACACATCACTACCAAACACAACTTTGTGCTTGGTACGCAAGCATACCCATATTGCTCATATATATATATATATATATATATATATATATATATATAATATATATATATATATATATATATATATATATATACATGCATGAGTATTATACATCGAAAAGAAGATAAAAAAATTACCGTCCAATAAGTAAAAAAATGAGTATCTGTATCGTTATACAGATCCGGATACACCTAGCATTCAAAATGTTGAAAGATAATATTAATTGCATAAATCTTATAATATTCATAATGACATTATTTTATTTTCCCCAAATTCAAAAATTGAGAATTTTTTTCTGAAATGTAAAAGATATCTTAATATATTAATGAACAAAATATGTATATTATGGAAATGTTTAGCAAGTATTGTGTCTTAAATAGTAATTTCTCACATGCCATCCGGCCGATATTGAATTAACATTATTAGATGGACCATCCAACCCATTAGCAATGCCAATAAATACTGCAGAGTATTGGTTGCGTTTGATATTTGGTAATCCATAGACCACAAGTTCTGCTTGACTTCCCCATTGTCCTTCCCTGCTTCTGTATTGTGCAAACTGCACATAAAACAAACATGGAATTGATAAAAATGTCATACTAAAAAAGAAAATAACCGAAGGGAGTTTGAAATGAGTGACATTAAGAGCCTACATGACCAACACGATCAGGTAGAACAGTAATAGAAGCGTGATTAGAAATATAATTTCTCTCCGGACGCCCAACTTTTTGAAGGAACGCCTCGTTCTGCGCCAAAAAAGTCATAACTTTACTCCAATATTTTCTTATTCATATAAATAATAGAATGGAAGAATAACAATTATATCACTATACAAATCAAAGAAATATCCGTAAAAAAATTTATGATTAAAGAAGCACTAAATGAAATAGCCGTGACCATCTTACTGAATGCCGACTAATATTTGAGGAATATGCTAAAACTATTGGATGCCAGCGAAGATTTGAGGAATATGCTAAAACTGTATTTTGAAAACCATGGCTTTGTTGATACTATGTTAAACAATAGAAAATGGTGGAGGAAAATAAGTCCCAAGGCAAAGGAAAATATATATACCAGACGTGGACAAAGGACAAGGCAAAGGAAAATAAGTCCCAAACCGTAAAACTCCATTTTGTTGCTTACACTGGTGAAGATCTAGAAAGGCCCTGATTTCCAATCTTTTATAGGACGAATGTATTTAAAGGAAGATTTCCTACCATAATTTCTTAAAGGATGATTTCCGGTGCTTTCTTAAAGCGTAGATACATATATGATTTGGAATCTTTTCTTAAGGAAATGGATATATTTATGATTTTGAATCTTTTCTAGGATAAATATTTATGGTTAATGCATGCACAAAATTTTCTTAGAGATGCAGTTTTGTTGCTTTGTATGCAGGCAATATGGAACTAAATACAATTACGTAATCACAATTATTCTCTCAAATTACATTCATAATACCTCTCAATCATCAAATCTCTAATTTACTCTCCTAATATACTTACTTAATACTATTTATTTTCTAAATTAAGAGTTAGAGGAAAATATATATATATATATATATATACCAAAAGTGGACAAAGGACAAGGCATAGGACAAGGCAAAGGAAAATAAGTCCCAAACGTAAAACTCTGTGAACGCCATTTTGTTGCTTACACTGGTGAAGATCTAGAAAGGCCCTGATTTCCAATCTTTTATAAGACGAATGTATTTAGGGGCTGTTTGGTTCATTTTTTAACTCGGTGGAAATGTTTTACATCGTCTTCACATCAGATTTTTCGTGGCCACGTAGGATATAAGCTTTCCGTCGGTTTTTTCCCATCTTTGGTTCGCTAGGGTTGAAGAAGGGAAACAAATTTATGATTAAAGAAGCACTAAATGAAATAGCCGTGACCATCTTACTGAATGCCGACTAATATTTGAGGAATATGCTAAAACTATTGGATGCCAGCGAAGATTTGAGGAATATGCTAAAACTGTATTTTGAAAACCATGGCTTTGTTGATACTATGTTAAACAATAGAAAATGGTGGAGGAAAATAAGTCCCAAGGCAAAGGAAAATATATATACCAGACGTGGACAAAGGACAAGGCAAAGGAAAATAAGTCCCAAACCGTAAAACTCCATTTTGTTGCTTACACTGGTGAAGATCTAGAAAGGCCCTGATTTCCAATCTTTTATAGGACGAATGTATTTAAAGGAAGATTTCCTACCATAATTTCTTAAAGGATGATTTCCGGTGCTTTCTTAAAGCGTAGATACATATATGATTTGGAATCTTTTCTTAAGGAAATGGATATATTTATGATTTTGAATCTTTTCTAGGATAAATATTTATGGTTAATGCATGCACAAAATTTTCTTAGAGATGCAGTTTTGTTGCTTTGTATGCAGGCAATATGGAACTAAATACAATTACGTAATCACAATTATTCTCTCAAATTACATTCATAATACCTCTCAATCATCAAATCTCTAATTTACTCTCCTAATATACTTACTTAATACTATTTATTTCCTAAATTAAGAGTTAGTGGAAAATATTTATATATACCAAAAGTGGACAAAGGACAAGGCATAGGACAAGGCAAAGGAAAATAAGTCTCAAACGTAAAACTCTGTGAACGTCATTTTGTTGCTTACACCGGTGAAGATCTAGAAAGGCCCTGATTTCCAATCTTTTATAAGACGGATGTATTTAGGGGCTGTTTGGTTCGTTTTTTAACTCGGTGGAAAAATATTACACCGTCTCCACATCAGATTTTTCGTGGCCACGTAGGATATAAGATTTCTGTCGGGTTTTTTCCCCATCTTTAGTTCGCTGGGGTTGAAGAAGGGAAACAAATTTATGATTAAAGAAGCACTAAATGAAATAGCCGTGACCATCTTACTGAATGCTGACTAATATTTGAGGAATATGCTAAAACTACTGGATGCCAGCAAAGATTTGAGGAATATGCTAAAACTGTATTTTGAAAACCATGGCTTTGTTGATACTATGTTAAACAGTAGAAAATGGTGAAGGAAAATAAGTCCCCAAGGCAAAGGAAAATATATATACCAGAAGTGGACGAAGGACAAGGCAAAGGAAAATTAGTCCCAAACCGTAAAACTCCATTTTGTTGCTTACACTGGTGAAGATCTAGAAAGGCCCTGATTTTCAATCTTTTATAGGACGAATGTATTTAAAGGAAGATTTCCTACCATAATTTCTTAAAGGGTGATTTCTGGTACTTTCTTAAAGCGTAGATACGTATATGATTTAGAATCTTTTCTTAAGGAAATAAATATATTTATGATTTCGAATCTTTTCTAGGATGAATATTTATGGCTAATGCATGCACAAAATTTTCTTAGAGATGCGGTTTTGTTGCTTTGTATGCAGGCAATATGGAACTAAATACAATTATGTAATCACAATTATTCTCTCAAATTACATTCCTAATACCTCTCAATCATCAAATCTACTTTCCTAATATATCTTATTTAATACTATTTATTTCCTAAATTAAGAGTTCGAGGAAAAATATATATACCAAAAGTGGACAAAGGACAGGGCAAAGGACAAGGTAAAGGAAAATAAGTCTCAAACGTAAAACTTCGTGAACGCCATTTTGTTGCTTACACTGGTGAAGATCTAGAAAGGCCCTGATTTCCAATCTTTTGCAAGACGAATGTATTTAGGGGCTGTTTGGTTCGTTTCCTAGAAATAGGGAAATGCATTTCCATGTACAAAAACATAAGTTTTGAGTTTTTCAAACTTTTCCAAGAAATAGATTGTTTCGCTTTGGTTCGCACAAAAAAATGGTGGGAAACCAATGTATTTATTTTTCTTGTGTTTGGTTCGCATGAAAAAAAGGGAAAACTTTTGTTTATATGGCAAAAAGCTGATGTGGCTGTAGTTTTCGTCGATTTCACGAGGTTAAGGAAGGAATTGAGGGAGAGAAAAAAAATCTGATGTGGCAACGATTTTTACCGAGTTTCCCTTCTTCAACCCTAATGAACCAAAGGTGGGAAAAAAACTAACGGAAAGCTTATATCCTACGTGACCATAAAAAATCTGATGTGGAGGCGGCGTAAAACTTTTCCACCGAGTTAAAAAACGAACCAAACATCCCCTTAAAGGAAGATTTCCTATCATCATTTCTTAAAGGATGATTTCCAGTATTTTCTTAAAGCGTAGATGCGTATATGATTTGAAATCTTTTCTTAAAGAAATGGATATCTGGAATAATTTTTAGGATAAATATTTATGATTACTGCATGTAGGAACTTTAATTCGTGATTAATTCATAGAGATTAAACACAAGAGCGGAAGCAATACCTGAATCCATGACAATTTGAGCACGAATCTGAATTAGGGTTGATCTTCTAATCTGAAAGGTTTCTTTTTTGAGAATTCTCTTTAGATGGGGATTAGAGAATAGATAACGTAACCTTTAGATTAGGGACCATAACCATTTTATATAGATTTGCAATTTTTTAATTTATCCCCTCATAAAATTAGAACTGCAGTCTGGTATCTGCACAATTAGCCCATGACTCATTTAAATACCCATTAACCCAGTTGACTTAATTGATCACTTTATGTGGGTTAACCTTAAGGATAACATTATACACTAATGTAACATATATGCCCACAATTAGATAAATTGGGATCCTCTCCATATCCTAATATTTGCTAATGAGAATTGTAAAGAGTTGGGAGGGTGGCCCACATGGATGGGTAGGAAAATGAAAGGCCATGATCAAAATGAAAGGCTAGGATCTCCTTATTAGGAGATATTAGGAAATTTTCGTTAGGAGAGGATCCTAGTCCTAATTAGATTTAATCCAACAATCTCTCACTTGGGCACTATATGTTTCATAAAAATGTGTACAACCTTATGAGCTCAGAAATTGCTATCACAAATAACACTTGGGCACTATATGTTTCATAAAAATGTGTACAACCTTATGAGCTCAGAAATTGCTATCACAAATAAGGGTATTTCCAAACAATCTCGTCCATTGACTGTACAACCTTATGAGCTCAGAAATTGCTATCACAAATAAGGGTATTTCCAAACAATCTCGTCCATTGACAATATTAATATAGAATCGAAGCGGTCTTCATCACATTTATCGTGACTAAATCCATCAATGGTCACATATACCAATATAATTAAACAACATAGATCAATCATGGATGTGCAGCATAAAAATTATATGCAATGTAATTAGTACATGTATATTTTCAACTAGTCATACCTTAAACTTTAGCGAGGTCAAAACCAAACATAATGAAATAGAGTGTCTTAACTGAATACTTTATTCTGATCAGACAATACAACTAAACACAAAGCACCAGAAAATTACAAACTCCCACTAAATCATGATATCCTCAAATAATACCACACACATACGAGCAGTGTGCTCATGAAGACTTTAGGTGGCAATCCTTTTGTAAGAGGATCAGCTATTATGGAATTTGTCCCAATATGCTCTATAGATATATGTCCACTCTGTACTCTTTCTTTCATAAC
Source organism: Asparagus officinalis (assembly GCF_001876935.1). Lineage (NCBI taxonomy): Eukaryota > Viridiplantae > Streptophyta > Magnoliopsida > Asparagales > Asparagaceae > Asparagus > Asparagus officinalis. Next base: position 5,384,978 of record NC_033796.1, read on the forward strand.
CAGGAACTTAATGTTAATATGTTTTGACTTAGTTGAGTCCCTGTTGTTATTGGAATATATAACTGTAGATTTATTGACACAAATTAACTTTAATGGTCTTTCAATATTTTTCAGAATGCACAGTCCAGTTATAAAATTCCGCAACCATATTCCGTGATTGGATGCCTCATAGTAATCTATAAATTCTGTTGCCATAGTGAAGGAAGCTACGACTGTCTGCTTGGTACTTTTCCATGATATAGTTATTTTCGTCGAAAATTGCTTTCATTATGGATTCCATTAAGATTCAATCGCTTATAATGAATTACACAACAAAAATATGAAGAAAAATTATAACTTCCTAGAAAATAACACAGAAATTGTTTATCAACTCCTGTTTTTGTGGGATCTTAGCCTGTGCCGGGGGTGCGTTAGCCCGTGAACCACTAATTCACAATATTTTGATTGAATCGTAAAGGCTTTCGGGTATCCTTCTTCGTTTATCGAAGTAAAAATCTTAAATGAATATCTTATCAATGTAAGATGTTCACTCTTCTAAAGATCAAGTCAGAGCTTAGGTCTCTAGGAATCACCAAAAGCTTCTTTAAAGTGTTTGTGGGGGAATAAAGACTCTTTCTCTCTTGCGCCAAATCACCAAAAATCTCAAGTCTTTCTTCTCTAGATGCTCTATATGCTTGGTATGCGTGTATAGGAAGGTATTTATAGGGATAGGGATCCATAACTATTGAAATGAGAGTAAAACAACTGATCAAGCACAGTTCTTTGGGCGCGACAGTCACCACTGTCGCGGCTGAAGAGGCAGTTCAAGATTCTTGTGTAACCGCCCTCCTTTGCATTAATGGTCGATTTTTACATTTTTCTCGACGTGTAACCATCCCTCCACGTCAGTGCACGTTCTCCTTTTGTTATGATGCCACGTGGACCCCACAAAGATGCTAAAGACCATTAATAGATCAGGAGATGCTCTGCTGCTTGCGCGACACCATACACTGTCGTGCCTATGCGCGTCAGTGTTGTCAAACCCCCAGCAAATGGATTCAGAAGATGAGTTGCAAGAATCGTCATCTGACTCTTCTTTGGTTCCAAAGCACAATGTGAATGGTGGGGATTCATAACCTAACCCACTACGAGTTTTGTGGTAGTAATCCTTCAATTTTCCTTCCGGGACATAAGCGAATCAGATTGGTGTCCGGATTCCTTTACCAAAATTTAAACTTTCTTTATGGATGAAGTTGTATCCCATTTTCTTCATAAGCTTACAAGATGTTGGAGTAAAATATGAGAATTACAGATCTTTTTCTTCCTTGGATTCTTCTAAACAAATTTACGACGGGCCATCGCTCTTCCCGAAGATAATGTCTTTTTGGCCATTGATGCGGCATAATTATGTACCAAAAATTGCAAGTGCATAATTTATCAAGTTATAGTATAAAAAGATATTGATCCCACGAAGAAGGTGATTTTAAGAGATTATTAAACTTGGTTCTTATATTTTGTGCATGACAATTAGGAAAAAAAGAATAAGTGTGAATGTGATGAGTGATTGTTGTGAATATATGCAAAAGATAATAAATTGAATTTTAGAGGAGAGAAGGAAGAATTAAAGAATAAATGAAATCACAAGGCAAGAAATATGAATTAATAAAATCAAGAAATAAAACCAAAAATGAAAAAAAAAATTAAGAAAGTTAAGATGAAGGATTCAAAAGAGGTAAGAAATCTAGAATATAATCCACTAACCAATTTCAATTATAAAATATAAACTATTCTCTTTTTATCATATTTCAACTTAGATTTATTAAGCATAGATTATCAAACCATTTAAGGAAAGTGTAACCTATCAAATTATCATCTAAGTTAAAATCACTATTCATGATAAGAACAACAACATGATAATAATCCTAGAATTCATAAGCATAACCTATCAAACCATTTAAGGAAAGCATAGATTATCAAATTCTTCTTCTACCGATTAGTTCTCTAGTTGATTATCCTAAACATGAACATTTTAAGTACAAGAGAATAATTCATATAATATAAGAAATTAGACTAGTTTCATACAATTCCAAGATTCTTACAAGAATTAAATTCATATCTTAAGAAATAAAAACAAGAAAAAGAAGACTAATTACAAAATTAAAAAGAAAAGAAAAATCTAAACTATAAACAAGAAATAAATCTAATTACAAAGAAAATAAAAATCTAAACTACAAAATAAATTGCAGAAATTAAATGCAAGAAAAATAAATCTACTCTACAAATTAAAGTACAAAAAGAAAATAAAAAAGACAAGAAAGTAAATCTACACTACAAGCATGAATTTAAATCTAACTAATAAGCAATAATAAAGAAATTACTAAAAAGAAATAAAAGAGAAAAGAAATGCAAACCTTCAAATTGCTCTTCATCTCCATCCTCATCATTCAACAAGAGGAGAAAGAACAAATTTAAAGAGGAAAAAATTATTTTTATTAATTGCAACTAAAGTTACAATTTTTGGAAAGCCTTCTCAATTAAGAGTAGCCATCCTCTCCAAAAGGAGTTTACAAAATTTTTACACCTCTAACCCCTCACTCTCTACCCCTATTTATAGTAATCTTCAATGAATATGAGCCATTGGATTTGTCTTAAGCCCCAAGCAACAATCTCCACCTTTGATTTATTTGATTTTCAAAAGAAATTCAAAATCCAATTCTTGAGCCCATGTTCACTTGATTTTCAAAAGAATTTTCTTGCAAATTCCAAGCCCAAGTCCAGCAGCAACAATCAAGCCCATGGAATTTCCCATTTCATTTTCAAAACCGAATCCAAGCAGCCAAGTCCGGTCCACATCTCCAAATCTGCAGCAACCCATTAAGTTTTCATTTGATTTTTAAAACAAATCCGGTCCATTAACATTTTGAACCCCGGCCCATGAAGAGTTATTTGTTTGATGGCTTTGGGTTTCCAATTCATTTGATTTTCAATAAACAAGTCTAGGCCCACACTTGATTTTCGGCCCACTCTTTGCATTTCTTGTGATCAAACTTGCAGCAACATTGATTTTCAAATATCCGGCCCATTCAAAAGCCAACTGCAGCAACAACGGTCTTTGAGTTTGTAATCTTTGCATAAAAGCCCACTTCATTCCAACTATTTACATCCAAGTCCATTCCATTGCTTTTCTTGGTGTATTTATTTTTCTTGATGGGCTTTGGCTTCAAAAATGCTACAAAATAGAGAAGAGAGATTTTTAAGGGGTTTTTATATTTAATAATATTTATTTATATTTTCATTCAATTATGTGCAAACTAATCTAACAACAATTATTAATGGTATATTTATTCATGTAAAATAGATAATGAGGGTATAAAATTGTAATAAAATGTGATTATCAGCCATTAACCTTAGCCGGCACTATGAAGACTACTTGCGAAGATTCGGTTCGTTACTGATTTGTCACAAAAGATGATTGTATCAGCATGTATAACTTTGATTCAGCATACAATCGAGGTAGAGGATCTGCCAATGTGCTTGTACTTGTACCTAGCATGTTAGGGTTCAATTCAACACACGATAAGAAAGCTAAATCATCATTATTATTAAAGATAACTCCACTGCTCTTATAGACAAGGTCATTTACATCCAGATTTTCAAGACCGATTACAATGGGTTCTATGTCATTGAAAAGAAGACCTTGTTCGTGTTCGGACTCGGTATCGGCTTCATTAGCACTATCTGATTCTTCAATCGGTGGTACTTCAAATGGTTCACCCTCAAGGTAATGGATAGAATTTGTGAAATAATTCTCCACCCTTTTGAATGGTTACTTCTCTGCGACTATTGTTTTGACTTCACCACTCTCATCTACATGTTTCATGCATTGTTGTAGAGTTAATAGAACAATCAGATTGTTATGGATCCATGGTCGACCCAATAACAAATTGTAAGATGTCTTTGTATCAATGACGTAACAGGTGACGTTTATCCTCAAGTCACTCATCTGGCATATGAGTTTTATTTTGCCAAGGGGACGAGTGTTGGAAGCATTAAAGCCATAGATGGCGGTTCTCATCATTGATAAACGATTTAAAGGGACTCCAAGGTGATGAATGAGCCTTAGCGGTATGATGCTCAAGGCAGAACCGGGGTCAACTTGAATTCTATTTACCCGAATAGAGCTGATATACCTCGTGAAGTACAATGGTCTATCGTGCATGTTTTGGGTTCTTCACATGCATGTCTTCTTAAGAAAAGGTGATGTGCGACATTCTTCCATGAAAGACCTGACAACATTGAGGGCAAGTTTCTTCCAACGTTGGTTCGGTTGGGTTTGGTGGAAAGTGAGTGAGAAAAGCCTCATTATCTGCCAACGCTTCACAAAGAGCTTCTCTCGTTGATCAAGATAAGTTCAGAAGCTCAAACAACGTAATTCTCGCTGGGATGTTGGCTAACTGAGCCAACAAATCAAACCGAAAAGGATCTTTCGAGCTCTCTGGTGTATCTTTTTGGAGTGCTTTGTTGTAACGAAGTTCCTTCACTTGTGTTTACTCCGTTACTTCTTTCCCTGGTTTGGGTGGTGCAGGTGTCGTTTCCGAGTACTTATTCAAATAATCCTTTCCTCCGCGCGTTCCTGATATCTGTGCAGGTTGTACGGTGAATGCTGGTTGCTCATTCTCAGAACTGCTAAGCGACACGGTTTCAACCCCCTCATCTGGAATAGCTAAACTAGTGTTGCAAGATCTTCGTTTGCCCTTAGGATTCTTTGTGTTTGCCGATGTCCACTACTCGTCTATCAGTAAATCGGGATGAACCCACGTCATTTCACCTTTAGGAGTGGTGTAGGGGACCATTCCCTTCTCTTTCTTTTGATGAGGATCCAGGTTTACAACCCTCGTCTCAGCTTGGGGAATTGGTTTCACGCCATTTTAAAATTGCACCTCAGCAAAGTCTCTGAACTGTAATGAAACCATATTTGTAGGCACCTTATTTTGCTCAGCCTGAAGTGTCATCACTCATGTATCTAACAAAGCCTGGATTTTATCCTTTAGGATATAACAGGCCATAGTTGGATGATGCACCATCCTGTGGTACGTGCAGAAATTAGGGTCATCGGTCCTTGATACTTCTTCGATCCGTTTCACTTTCGGCAACCTGATCTTCTTCATCTTAATCAAAGACGTAAGGATGGAAACCACATGTTCATCTTTGAAATCATACTTTTTTGAAAACGATTATCGGAAGTGTTTCCCTTCTGTTTTGCAGATGATTTTGGTGATGGAGCTGTCTCAACAGCTAAAGTATATTTCCCTTTTGAATGCTTTTGAGAGTTATAGTTGCCTTTACCCCCCTTGCTTCTTAGTTTGGGATTCCTGAGGTTCTTCAGCATCTATCCTTTGGAGCATGTTTTCTATCTGCTCTCTCTGCCAAACCAAATATTTTCATGAACGGACTTTAATAACGCCTATTTTAGATAAGATGTTAATAGAAAGATTGTCGCGGCACATCTCCACAAGAGTAGCTTTGGAAACCTGATCGCGCGAATGTAGAGATCAATTTCGAAATCTTTTGCAAAGTCGCTGACAGACTCTATCTTCTTCTGCTTCTCTGTTAATAACGTGGTCATAGACACCTCAGTTTCATCATCGAAGAATCGAGCTAGGAAAAGTTTCTCCAAATCTCTCCCGCTTTGGATTGACCCAGGTTCGAGTCTACGGAACCATTCAAAAGCCACCCCTTTTAGGGTGCTGATGAATAATCGAGTCATAATGGAATCATTACCCACTATATGCCCGGTCTGTGCCTAGAAGTAATAAATATGTTGGGTAGGAGAACCCTTACCATCAAATTATACTAGATTGAGTGGTTTGAACTTCGGGGGTTACGAATCGTATCTCATTCAGTTGTATATGGTCTAGTCACCCCCAGTTCTTTGATGTTTCCTTGGAGCTTTAGTACGTCAAGTTGCTTCTGGAAATCATCTAATTTTTTGTCCTGCACTTTCGTACGAGGATTGGATTCAGCTTCTGATGATTCGGAGTGCATGCTCACAACATTTTCCGCTTCATCATCTTCATCATTGCCATCTTGATGTTGACGACTATTTTCTTCTTCAACGTGTGAAGTCCGCTTAAGTCTTGATCCCGAGGCTTGGGTATGAAGTTTCTTCTTCTTCTTTTCTTTCTCCCCTAGAAGTTTCTCCACCACCGCTTCCAGGCGCCTGATGGACTTCTATTGTTGACGAATGGTTGATTGTTATTCTTCCATTTGTCTCGCCAAATCTTCCCTACCTCCCGCCATGTGGGCACTTGCTTGTTCGCTTTGATCAGTGTTGGAAGGCTGAGAGGTTACAATGATAGAGTTTTTGGATTCTTCATCATAGGATATACCCGCTAGTTTTCGATAATCCAACGGGATCATTGCTCTAGTACGAGTATACTGGTAAACACCTTGCCTTTCAATGAGATTGCATCTGACTCATGTTACGCTTGTGCGTGAGATATCTCGAAGGTCACCCACAGGACAATCCGTAGCGGACTCTGTCATCTTGGATTTACCCGAGCAAGACCATCTGAATGATAGAGGTTGACGACCTTGGGTAACTTGACGAATTCCGCCATTTATGTGACAAGGTTTGTTGATAGGACGAGTTTGGCGAGTTCATCTTCTCGGTCGGTTCTTAATTTGAGGTTCTTTTTCTCGACGAACCTCAGTATGAACCGCTTGTTGAATTTATTGAACCTCTTTTTAAGGATGAGGTTCGTGTTCTGAGTCTACTCGGGTACGAGGATAAGGTCCGTTATTTTGACGTTCCTCAATCACCTGACCCTCATTAAACTTGTTGACCCTGAGCTGGTTAGCTTTCAGTTGATAGTGAAAACCGTCTAGCGAGACCAAAGCTCGAGCCCTACGGCGAGCTTGGTTCTGGCGTTTACGTTGTCGAGCGCGTCTCGACATTGAACCAACAGGAACTCTTGCCTCGGCTGAAACTGGACGAGGTTCTTTATCAAAAGTCATAGTTTGGCTAGTAGAAATCGAAGTTTGACTAGGTTGCTTGACAACTCATTTCTTAGTCTGACGGCTAGTTATTGGAGCCTCCTCTTTGAGGGGCATGGACTTTTCCTTGAGGTTAACTCGAGTTGAATCATCAGAAGCCACTTGGGCGGAAGTCTCATACAAGACTCGACAGCACTTACATGCCTTAATGGGACTAGATGCTCCAGAGGAAATATACTCCTCGTACTTGATCTGGTCAAACTCGATGACTAAGGTCTCAACCTCGGTTCCTACTGTAATCTTGTCTGATTGAGCCACCACCATCTCGTTAGAAAGAATGGCTGCTCCCACTGTGATCGCCATCGTCTGTAGAGTCAAAAAATTAATTGGGATTGATTGATTCTCTTATTTTAAGAAATGAGTTCGATCACTTGGTACGAAACCCTTACAGTCACTCACGCTCTCTCTCGATTACAGATGAAGAGAAGATTAATTCAGCTTCTTCTTGTTTAACGTGGGTTCTTGATAGCGAAAGGATGCTTCCCCTGATGCTTGAGTCGAGATTGCTTCTCGTTGACGATCAGAGCAAGATTGCTGGAACTTCTCACATTCGTTAGACTGCTAGAACCGAGGTTCGAATTCCAAATCTATACGCAAGAGCTCTAATCTGATGATTACCAAAAGGGTTTAGAAGTCCAAAACTAATCAACCCCTTTCTCTGTAGTCATCTATGGCTATTTATAGGGTTTAAGCACGTAACCGACGTGCTATAATCATGGGTAGAGGGGCGTAACTGCCTCCTCCAAATTAGCGCATGTCGTAACGTGCTCCTGAAGATTAGCTCACGTGGCTGACTAAGTCTTCGGAGCCGTTACTAGATCTCACGTGGATGACGAACCTCATCTTTAATTGAAACAGGGTTCGTCAAGTAAGACGAGCCTCGATACGTAGTGAGGATCGTCTTACAAAGCAAACTTTGCAGTAAGCAAGCTTCTTCTGACGAATTTTGTCTTCACTGACTTTGTCTAGAGAACTTCGTCTTCACTAAGGAACTTCGTCTCCGATAACTAAGTTCAACTGCGTAGCAAATCTTGTGAATTCCCTTTTGACGAGCCTCGTCTTCACTGACGAGCTTTAAGTCTGATGACAAGCTTTGTTTTTCATTGACGAACTTCACCTCCGTAGATGAACTCCGAACCTCATATCTAATGACGAGCTTCGAACCTCGTTTTCACTAACGAGCTTCGTCTTTGATGTCAAGTCACATTTCCAATGACTAGTATCGTGTACGTGCGTTGCACGTAGGCACACTTGTTGATCATTTTTTGGATTTGTTTTGGTTCTATTAGGTTAGAAAGTGAATAGTTATTAAGATATTATAATAATTAATAAAGAACTAATATTTATTCAATGAAATGAGACTTAATGCATAAAGATTAAATGAGTATATTTGTAGGAGCTAGGTCACAAATAAGTTATTTTTATCGAAAACAATAACTCTCTGCATAGAAAATTAGCTTACACATGTTTCTATTATAAAATATAAACTACTTGTAAAGCAAGAAGCTCAAGTACATTTACATGAGTTTCTATTATAAAATATAAACTACTTGTAAAGCAAGAAGCTCAAGTACATTTACATGAGAGAGAGAGACGTCATTTTGAAATTATCTTTCTAGAAATTATTAAACCTCCTCTTTTATTATTAGCTCTTAGAGTCCCCCAATTTATATTTGATACTTGCAATTTATATCTCTAAAAAATTGAGGATGATTTAGTGCAACTCAAGATGTAGAAGAGAGAATTATGTATAATTTTCCCTATTTGTTATAATAATACAATTTACAGATGGTTAATGGAGAAATATGTGACCCTTCATGAATGAGTTCCTTATTAAAGGAGGGGGGGTGTTAAGAAGACAGTGGAATAATGAAAGTGGACGACTTTTCATATTACTGTAATGTTATGCTATATATTTATATATTTGAATTGGTAAATAAATAACTTTTTACTCATATTATATTTGATAATTGCACATATTTAATAATTCATATAAATATTATATATTAATGTGATATCAATATATATTATAATTATCATATATTAACTATTATACTCAAATAGTAGGTTAATAGCAGAAAATTCATAATACTCTTAAAATTGTAGTAGTACTCCATTCTATAGGCATCCTCAGGACCAACTAACTATATCATTTTCTAAATTGATCTTCCTACACTTTCTATTTGTCATTTATAACCTAATAATATTAATGTATTACCTTAGTGACCATAGAATGAAAATTAACCCTTTACACATATAGACTGAAAGCAATTACACTTATAATGCATTGTCATGGACAAATCTTTCTTTATTCCGAGAATAAGCATAATGCATTAAGAGATTCAACCAAACTATACAAAAAAATTTAGCATATTTATAAATATGCCTAGGAGTTGGAAACCAATTTACATGCTAAGGCAAAAACATATACGAAGATGAAAGGGGGAAAAACCAATTAGTTTATGACTGAAATAGCTGCAGCTTTTGATAAAATACAGGACCGCCTTCTTTGTCGCCTTCACCAGTTTTTTCTGCTCTCTAAATTATTACACCGATGCTTCCATTACCATCTCCACATTCAATTCGATTGTACTCCACCAGTGATGTTACCATTGACACATTCACACTTCTTGCGGTTTGTAATAGTTGTGTCTCCTTACTTTTTAATATGAATAAATTTTGATTAGAAGTTATAATTTTGATTAGAGAAATTTGATAAGATTCTATAGTAATTTATAGTGATTTATGGAAGATGAATAGTTGTTACGTTTTTTATTATTAGTGTGTAATGTCAAGACTTAGTGGGGGAATGTTATAATAGTAATTTATAATAATTTATAAAAGGTAAATAGTTGTAAAGTTTTTCATTATTAGTGTGTAATGTCAAGACTTAGTGGGGAATGTTATTAGTGGGTGGTTAATTAAATGAAAATTTGATGCTAATAAATGGGGAGGTTATGAAAAATTAAGTATGTATATATCTTAATGTATGCATGTATGGATGTGCTAGTATAGTGCACGTGCGTTGCACGTTGTTAGATTAATTTTATGTTTATCTTTTTTTTATAATAAATTTGGTGTTAGGTGTAATTTGAGAATTTATTGCTATCTTTTTATAATTAAAATCCCAGAGTAAATATAATCTTTTATAAGGTTTATTTGTGACATTTCAAGGTCCTTTCTGCAAATTTTATAACATATCTATAAAGTTATGAAGTTTTCGGGTTGTTTTGCAAATTTAAAGGTTTACTATATAATTTTTCTAAAATTTTAGTTTTATGAAACCAGAGCTTTCCAATAAAACTTATGGAATACCTGAGAGACATTATTCAATTTGTGAACCTAAAAAAGCATAATTCTATTTGTTTTATAATTTAACATAATGTCTGACGTTTATAATTTAGCACATGCTGGGGGTTTTTATTCACAAATTTGTAATATAGTTATACCATTAGGTAGGATAAATAACATACTAACTGTAAAGTAATAATTTAAATATTTTGTATTCATATGAAAAATTTTGAGTTCTATGACAACTAAGAACATGCTCTATCAGAGCTAAAAAATTAACCAAAATCTATATAGTCATCTGAAAAGACTTAATCAGAGATTCTTCAATTGTTAAGAACAAACATCATAAAAAAAGTTATAGGGTCTTATAGTAATGTTTGTCATTACTTTGCTCTAACAATATTTTTAAGTTAAATCTACAAATTTCAATCAGACAAAACTTTTTGTGAAGGATGGATTTTGCAACTCAGTACATGATTTTTTGAGGAACCATCAAGATGGGTATGACCAAAGTATATCATCAGTTTAAAGTTAATTTCAACAATAGCAGACTGAATATTATTTGATATTAAATTTTTTATTTTTTTTTCGTTACGTTGAAAAATATGGACTACTATGTGCATATTATGCTAGTGATACTAAAGATCTTTGCATATACATAGTAAGAGCATAACCTATAAATCTCAGACTCATTTATATGAATACGGAAAACTACTCTTTGTTTCTTCTTCAATTATTCATCTTACTTGATCAGTTGGAAGTGAAATAACTTGATGTGTCATTTCCAGAATTTAGTCTTAAGACCTTAAGCTCTAAATAATACACACATGTCACAAAGTCTTACTCTATATTTAGCTTATTTCAAAATCTTACTTTATTAGTGTTAATAATGAAGTAGGAAATTATACTTAAAAGAGAATTCATAGAAAATTTTAAACAAATTAGTTGTAATTTATAGTGGATAGTATAAAGATAAACAGTTAAAACATTCTATATGATTATGGTAGTGATCATTAGTGAGAATTAAGAAAGAGAGAGTATGGGATTAATTTCTTATTGGGAGGTTATAAAAATTAAATATATTTAGTTTCTGCTGAAATTAAAGCATAGTGTGTGTGTGTGTTTGATGAGAAAAGGATAGTGTTTGTTGGGGATGGGGGTGGGGGGGTTCATTATTGTTAGTGATGGAGATTAATGGATGAAATTAAAGATTAAGAGAGGTTATGAGTGAGAGATTAAATAGAAAATTTATAGGTAATTAATGGAGAGGTTATGAATATGAGGAGGTTATAAGTGAGACATTGTTATTATTATATCCAACTCTTTTAACCCATTTGCATCATCTTAAGTTTTGATAGCACATTACAACTATAACTTTAAAATAAATTATGTATTTTATTACTTTAAATAAAATATTTAAAGTAAAACATATTTTGTTAAATCATGAATTTCATACTTGATTGAGTTTTATGGTTCTCAAAACAAAAATTAAATACAAACTTCAAAAATCTTGATTCCGCAAATGTGAGGATTTTAAGAAATAACTATCAAAATGATGTCAATCAATCTTGATGATCTATAAAATATGCATTAGGAATTAGTCTACTTCTTATTATTTTGTATATGTGTGTGTGTGTTCGCGCGCCCTATTTAAGTCTTTTCAGATTGTTTTTTAGCCCTATTAGAGTATATTGTTATTTTTTAAAAGTTTTATTGAGTCCGTTGAAGGAATCTGTATATAACAATTTATATTAATCTGAATTTGATTAGTGGTTATGGATCATGCTAAAAATATATAGGTATGTAAACATATGAATTTGTTAGATGTTTGAAAGTTCCTCTGCTTGGTGCAGAAATGTTACACTTGTAAACAAATAAGAAAAATCCAACATACAAGGATTGGCCAATAAAGACATAAATTATAATAAGCCAAATCAAGCCAAGAAAAATTCTAATGGTAAAAAATCAGTTGAAACATTCTCGATGATTATGGTAGTGATCATTAGTGAGAATTAAGAAAGAGAGAGTAGGGATTAATTTGTTATTTGGAGGTTATAAAAGATAGAGAAAGAATCTTTACTATAAGTCATGCTAATCTCATCATGTTATAATAAGAGATAGTAAATAGTGATTGGTTGTGGAGAGAATGAAATCCAAATAGGCAAAATCGGGACAAAGAGACGTTCAAGGATTTAAGGAGGTGCAATGGAGATGATGAGGGTGCATATGATGTATTCATTTTTGTAAGAGATTTGTTATGATTTATAGTGGTTTAGTAAGAAGATGAATGGTTGTAACTTTTTTTTTAATTATGATAGTGATAATTAGTGAGAATTATAAGAGACTAATATGTTAATGGGAGGTTATAAAAATATAAACAACTTAGTCATGGTGAAATTATTATAGGGGTTATGAATAATAATACATTTATTGGGAGTTATGTATGTATGATGTATGGTTTATGTATGGGTGCATGTGTTTTATGTATGCATGTATGAGTTTTGAAGGGCGTTTTAGGAAGAAATGTTTTAACATAGCAACCCACTTTTATAATAGTATTAGATGAGCTTCGAACCTCATTTCCAACGATGAGCCTCTGTTTGTTGTTGAGTTGTACCACTCGACGACCTACGTTCTCGAGGTTGATCTTCACTAAACGACAAGCCTCATCTCTAATTTAGGTGAGGTTCGTTTTTCTGATCTCCTTCTCATATTCTGAAATTTGGTATTTTTGGATGCCTACACGGTCGACCGCGACAAATGACAGAGCCCAAAAATGCATTACAGGGTATCGCGATCGACCGCGTCAAGTCCAGGCACAAACCCTGTATCCGTGCACGATTGCCGGCCTTGTGCCACGGTCGACCGCGAAACACCCAAACTGATCCCTGCACTCTGAAACCTGTTCTTCACCAAATTTTCTCGCGGTTTCTTCAAATGTAACATATATGCCCACAATTAGATTTAATCCAACACTGCATGCACAAAATTTTCTTGGAGATGCAGTTCTTTTTTGCTATTCATTCCTGTCGTATCCTTAAAAATCACACGTTTAATAAATCCTTAAGAACTGGTCATGCGTCAAACGGGTTGGGTCGTGTGATCAGAGACCCTTCCGGTAATAGCTACAATCTGATTGAATCGTCCAACCCCTCCAATAATACCAGTCCAGGTCGGAAGGCATTTTCGAATCAAACTCCGCTAGAGAGCATTTGCCATGAGTCAATGGGATGCCCCCACCGTGTCATTAAAGACGCCCCCGCATTTAGTACACGACCATGTGTAATAATTACTTTTTAGGCGTCACTATAATTAAGAGCTTCTATTCTTAGAATTGTTATTATTTATATAAAATATTCTCCTTGAGTTGGCGGTACACGTAAGGCTGAAAAGTGGGAACAAATCGATTTCCCTTCACTGGACCAGTGCCGAGCAAATCAATATTTGGATGCTATGAATGGTGTGTTTGTTATGTAATACATTCATTTAATTAGTTTTTCAAAATTGCATACATATCTATAGTAGCATTGTGTGTTTGTCATCTCCAGTTTCACTTGTCATATACAAAAAGTCAGCAAAGATATTATATATGTGAATAAGTTGTTTAAATCAAATCTCATTAAACTAAACTCATCAACGAACAAAAGAGAATATTTACAAAACATAAAAAGATGAGATGTTATTTCAATATTGAGGCGCTATCTGTGTGCAAGTTTGGAAGGATGTTATTTCAATATTGCTTTTAATGAACAGACCTGCGGACAGTCACCAACACGTGAGTATTTGTCAGCACGCTGCTTCTGAGGTACCGAGCGTAAAGGAACTCTCTGAGCCGTATATGAGAATGGAAAGCGCTACATCTTGTTTTCAAGTCTCTTTTGGCTGCAGTGATGCCTCTACAAGGGCATGTTACTTTCCTTTTGAAGATGAAACGTCATTGTGATCCCTGTTGTTTTACTTTTTCCTAGTGAAGAGTTGGCGTATTGCACAATATTGTTGGCTGGTTATGTTTTGGATGTTGAAGAATCCTTGCAAGCGGCCTTAACGTGCCAGTTTACTTGAAAAGCCTGTGTCATATAGATATCCATTACGCGCTATCAGTCGGACAAGCCCAAGCCCACAACGAATAATGCGGGTTACGTTTTGACCAAATGCAGGGAAAGTTGGTTCCACATTGTATTACGCCCTATCAGTCGCAGAAGCCCAAGCCCAAGCCCACCAAAGCACACTAAAATCACACAACAGTTATTGTGCATTACTATTTATTATTATTATTATTATTATTATTATTATTATTATTATGTGCTACGTTATTTGTTCAATTCAATTTATAAGTCATGGTTTGACTATTCATCCACTCGTATTAATTTTAATGGTTTCGAATGAATAGAACTTTTCACATGGCTCGACGGAGGGTCAAACGACGACGGGTTCACCCCAAACTTAGTGTGTTAGGGTTTTAGAATTTGTAGATCAAGTTCAACAGAGCGAATCATCCACAATGTAGCTCAATCATGTTATTTTAGGCTGTGTCCTTAAATGATTATCTAAGGCGTCACCTTAGGAACACCTCTCTCTCTCTCTCTCTCTCTCTCTCCCTATAAAGCTATATATAATATATATTATATATATATATATAAATATATATATAATTAATATATAAACAAAAGATGGTATTTAGACCAAACATAAATTCTGTGCTGCCTAGTATTCGCATATTTCATCCACTCATCTCTAATTTCAACCACCTTCTCTCATCCAGTATGTGAATGTGGCTCCCCCGATTTTAAATGAGAGAATATACCACCTCTACTCCAAGCACAAAAATTTTTTTGTATAAACATACACATTTCTCTCCTCTCTCTCTCTCTCCTCTCGCTCTCTCCTCTATACTATAACTATATAATATAATATATATATATATATTAATATTATATATATTATATATTATATATATATATATATATTATATATATATTACTATATAGATTATATGAGAAATATCGGTTAGTTGAACCAAGCCACCAAAATTTTTGTGTTTGCGTATGAGTGTCAAATCTCTCCACACCACTACCCAATTGAATTTGTTCCCACATTAATGAGTGGGAGGAATTACACCCATACAAAGCACAACAACTTTTGTTTCGGTAGCCAAACATACCCATCTCTCTCGTCTCTCTCTCTCTCTCTCCGTCTATCTTCTCTCCTTCTATATATATATATATATATATAATATTAATATATATATATAATATATATATATATATATATACTATCATACTCCCATTAAAAGTACGAGTTCGAAAAAATCTTTCTATGATCAATATTACCCTTGACTATTTAAATATTTTATTTAAATTTTAATTATATATATATATATATCATACTCTCTTTAAAAGTACGAGTTCGAGAAAATCTTTCTATGGTCAATATTACCCTTGATAATTTAAATATTTTATTTAAATTTTAATTTATTATAATCATAATTATATCCTATCCTATCCTATGTGAACTACTTACAGGTCAATAATTTAAAAATTAATAACCTATAGTATATGAAGATTGTAAAAAAACCTAAAATTTGCACAAAACTTCCTTAAAAGTATAAAATTACACAAAACATCCAGACATTTCAAAACTTAAAACAACAAACATGAAACCCTCAATATTTTAAAAACTATAAAAACACCCTCAAAAGTTCAAATAATAACAAAGCACTATGAAATTCTAAAATTTCAAAACTTGCAAACAACAAAGACGAATTCAAGGAATTACTATTATACACTAAAAAACTAAAAATTATAAAAAATAACCTCAAAGTTATAAATATTTCGAAAAACCCCTTCAAAAATTAAAAAACACAGAAAACCCTAAAAATTAATAACTTATAACTAATACATATCAAATTTTAAAATTATATGAGTTCGGGAAAATCTTTTCATGGTCAATATTACCCTTGACAATTTGAATATTTTATTTAAATTTAATTTATTATAATCATAATTATATCTTGTTGATGTTCGAGATCACACAGTCGATGAGAGCTATCCGCTGATGACGAAGAGGGAGATGATGAGAAATGGGGCCGACTCCTCCTCCGACTTTATGCCCGATCATTGGACTGGAATTTCATGATCCTTCTGCTTAAACAAGAAGAACGAATCCGTAAAAGGGCGGGGCTTGTTTCCCCCATGGTATCTCCGACGGTCAAGTCAGTTGTTGAGCTTGAGTGATATTTAAGGGAGAGTCCCGGGACCATTGAGGTCCTTGTAAGGGGTACTCTTTTTAGAGTTACTAGTAAAAAGAAAATAGATCAAGAGGGAGAAATGACCCCTAGAGCTTAATGAAGGTCCAACCTCTTAGTGGAGTCAAGATTAAAAAAGAGAAGCCTCTTTTCTTACCCTCATTCCTCCCTTTTATAGTCCTTCGTCCCTGAGATTCTAACCCTTGGCTTTGACTATGCATAGGAGGACGGCGGTGGGGTGAGCAGACAGACCGCTGAGTCATCATCCACTTTACAGATGTCGGCTAGCGACTGGAGGGGAAGTCATTCGAGCATAGTAGAGGATATCTTACTAATATCTAGGAAATGACTTGTGAGCAGAGTAAGCTGTTTATGCACGAGATTTGTCCGAGTTGAGATATTGATGTATATCTGAATGTAGCTTAGTTGGATCTTATCTCCTTAGTAGAGATGGGTTGGTTTTCGAGTCGGTCCCTATGACTTGCCGACCAGGCAATCGAGCGAGCTTCTAGCAGAGTAGACTGCCGAGTAGATGATCGAGCCGACTATTTGAGGAGTCGTCTCGATTTATAAGGGTCGACTAATCCCGCACTTCGCGTCGGTAAAGATGACTCGTTTGCTCGGCGGGTCAAATAGACTTGTTCTTGGTTGGGTTTTGGGCCGCTAAGCTGGTTTGGTCCATAACTCTTTTGGGCCTATGAAGACATAGTTTCTTGATATTTTTGTATTTAGATGATGAATTATCATAACAGATGGCCCTTTTCACTCGGAGTTGGTGAGGATTGTGTCACATAGATGTCAAGGAGGAAAATCTCCTCCTTAACATAGGACATCCATTAATCTCTCTCTCTCACACACACACATTGGATCTAGATTCATCCAATGGCTGAGATTAAAGCTGCATAAGGGTAATTAGGTAAAATAAACAGCCCACTAAAGAGAGGTAATTAATGCTTCTTATTGAGTTCTCCATTTTCCCATGCAACTCTCCTCTCACGTTCTCCTCTCTCTCTCTCCTCCATTTCCCAAAAGCTTGAACCAGCCCCCTCTCTCTTGGTAGGTGTTATTTTCTTGGTAGGTGTTATATTTTCTTGGTAGGTTATATTCTAAGTTTGATTTGATTCTTGGTAGGTGTTATTTTCTTTTGATCTGATCATGGTTTTGTTCTCGTCATGTATTGGGGATGATAGAAAGAGGGGATCCATGGCCAAGAGTTCCTTCAAGCTCGAGCACCCCCTCGGTTCGTCACGTTTTTCTTTAATTTCAATTTGATTTTGGTTTCTTTTTAGGGTAATTGTTGAAGTTGCGATCTTGGTTCTAGGATTTGTTTTAGCTTGGGGTTTCTCTTATACTCGATCTTGGTTGTTTGTTTTGTTGGATTATCTTTCAAAATTTGCAATCTTTTTTAGGGTTTCTATTAAAATATTTTAGAAATTGCAATCCTGTTAGTTTTTTTGTTAAAATTGGTTAAAGTTCAGAATTTTAGTTGTGGGGTTTGTTTTAGTTGCTGTCCTAAATAATTGAATTCACTGCAGTGAATCGAGATTCACTGCAGTGAATCGCCGATTTTTGCTGTCCTAAATAATTGAATTCACTGCAGTGAATCCAGATTCAGTTATGTGAGGTGTTTGTTTTTACCATAAAAATTGTTGAATCCAGATTCAGTTATGTGAGGTGTTTGTTTTTACCATAAAAATTGTAACTTTTTACTTAAAATCATCAAACACGTTCTATAAATGCATGAGTGAATCTCGATTCACTTCAGTGAATCTCGATTCACTGCAGTGAATCCAGCTTGTTTAATGTAAAAATTGTAACTTTTTGCTTAAAATCATCAAACACGTTCTATAAACGCATGAGTGAATCTAGATTCACTTCAGTGAATCTCGATTCACTGCAGTGAATCCAGATTCAATTATGTGAGGTGTTTGTTTTTTACCATAAAAATCATAACTTTTTGGTGTAAAAGGTGAAAATTTTTCATGTTATAAAATTTTATAGCTTGTTTTTTTACCATAAGTTTCTTATTCTGCTTGGATTGTTAGAATGATTCACAAATCCAGTGGAGCAGCAAATCGATTGGAGTGAATTCAGATTCAATTCGTTGGAGTGAATCTGGATTGAAGATCACTTCAGTGAATCCAGATTCATTGCGTTGTTGTGTTCTTCATGTGAGATTTACAGAGATCGGGAAGTGAGTTAGAGAGAGAGAGAGTATTAAAGAATGTAGCACTATTAATGTAAGAGAGAGTATTAAAGGACGTGTATTAAATTTGTATCATTGTTCCAATGTAATCAGTCACCATTAATGCAATGAATTGTTCCAATTTTACCCTTTTCACATTAATGCAGTGTATTAAATTTGTCTATATTTACAATTCTGCCATCGAAATCTAGGCCATTGGATGAAATAGAATGTAGGGTTAGGATTGGTTTTTAGTTCTCTAGGTTTTTATTTAAACCTCTCCATATATATATATATATATATTATAATACTAGCCGAGATGCACGTGGTTAAATATGATGATTATTTAAATTGATAAAATATAAATAAAAAAAATTAAGTCTTTTGTGGGATTGATCATTAACTTAATAATCTATCTCTCAAATAAAAAGTTGTCATTGTTTCCTTCAACTCAGACTACGGCCACGTGATCTACTATTTGTGAGTTATAAACACACATTGATGTAGTACAACATCTCTGTTTATTAATATCTTGAAATCTTCAAAAGATGAGTGATCATTCAATTCACAAAGAAATTTTACATATGAATTTACTTGCAATTAATATATGTATTAAATTTTTAGTTATAGTTTGACTCATATTCACATTAACTTTTAGTTGTGATTTCACTCATATTTATATTATCTTATATTCTCATTCAATTTTATAGTTCATTCTCCTTATCATAGAAGTACAATTGAAAGTATAATGAATTATTTTCTTGCCAAATTAGAGCAGTGAGATTGTGATATATTTTGCCATGTGCTCTGAATATAAAATCTTTTTTTCTCTGATAAAGAGGTGGGAAAAGGAAATCAGGCTGCTGGCAAGCGTCGTTAGCATTGCCGGTTAATTGTAGCCTCTAACTACCCCTTAATTGCAGCCGATAATCTTTAAAGAGCTTTAGCCACCCACGCGTCTCATTGGGATTGGCTGTGAATTGAAGATGGGGCCGGATACAGCCATAGATGCAGGGGATCCGAAACCTTTTTGAGGGAACTCCACGCGCCACGTGGAGCTCCTCCTTTCCTTTCTTTTGGACGATACCCGACGGGCGAAACCTGTTGTGTGTTTGAATTGCTCAGCTGATGGGAGGATGTCGACCACGTTACAACTGCACGTGGTCACGTGAGGGGAGTCAGAAGAAGAGCAGCAGCTTTGCTGTTGGCTCTCTTACATTGGGGGTGAGGGGGGTGACTGTCACCCATTGGCTTCTTTCTGTGGGTCCCACAAGAAAGGGTATTTAATAGTACGGTGGAAAATAAGAACGGCTAATCATCAAAATGTCAGAACTCGTGAGGTCTCCGTCGCCCTTTGAACGGAAATTTTCGGCTCCATTAATGGATGATACAACCCGTAATCATTTTTTTATGACATGCATTAATTTCTATTTAATGAATAGTAGTGATTTATTTTTGAATGTAAATCAGCAATGAGCATAATCCATGAAGATCGTTGAGCCCATCAAACTTGAGGAATAATAAGCGATACAATGAGATTGTGTAAATAGAACAATCTACAATTATCTTTGTTTATTGTTAAATCTCTAAGTTTTATATTGATTCAAATTTATTTATAGTCCTTCTTCTGCTAGTCTTTTCAAATCTTCTTCAATGACGATTGATGGGAGTTTCTTCGAAATGGAAAAAATAGCTTTTATCTTACGAAAAAAACAGTCAATCGTAGAAAAATATTTCTCTTTTCTCCCCCTTACTTTTATTTTACCTTTTAAGCGAAAGGTTGGGAACATCTTTACTGAGACTACGGGAACTATATAGGCTCCAACTCCCAATTTTAACATGTGAAATGTTGTTTATTAATCTTCGACTTAAGATATGCTTTAAATAAAAGAAATTAGATGAACATAAAATATTGTGATTTGTTTCACAGTTCTTTTTAAGATTAGGATAAAATTTTAGAGAAAGCAGAGGATCATCTATCGCTCTAAGTGCCATGTATTCGAATTGTCGACTACGATATGAATACGTTAATGGTGTGTGAAGACGTTAGCCATACATCAATTAAAAACGAGAGGCTAGGGTAGCAAAGATTACTACTCAGAAAATACAATTCGCAAAATGTGGACATTAGGTCCTACAATCACGAAATTAGCCCATAATTAACATTGAGAGAGAACCACGTGGCAGGCTGTCATGACAAAACCTCTGAAGAAAAGAGTCCAAGCGTTTCATCCAAGCTGTCGCCGCGTCCCAAGCGATGGCTCCAAATTAAAATCATTGCTAAAGAAAGTTGGTTCAAAAAAACTCCGTTGCAAGCTCAAGGCTGTCCTATAAACGAAGGACCTACACAAGTTAGCAGTTTGATACAGTTGATAGTTAAACAATAATTTCTCATTTAGAATATTAATCCAGCTGTTTCTAATTGAAAATTCATAAACTGTCAATGATGTTCTAGTTTGAAATTTTACTATAAACTCTATTAATTGTGATATTGATATTAATATATATTTTATTAAGAGTTAAGGATTATAATTTTATATGTAACATGATTTATATAGACCGTGTTCGTTTATGGACCGCAATCTGAGCTAATTTATATATTGCTATATTTTAAAAACTCATTCTTTTTGTGTGTTTGAGGTTTGAATATAAGTTACTGTTTGCGGAGAAAATTGATTGTTTCATTGCGGGATTCATTACAAACTTCAGACGTTTACAATGAAAATAAAAATTAGTCTTTTTATAAGACCTTTACACAATAAAAACAAAACAAAAGTACAATTCTCTTCAAACAACGCAGAGATCGTTTATCAGTCTTTTGCTTGTGTGGGATCTTGGCCTGTGACGGTGATGTTGATATCTGTGGACCACCGTCGATCAGATCTGATTGTTAAAAAATCGGACAGAGCTTCGTTGATTCGCGAAGGAATCAAGAAACCGTAGCGCTTATATCGGCAACGGCGAGATAATTGCTCTTCTTAAGATTACCGCAACGGGATAATCTTAAGGAACGAACCCGGGGAACTGCAGATCTGACGAGCTCCTCTTCTTTAAACCGACGAACTCGATCCGATCTCTCCTCATCCTCTCTGAAATTCGTGCACCTTTAATATTCAGTCCGGCAGGGCTTCGCCAATTCTCCAAAATTCCAGATCCCCCAAAAAACAAAGTCCTGGGGCTGTATTTATAGGCTCCAGGAAGTCCGGGCGGTTAAAACCGCATAACGATCAATTTTTAAGGCTGGAGACACCCTTGGGTGTCTCAGCGAGGCCGAGACACCCTTGGGTGTCTCGGTTGGGCCGAGACACCTCGGGGTGTCTCAACTTAGGCTGAGACGCTTCGTTTTGCACACTTGTCCATTTCCGCCGTAACTTCTTCATCCGAACTCGGATTTGAGTGATCCAAAGTGCGTTGGAAAGCCGGCGAGGAGATCTATAAACTTCGATGGTGTAGACCATTGTGGATTAAACTGGGATACGAGCGACGTTTCGCCTTTTGTAAGCGACACTGGGCTCCCGATCAGTTCGTATCCTCGTTATTCTGAAACTTCGCTACTTCACGTAGTTCGTCGATTCACTTCAAGCGTTCGTCGACATCAATCAAGTTTCTGTAACTTGGATAGTGACGTTCATCGTTTTTTCTTAGCACCGAGCTGTTCGTTGAGACCTATAGGCAATTTTCGACGTCTACAGTTGCTTTGGTACATATTAAGATAGTTTTCGCGGAACAACGAAAGTAAGATGAGAGCCAAGAGAAAATTGTACACCCTAAAAATTCGCTCCATTTTGCTTCTTTTTCAGCTTGTTTGGAGTTCACTAAGAGAAGGGAAGGAACATACGGAAAGGGAAGAGAAATTGTCAAAATTTTTCCCTTTTTAAACGTCTGATTTGGGGTATAGGATTTTAGCTTAAAATTTTTCCACATTCCCCTTATCTACCATCCCAATAAAACTCCTAAACAAGATTAAAATCAAAGTTTTCTTCCTCTTTCCTTCTCTAACCTCCATCCAGACACATCATTTGATTAGCGATAGGAACAAACAAATAGGAAGATGGTGAGTAGAAAAAATATTGCTAAATTTGATGCATAAACGCCAAAAAATGTGTGCAAATGGATAATGCTTGGAGTGGGTGACTTTTTCCTTCCACATAAGTAGCTTGTTAATGAAGCAATAAATTTGGTTGAGGGTGAAGAAGTCTTTTGATTAGTTCGAAGTCCATGACAGCGACCAGAAGAAAGCCAAACAACGAAAATGTGAAAATGGTTGACACAAGCGAATGGACCCCACACTATGAATCACACCCAGGTTGGGGACTCGTATCTTAATCCCCTTCCTCTCTGGCTCACATGCTGGCCAGATAGGTAATTTGGCAAATAAAGAAAATATTAATTACCATTACAGATAAAACTAGTATATAATCCTCATCTAAAATTTATTTTCTACTTTAGTCCCATTGTCTATGTTGGTTACTTTTTAAGCCCATAATTTTATTTTGATATACATTTTATATTATTTGTTTGGGGTTTTCTTAATTAGCGATCTAGTTATAGCAATTTTTGTGATTTGAGGGACTAGTTTCAAAATACACTAAAAAGATTCAAGGGACTAATATTTAAGTAAAAAAAACCTATTTCTCATAATCCTAAAAATTACATCAAGCACATTGACAACCTTAGTTAGATATGACACAGTCTTGTTACTTTTGCAATATAATGCTTTTTATATTATTTTTAAATTTGTCATATTTGTCTGAGTTATTAACATATCCTTGTAGGCTTGTATTCTTATGGATTGATGTATATTATTCACAAAAAAAATCTATAGTTTTCTTAAGTTTGTCTAGTATATATGTAGTTAACCTTTCAGAAAGAAAAGTCAATTAATTGAACTTATTATTATTATTATTATTATTTTTAATCCAAATGTTAAATACAAATCATATGTAATTTATGAGATTCATAAAAAAAACCTCTAAAATATATGGACACAAAAACAAAATAATTCAAAGAATGGGTATGAAAACAACATAGCCCACAAAATACCAAAAAGAAACCTTCCTAGTACTTAACCCTCAGCTCATATCGAGCCTTAATTTTATTTAGGCTATAAAGAGTGGGCTGATGTATATTATTAATATTAATGAAATGAGCAAGAGACAGTGAGGACAGAGGAGAGACAAGTGGGAGAGAGTTTTGTGAGAGAGAGTTTAGAGAGAGAGAGAGGGAGAGAGAGAGTTTAGAGAGAGAGAGAGAGAGGGAGCGAGGGCCAGAGAGCAAGCTGTCATTCTTATATCTCAACCCCCTCTTTGATACAGCGAAGAAACCCCTTGCACTTGTCGGATCAGACTCCCTTTTGCTAGCCTAGCCTCTCTAATTTTAGATTCCAATCCTCCTCCTTCATAATCCTAATCTCTCTCTCTCTCTCTCTCTCTCTCTCTCTCTCTCTCTCTTTGATATGGAAGCAGATGATCAAGCTACCATAGAAGAAGACGCAGAGATCAAAACCAAGCTAGGGTCAGTTATATAAGGTATATATATTTACATACAAGCTAGTTCGTAGAGAGAGAAAGAGGAGGAGGCCGGGGGTGAGAGAGAGAGAGAGAGAGAGAGAGAGAGAGAGAGAGATGGCTAGCTTGAGTCCACAACAACATAGATCAAGGTTCGGAGATACAACCTTGACCAAGGTTTTTGTAGGGGGTTTGGCTTGGGAGACCCCCACAGAGGAGATGAGGAGGTATTTTGAGCAGTTTGGAGAGATTCTTGAGGCTGTCATCATCACTGATAAGAACACTGGGAGATCAAAGGGCTATGGCTTTGTAAGTATACATATTTCCGTTCTTATTAATTCTTATTGATTATTTGGTTGATTTCTCTGGCCCTCATGATGCATGATTATTATCTTTGTACACATAGCCTGATCTTGAATCTAGGATCAACCATACCAAAATTAACCCATGTATGTTGTGATAATTAAACACTTTCTCATGATCAGATTTGATATGTATAGATTTATCATTTATACGTTCGAAGACAAATTAACGTGATAATTCCATTTTGTTTATATTATTTGTGATCCTCTAATCTTAGACAATTTTAATTACTAGTATTTCTTTCTTGATGATTTAGATTAGTCCGCTGAAAATTAAAATGTAAACCTGTTCCCTTTTCACACTTTAGATTTTTGATGATCCGGATGAGCGCTGAAATGGTCTTTCGCCTGCCTTCCAAAATTGTCTTGTATTCTGGGCGACTATCTTACTGTACTTGTACTCTCTTTGTGTTTGTATATACATACAAATAAATTGCGTGCAAGAAAGTGCAAAAGTAGTGGCAGAGAGGTGTAATATGTCAATTGTTGATTAATGCTACAAATTTTGGACCAACACTTTGGAAAAGTGTGGAAACGTGAAGAAACCTAGAAAGATATGGAGATTTTTGTTCGGATAACATATTTTTCTTTTGTCCAAACGCCTGTTGTATGATGACTCTTGCCATTGGTTTATGCTGGAATATGATAACTTTTAGCTACTTGCCTGCGGCATCTTTTATCAAAGAAAGATTACATTGCAATTAAAAAATTATATATTTACTATAACGACCAGGTGACTTTTCGGGACCCGGAATCAGCGAGACGGTCCGTGTCGGATCCGAACCCGATAATTGATGGAAGGCGAGCCAATTGTAACATTGCTTCTATGGGCCGCCCACGGCCTTCACCTCCAAGAGGTATTCCTAATTTATGAATTAAAAAACCATGACTGTTTTGATTTAGTACGGCCAACATAATTTATTTTTTAAATATATATTATGCACACCTAGCTCCGTACAAGGGTAAGGATGGTATTTCCTTTCATTAGATGCAACATGATATCTATTAATCTATGCTAATATATAATGAACTTAGTGAGGGTAAATTTATAATGTTGTGAGGTAAAATTATAATGTTTTACATGAGATTTTTTTTTCTTTTTATTATTTCTAGAGAATTCTAAAATCATGACATGAGAATATGATTTGAACTCACACAATTAAAGTTTTAATTTTGCAAAAGAGATTTTCCTCCTTTACTTTCTTTTCTAGTTTTTTTTCCCTTTTTTGTATTTCTAGAGCATTCTAAATCATTAATTGAGAATAGGAATTAAGCTCACATAATTAAATTGCAATACTATCTATTTTCTTTTTTATTTTAATCACTTACCCCTAATATGTTATCCTCACAATAAGCAAATTCTTCACAAAGTAATGTTTGAGATTTTTTGTTGAATGTATTACTAAATACTAGTTTGAAATACATTTTCTACAACGAACTCTATAATAACATTATATAAATTAAATTATTATTGAATGATTAATATGTATAATAGAAAATTATTTGGATAACAAATTAACATTTTTGCACATGGCAATGTGCTAGTATTCACTTAAAGGAGCTGTTTGGTTGTACACTTTTTGAGAAAACTTTTCTCAAAACATCTGACAATGGCAAATTTGTAATTAAAAGTTTTTCAGAGATTTCTGTAAATTGTGTTTGGTTCAACAAAAAATTTACAGAAATATTTTCTATAAAATATCAAAACTTATCAAATTTTACAAAAAACAATTTCCTCTCAAAATGAGAGGAAATCACCAGAAATCTGACACATACCATATTTAATTAAAAACCTACCAAATCTTGTTATTTTTCTATAAAGTTATGAGTCATTTTCTTGTTTTGAACCAAACAAGCAAAGTACAAAAAACAAGAAAATTGATACTTTTTTATTTCTCAAAACTTTTCCCATATTTTTTTTAAGAAATACAAGGAAATCATAATTTAGATGGAAAATATTTCCTATAATTTCTAGAAATTGAACCAAACACCCCCAAAGTTCCAAGTAGACATATATTTTGTCCTATTTGGACAACATGCAAATCCGTTCCTAATTACATAAAAACTCATTTTGAGAGTAATAACTCTATTTCTAAAAAATACAAAGTAAGTTGTAGATAACAATTGCAACATTCTTTGTCTCGAAATTCTTGCATCGACTACATGAATCTTATTCTTCCATTCGTTATAGTTTTGTGTGTCATCTCCCTAATCTATTCACTATTAACGTGCTGTTCTAAAGTGCCTTCAATCTACTATTTTTATGCCTATCTTTAATTAGTTTTATTTCATTAACTGTAATCTTTAATTAGTTTTATAGGGGCATTTAAGTCAATTCATATCTCTGTAATTTGTACTCAT
>NC_033796.1:5411972-5423809 GCF_001876935.1 Asparagus officinalis
ATATGATAGATGATTTAGATGTGAACTCTCCAACGGCAAACGACCATGGAGAAATGATTATTTATGACAATTTGTTCTTATCCTAAAGAGGCTTAATTGTAAAGCAGGGTGCCAGCTCAGTTTGATCAGGACTCATGTGGGGACAGGCTGGCAAGCCCCTTTTTGACTATGTCATGACTTGATATTTTCTAATTAAGGTCATACATACATATTTTAATTGGAGAATCATGTATTAGGTTGGATTAGATGATGGTTTAAGATTCGGTTAGGTAATAAAATATATTCCAATGCAACAAGGAATTATTATGATATCATTGAGCTAATATATAGGTTAGCGAAAAATAAAACCTACTATCTTTGAATTTGACTTAAGGCAGGTCAATGGTCAATGGTGAGCAACAAACGCAACCAAGTCCAGCCTAAGTTTACTTGGATTGATACCAAACTTCCTTCTCAAATTAACGTTGTCTTTCGAATATTTCACCTAACTTTTACATTTTGATATTATGCAAATTTTTATGAAGTCTGTGACATAATGTAAAAAAGAATACTTAATCAAAAAATTTTGAACATGATAAATCAATCCCATGTTCCGTATATATAACCATGTCAAGTAAGCTGACAATATGTTTAGTTGTCTCTTACAAAGATTATTTATTTATTTGTTTGTTTATTTGAGATATTTTCCTCCTGTTGTAGGCAGGAATCAGGCAGGAATTAGTCAGCAGGGGCCACCACAAGCTGTGGGTCCACAATATACCAGAGTGCCAACTCAGATGGCCCATCCTCATCAAATCTATTATCCCACTCCCTATGGGTAAGCTCCCTAATAAGTACTTTATGAAGAAAATGATCTTTTATTTATGATATCCTTTATTAGCTTGTTTACCAAAAAATTGAAAGAAGAAAAAGAACACGAATGGGCCACTAGCCCCAAAGAGCACTGGGCCCAGGCTAGTGACTGGGCCATACAGAAAGCACAGTAAGTGGACTGCGTGGTACAGCACTGAGTCAATGGTCCCCTTCACTGCTTCATCATAGTGCAACAAATAAAAGTAGGTCCTCCATATTCCCAACCTTTTCTTTTTCCTAACTAAAATTCACAAACACCTTTCAATTAATCTAGGCCCTACATCATCTAAGATCGGTTGATGAAGACCGTCCGATCGAATAGAGCTGGTTTTATTTATGGTCTGGGCTTTTGCTGGGCCAAGGGTTCACTTGTGTCGTCGTATCTTACGTTATGATTTTTGTATCTTTATTTTCGTCTCGGATAGTGTCATGATTTTGTCTTAATTTCGCAGGTACGTGACATACCCAAGTGAATACGCATACCAACAAGTCAGTGCTTTCCCCTTTTCGGTTTCTAAAGTTGCATTTTCAAATGTTTCTTTCCAATATGTGCACTGCTCAAATTCTATTTTTGCTTCACTATAGATTATCGCACGTTGCAGAAGACCCTAAAGTCATCCAAATTATTAATTATTATCATCATCATCATGTAAATCTTGTTTTTCATGTGTTCTTATTACCACTATTGTAGACAGAAAGATAAAAAGATGCTACTATGTTTTATGCTAATACCTCTTTTGACAAGAAAGAAAATGGTCTTCTTTGCACTAAGTATGGCTAGCATATGTTAACAAAACAAATCTAAATTACTTTTATATATTGAATTTTACATGCTAATATGTGACGTAAATTTTGCAACGAGAAAATTAAGTATGTCATATTCTTCATTAAAAAAAATGTTAAAATTTCCCAGAACGCTTGCGTTCTTAAATAATCATTTACTATAAGACTATATATCGTTGATATATGATGCTTATGAATGTAAAGATAATTAATATTTTTTAGTTATTATGCACCTAATTCACATATAATTCATTGTCATAACACATTTTTTGATTGATCAGGGGTTGTATAATTCTCAAGTGGCATCACAATTTTACCACCAAATGTACGGAACAACTTCTTCATCTTCACCCGGTACTCCTCACCCGTATCCTTACCCTTATAATATGGGCTACAGCCCGAGACCAGGCTTTCCTTTGCCCTATCAAGCTCATCGTCCACCACCGTACGTTCAATATCCTACGGCTCAGATCGAAGGATCATTTACACCGTCACTGCCTTATGGGTTCCAATTGCAGGCTCCACCTAATGTAAGGCAAGATCCTAACACAACAGGTGACTCCTCTTCACTCTATATATTAAATATGAATATTGTTTAATTAAAGTTTAATTGTAGAGTTATTTTGTTAGCTAGCTAGATGTTAACCACATAAGAGAGCTTTATAGTATTTCATATCATAGAAATCCATTATGCTTTGTGAATGATTTTATTGAATTACTTTTGGTGTTTCATTCTAAGAAACTTAAAATACCGAAAACATCCTTATCGTCTTGCTATAATTTGCATTTGTATTACTCCAAACTACACCTGGAGATCTAGGTTTGTTTCCTTACATATTAATTATGAAACATGGGTAGTTTCCCACCATTTCACTCAAATTTGCATTGATATTTAACTTTGGTCGTAGAGGGGGTTTATTTTTTAGAGAATTACATTGTGCTGGAGTAATCTCAAGCTCATGCAGTTGATTTTCTTTTGTATTATTTTGTTTATTAGTTTTTAAACACGATTTTCATATTTCATACGATTATAGAAAAGGCCACGGCCATGAATTTCCAAATAGCATTAATCATGGTTTTTGTTTTTGAATTTTTTCAGTGACAATTTCTAGTTTTGAATTTCCAGATCCGCAAGCACTGCAGCAGTCCTCAACTGGAGCAAATAATGAGAGCCCAGATGGATAAATTGAAAGCAATGAAGATAGCCGTAACCTATGGGCGCTGAAGATCAACGAGGCATTGAAGGGGTTATTGGCATGTGAAAAGATTCATGTTGAAGATAACTTCACATGAAAATTGAAGAAATATTCCAGAGCTCATGGACATCGATCAACCTCTAAAACTGTTTTTTTCCTTCTTCCTTTCTTTTATCGAATTCTTTTATTATTATCATTTAAACGGATCCATTTATGTAATGCACATTATCTCCTAAGTCCTATATTTAATTGACAACCATTTTGAATAATGATTTTCACAATTTATATTTGAAAATCAGGAATAATATATGAACTTCTCGTTCAATGAAGAAGATTTTGTTAACACGTGCGCTCTAACTATTGAAGGAGCATGCCATTCAATGGATAGAGTTTAAGTTGCACTTAGCAATATCCTCAATAGTTCCGAAGTACTGATACGGGGAAAGAAATTTTCAAATGATATCAAAGCAAGACAAATACAATTCACACGAGATACATTTTAACGCAACTTAAAAGTACCGCTACATAAAATATTTTCAATTTCCAATTTATGAAAAGAATATGCAACCGGCAACGCGAAAGTAGTTTGTATGGAATGCTCAATGCTATAACCTAGTTGGACTGCAAGATTAGTGTAGAAATTCTGGATATTGATCAAAGTGTTCCTCTCTCTCAATCTTCTTAATTCTCTTCATGTACCTTTTACATTAGACTCTTAAGTTCAAGTTCCATGCTAAATTGAACACTTCGGCAATTTATTTGGAATAAGGAAAACCATGTGATCGAAATTAACATTCATTAAATTCAAGAACTACAAGAATGGCCAGGCTCATATATTTGCATAATGGCATTTTTAGGAGAAGATCCTTGTGATGTCCATGGTCAATCTAACAATGTTCTCATAAGATGACCCCCCTTGTATAGTTGCACTTTTAGCTCTCTGCTTCCAATGTATAACATTCTTTCTCATTTCCTTCCCTTTATCACCTTCCATCAGTTCCTTCAATTTGCCAGTAACTTGCTCTCTCTGCACATCTTCATCTATCTCTATGCCAGTTCCCCATTGCTTACAAATGTATCGAGCATTCGTGCATTGATCATCAAACCTTGGCCAACAAATCATCGGCACACCACTATTGACGCTCTCTAGAGTTGAATTCCATCCACAGTGTGTTAAGAAGCCGCCAATAGAATTATGTGAGATGACTTCCTCTTGTGCGCACCAACTCAATAAGTAGCTCCTATCCTTGGTTTTGTCAATGAAACCTTTAGGCAATATGTCACAATGTCCTTCCACAAGGTCAGGCCTAATTACCCACAAAAATGGATGGTTGCTATTTGCAAGGCCCCAAGCAAACTCGATCAATTCTTCGGTTGTAATTGTAATCAGACTCCCAAAGTTGACATAGATCACTGAACTTGGTCTTTGTTGATCTAGCCATTCCATGTAACCATGATCTTCTTCTTTCCAAAGGTTTAAGCACAGAGATTTAGTAGGACCGGTTACAATATGGCTAAGTAAAGGACCTATAGTGTATACCTTCTGAAACATAGAATTCAGGACGTTTAAGACATCAGTCTCCAATAAGTCAAAGGTGTTGAGTATCAAGCCTTTAGCTTCTAGACATTTTTCTGATGCAACCTTGCCGAATTTGAAAATGAGACCGTCGGCGTCAACTGTTCTGATGAAGCTAGGGAGGTCTCTCAGTCGGATGTCTTTCAGTCCCGGAAGGAAATCAACAGGTGTGTCCAGATATCCATTTGTTAACTGGCTCTCATCTGTATTTAAACAAGAAATCTTTATTAACCATGCATGACGTGTAATTGGAACTAATTAATAAGCGCCAAAGGTTGAAATTATACTCATTAATTGCATATAGACTAATTTACTATCACCCAATTGTGAATAGACCCTTTGTAGTTGTACGTGGACAGATCTCCCCTACTACCACCCAGTTGCGAAATTGATCCGGTAAGTGACTTTTTGGACAATTTACACACCCTCGTGAGGTCTATTTCGCAAAAAAAAAAAAAAAAAAAAAAAAAAAAATCTTTCTCCGAGTGTAAAAGAGCCAAAAGGATCACTTGGGGTCTATCTACAACAATAGATGTAAAAGGAGTGGATTTGGATCCTCTCCACTACAAAAAAATAGTGGAGAGACCACTACTTTTAATCTTAAACGTTGATTATTTAGTAGGCGGTTATAATACAATCTAAATCTAACACTTACCATACCCCCGTGTATTGCACTCATTCCTAATTAGTAGGCGGTTATAATACAATCTAAATCTAACACTTACCATACCCCCGTGTATTGCACTCATTCCTAATTTGCACTAAAAGAAAAAATCATAACCATCAACTAGATAATCAATGGTTGTGATTATGTAGTGGTCCCTCCACTATTTTTTTTTGTAGTGGAGAGGATCCGAATCCAAAAGGAGTATATCCACAATAGGGGCGATAGTACAGAGGATCTCTATAATGAACTTTAAAAATAAAAAAACAATACGAAAACAACTATGTTTTCTTACTTGTAAACTGTCCTGAAAAAAAAGAGTGTAAATCATAGAAAATATGGTAAATAGTAGATTTAGAATGAATTATTACGGCTAAGCATTAATAGGGGGTCGATCACCAATTTGAACTAGACATTTCCCTTAAAAAAAATGAACTAGAGATAGCTGAAAGAGTACCTTTTAAGGGGGTGTAACCTCTTTGAATGAGATCGTCTAAGTAGAGCGAGCCAATGAAACCACAAGCGCTCATCGTCATAAACACAAACGCAGGAATTCTCAACTCCTCAGCAACATGTAGAGCGAAGGTCATTAGCCAATTATACACAACGCAGGTAATTTTAGGCACACCTGTTGAGTTATTGAGCCTCATCAAGAGATCCTTAAAGGGCGCAACACAATTCTCGTACGTCACCAAGCACCACTTAACAACATGCTCTTGGCTTCCTGAACTAGGTAACGAAACTCCGTCGGGGATAATCTCGAATCGAAAACCTACGAAGCCTTGAAGAGCATCAGGGCCTTGAGATGCGAGTACTTTTTGATGGGTGTGGTCGGTGGTGACGAACGTGATGAAGAAGCCTTTGGAGTGGAGGATATCAGCTAGTTTGAGCATGGGATTTATGTGGCCTTGGCCAGGAGCTGAAAGCATCACTACGTGCGGCCTTTCCATCGATCTCTTTTAGAATTTGTCTTGGGTTTAATTTGGAAGCGGCACAATGGTTTCCTCCCTTCTTAAGGATTTCATGTTTAGTATATTATTATGAGCGAGTTGACGTTAAGATAAATAACTGGTTGCGTAGTAATGTGGTTAGCTTTGGAGCGTTGCTCTTGAAGCGTATATACGTGTGAAAAGAAAGAATCCTTTGCTTATTGATTTGCTTAGGATATTCATTGGATTTTTTTTTCTCTTTTTCTATGAACGCATTGAATTTGACTTGTCGTCGCCATATTTATTATTATTTGTCTGTTTTTATCTTCAACAAAAAGATGTCAAATTATTTCAGCCGAAACATCATAATCATAAAGTATAGTAATTAAAAGGGTAAGTGATCACATAAACATAAATTTGACTTGATTATTTTTCACTTGAAACCCCGTAATAGCCTAAGGGGGTTTATTAGTTGAGGATTTTTTTATTGGGACCAAGACTTTTTCTAGGATTTGACTTTACAGTGATAATTGGTTTATGATTAGAATTTAGATTTTAACTTCAAGGTATTATTGGTTTAGAACTAGGGACTTGGATCTAGCTTCGTGATATTATCAGTTAATTAGGATTATGATTAAGACTAGGATTTCAAAATCCAAATCACATTCCTACTCTACACATTCTAGTAGGAAATTTTTTTATAAAAAGTCCAAGTAAAAATTACTGGATTGTGATCTCTCTCGTTGGATTTTCTTTTCTCCTTCCATTGATGAGTCCATATTTAAAAGAAGCATACTAATAACTAATATTTACAAAATATCTACGATTAGTATTAAATATACATTTAATATCCCATAGTCAGTACCCGGTTTTAACTATTTTAAATTAAATATTTAAATATATTTCATACATAAAACAAAATATAGTTAATAAATAACATTTAAATATTAACTAAATTTATTATTTTGCATATTTTAAATATATAAAATCATGTAATATTTATATTAAATATATAATTTGTATTCACATATTAGATAATCAATATGGTAATTATGTAAATATTAAATGTAAGTGTTTGGGTCAAAAGTTGATGTTTTCATTGTCATCGAATCTATTACAACTTTGGTCATTACAATAAACTCAAATAAAAAATTATTCTTTTTATAAGATCTCCTTTATACAATGAAAATAAAGATTACAACTCTTGTCAAACAGCGCAACGGATCGACGTTTATCACCCGCTGCTTGCGTGGGATCTTTGCCTGTGCTGGGGACGTTAATATCCGTAGATCGCCACGGATCAGATCCGGTTAGCAGAAGTTGGATAATCAATGCTCTCACTTCACGAAGGAAGTAATTGCAGTAGCGGCGATTTTGACTAAGCAAAATCACGGTTCTTCTCGGGATTTAAGACTAAGCTTAAATCCAGAGGAATAGGGGACGGGTCTCAGATCTCTCGAACTCCACTCTTTATGCACAGGAGATCGCCAAGATCTGCTAACCCTCTCTGAAATTCGTGGCTATGCACTTGAGAAACCGGCAGCACCTCGCCTTCTTGATCTCCTCCTCGAAAATGAACACTAGAGCTCTTATTTATAGGCTTGGTTGACGGTTTCTTTAGATCAAAATGAGGGATCCTTTCTATCTTCAGTTAGAAATTGCATAACCACTGTATCGGAGCAGTTGGAACTCCCAAATCCGAAAGAATCCATAAAAGAACTGAAAAAATCAACTTTTGGCCGAACAGTCACCCGTGGTTCGGCCTTGGCCGAGCCACTGGTCTGACCGAGTCGCTTTGGCGCGATTCGGTCGCTAGGGGCTTTATCTGTTTTTCGGGTTTTGACTTGTCCCGTACACGGGCCATTTGGAGGTGGCCGGTGAGTGTATAGGCTATTCGGTTCGCCGTTTCGCTTCATGTGTTCATCGGCGTCGGATAATCCTCTTAGACTTAGATAGTGGCGTTCATCACATTCTCTCTATCCCGAGCTGTACATGGATACCTATAGGCATTTTTAGACGCCTACAGTAAGTAATATTTAAAATTAACTAAGAAAATAGTAAATATTTAGTCGCGTAATTAGTTGTAGTTGTTTAACATATTTCATATTAAAATAGTTATTTTTAAATACTTTTTAATCAGATTCTTTAAGTAAATTTTAATAATTAAAACATTAAATATACTTTAATATTTTATACTATTTAATCATTTGTAGCTTTAATATTAAATATTATGCATTTATAAATTTTATAATATATTTTATATGTAAATTTATAATTATTTATCATATATAAAATAATTTACTAAATATTAAATATTAAATATATACTTAGTATTCATCTCAAGTTATATACTTACATATTAGATAAGAAATATAGAAAATAAATACTATTAAATCTAATTAATAATCCATATATAAAATAATTAAAATATTAATATTAAGTAAGTTTATAATTGTATTGAATATTTTTAAAAAAATATTTTATATTTAAATATATACATATTTAAATATACAAATTAATAGTAAAAATTTGATCTTTAATTGTAATTATAGAACATTAAAATTTATTAATAATTATAAAAAAATATTAAATGAATAACATTTATATTTTTTGATGAAAGAATAATTATGTTTGTAGATGGCTATTTAACACAGTCTAAGCATCCATTCGAAATCCTTCCTAAAGGTCCAGAAGTCTAAGCAAAATATCATATTCCTAATCCAAATCCTAGATGTTATAGTCGTTTTAGTGTTAAAAAGTAATCCCTAATTAATAGCAAATAAGTGTCACACATTATGCGTAATCGAGCCAGTTCTTCAATTCAAGATAACCAAAAACCCAGCTCGGGTGACTCGACACGCCGATATCTCGCAAGAGCGACTCGAAAGGCATTATTTGTCGACCCCTGGCTAGGTCGACTTCTTAACCAATCCACTCGACCGACCATCCGGTCGCCATCTCGAGAAGGAGACTCAAAAGACGATACTTCTCGACCTTCTACTGGACGAGTAGAAAGGCGACGACTACCTCAAGTCTCGAGCTCTCTCCAGTGCACCGACAGTTGATCACCTCACAATAAATACCATTAAATACATGATTAGCGCTATCATTTCTCTGACCTCAATAGTCTTTATTACACATCAGACCACGTCGGCACCGCACCCCCAGTCACTTCACATTAAATGCGAAGGCGACCTCCCCTCCACTCGTCGGTCGATACCTATAAAACAGATGCTGACTTGGCCGCCAGCCCATACTCGGTTGAAGTTATGATCCTACCCCTCTACTACTTCTATAAATAGGGGTACTATTTTCAATAAAAAGGTAAGATCTTTATCTCTACCCATAGTTCATAAGAACTTTTATATATAGTTCAGTTACTTCTCCACTCAAGCAAATAACTAACTTGATTGTCGGAGGAACAATCGGAGAACCCAACTCCGCCTTCTTATGAATTTTTACTTGTGCAGGAGCCCACTTCAAAACCAGATATTCGGATGGTTAGAGAACCTCTGTCAAGCAAATAAGTTCTCTCATTGACTGTTTGATATCAGCCACCAACACTAGAATATAGGATTCTCGGACTAACAATCCAAGTCTTACCAAACAATCCCGAATGAATAACACCCCTAATCCTATATATTTTGAGTTCTCAATCAGGGAAGATCACATAAACATCATAAAGTAGTTCTTGAGGGAGTTAAGTGACAAAATAATCAAATTGATGTGGGGGGATTTTCTAAAGTTCTCAGGCTTATTTGGGGTTTATTGAGAGTTTCAAATAAGCGCTCTCAAGGCCCAAGCTTATTAGGGGTTCAGCAAGCTTATTAGGGGTTTAGTGAAAATTTCCCATATGATATGATATATGTTCCTATTCTTATTTTCAATTTATTAGAGCTACGTTGATATCTAGATATATTGATTGATTGCACTGTATGCACAGTTTTGAAGCAAAGCCCATGTGAAATGGAACCCTTAACTAAGAATAAGGTTAATCAGTTGCCGAAGAAATTATTAGTGATTTACCATTTATTGTTTTCCCATATCTAAATTTCATTTTTTTCTTATTTTTGACTGGAATTGAACAATGAAGTCAACCAGAGAAGTTAACTTATCAATTAGATTACATCTTCTTAGTTTTCTAGTAGATATTAACAATTGAATTCACCAAAGAGCTTATCTGGATTCCTTTTTTTTTTTCTAGTAGACTTGAAAGGTTTAAGTCAAACTTTACCAGATGAACCTATTTTTCGTCTACCTCCATTGATGTATTCTTTGGCATTAAAAAAAAAGGCCTAAGAGCATTTGGGACATTCTGCGAGATTCTTTTTTTTATTTTCAATGTTAGCACATGTTAGATTGTTATAAGTTTATTTGTGCTAGATCCCTGCAGTATCTTTGTTTTGAACTTACTTACTGTCCTTACAGTTTCACTGTTGAGAAAATTTCCCCAACTTTTTGACTATTCATTCTGGATGAAATTTTGGGAAATATTGCTCCTTGATGGAAGTTTATTCGAAGGAAAAACAGTTCAAAAAAAAAAAAAAAAACACCTCGGGTCTATTTGCATTAATGCTACTAACCCCTTTTCCCCCTTAAGAAAGAGATTAATGGTACACGTTGCAAGACGTTTTTCTTTTTTACATGTCTTTTCGTCATACCATCGTCAACAAAGCCGATTACCTGGATTCGGATCCTCTTCACTATCTAAAAAATAGTGGAGGGACCACTACATAATCACAACCATTGATTATCTAGTTGCTGATTGTGATTTTTTCTTTGAGTGCGAATTAGGAATGCGTGCAATACACGGGGATACTGTGAGTGTTGGATTTAGATTGTATCATAACCGCCTACTAAGTAATCAACGATTGAGATTAAAAGTAGTGGTCTCTCCACTATTTTTTTGTAGTGGAGAGGATCCAAATTCTCCTAGTTTGTTAAAAACCTTGAAATTAAGAGATAATTATTGTATTGGAATACAAATTTATTTGCTGAATACAGATGTTTCCAAAGCAGTAACATTATTCATGAGATTAACCGTAAAAGATCACAACTTTTCCTAACAGCGCATTTCATCACAGCAATCTCTTGAGCTAATCAAGATAAAACATTCAGAGCTTTCCCGTAAAGTTGAATTTTGCGCAGCTCGTCCGCTTAAGGAGCAGAGAAGAAGTAAATCCCAGCCTCTTCCTCCTCAGATCAAACTGAAGCAGGTGGTCCTCAATCTGATGCCCTCCGATGACAATCGAGGTCCTCGGTTTCGCTCCTCCATCCACAAATCCGAGGCACAAAACTCCCTTCTTCGCTTCCACCATCGAATTCGCCCCGTAAATCCTCCAAACAACGTGATGATTATGCAACACGAGGTCGATCGGAGGCACTGAGGGCCCAGTGCCGGAGCTCACGATGTCCGCAGCATTATAACACAGCTTAAAAGGAGCAACGGGGGCAACACTCTTGACCTTATCCTTGCTCATTCCAGCAGCAAATGCGTCGGCCACGGCTTTGTAAATAGACGACTCCATCACAGTATAGGGAGCAACAGTACTGATCTTCGTCCCCCCTCTCCCTTCTCTGTCGATCTCCAGCAGCGATGCTTTCACCGGCACGACATCCCAATTCACCTTGATGTGCTTCACCTGAATAAAGTGCTCGACCGATCTCTCTCCTTTTACATAGGAGTTGGCGGTGCTCACGTTGTTGATGATCAGCGGAGTGTAGATAAAAGACTGGGATAAGTCATAATCGGGCATGAAGTTGTAAGGCCCGTCGCCGAAGAAAATGACACCGTCAGAAGCAGTAGAGGGGGCGAGGCAAATCGCGAACTTCGGCTG
>NC_033796.1:5424070-5443950 GCF_001876935.1 Asparagus officinalis
GGACGAGGGGGGTACGGGCATTTATACGGGTTACGTATTGGTTAGTGTATCGGTCTTTTTTGACGGGGAGGATGAGAGCGTGGGGTTTGGCCGAAGAGACGCGGAGAACCGGGAGGAGACAGGTGAAGATTAGGAGACAAAGAGAGATTAATGATGATGAAGCCATGGCTGTGAACTGGAATTTGTGCTGTGAGAATGAAGGGGAGCGCTCTTTTATAGTGCCCTGGTTACGCAAGAGGTTGATTATTTTAGAGACCCGTTGGTATTTGACTAAGGACAAATTTTTAAAACAGTCCCCTTTGGATTTTTAATCCCCAAAAAATCTATTTCTAGCTTATTTTTAGAAAACAACATGGTTTCAGTCGAAACCGATCTAGTTTTAGCTTTAGCGTTGAAACCATGTCGATTTCTGGAAAAAAAAATTTGAAACTTCACGGGAGTTGAACTCCCGTAAACTTTAGTAGCTTACTAAACTTCACGAGAGTTCAACTCCTGTGAAGTTTCATAGTTCAATTTTTTTTGAGCTATAAAACTTCACGGGAGTCGAACTCCCGTGAAGTTTCGAATTTTTTTTAGAAACCGACCTAGTTACAGCGCAGATGCTGAAACCAGGTCGGTTTCTGAAAATAAGTTGGAAATGAGTCTTTTTTTTACGATTATTATTATAAACGTGATTGTTTTTGAAAATTTATCCATTTGACTAACGATGGTCCTGCATGCAACTATTTTATTTTCATTGGTTTTGAATGCTTGATAATTTTAGGAGCACATGGTGTACGTCTTTAAATGAAGTATATGGTTTACTTTGCTGGTTTTTATAGAGATTCCGCGAGCAGTCGCTCGAGAAGACGTACAAATTAATTGACTATTCCCCAGTGAAGGATCTTCTTCTTGCTCCATTATTTTACTCCACGGAGCGAGAAGACTCGGATTAATGAAGACGGTGGGCTGAGGGCACAATTTTACGATTATTATTGGATTTGCATTTAGAATTATTTTGTAGTTTTACCAATTTTTAATCTTTATTGCAAAAAGTATTCTGTAGGACAGTTAAAAAAAGAAAGAGTAATAGAGTGCAAGGTCATGCTGTTAAATATGAAAACAGGCAAGATAGGATGCACTTTTTGTCTTTAAAAAAAGAAGGAAGAAAGGTTTATTTGCTGAAAACCGTAGGAATGAATCATATTCTTTTATAACTCTCTTGACTCGTAGCCATTTCAAATATGTGAAACCCCCAATTCTGCCATAAACGACAGTACGATATGATCCATGTTCACTACGTGTTTAAAGCCTGTCTGTTTACTTGTACTAGGTTTCTCCTAATCTCTCCCTGTTCTTGCTGCTACATATGTCATTTGTCAAGAGGTACATCATATAGAGCAATAGCATGATTAGTTGCACACCGATGAAACTTCTCAATCACTCTGATTTCTGTCTAGGTCCTGTCCATGAATTTCCTTTAATTGCAGGGTTTGTGCATTCCTTTATCCAAGACTTGCAGACTGCTTAGCAAGATCCAAAGAAGAGCTTGATGCATCCTCATCATTTGGTATATCCTTTTAAGCCTTATCAAAAAGACTGTGTATTTACACTTCAAAATTATCTTTACTAGGAAATAGTTGTATTCTTAACGAGTTTCCAAGATGGCAGCTTATCAGATACCATATTGTTTACTTGTTTTGTCCCGGAATTGTTATTGCTAATGCCGTTGATGGAAATTTCCTATTATAATTATTTGATGCAGATCGGAAAGACCAAAACGAGAAGCAGAGAGATTAAATCATTTTATGTTTCATACTGTACTATCTGTGGACGGTACTCACTGTTTGGGAAGCTATAAAGGATGTAGTGATGTGCCTTTGTAAATAGAACCAGGTGCACCAAGAAACAAGTGTATGTTTTATTTGATGTTCCAAAATTCAAAATTTCAATCCATGTTTTCCCGCAGCTTGAAATCCATCATTATAGTTGTATTTCCACTTATTATATATGTAACTTAGGTAGTCTTTCCCTTTGCAGGAACATGTACTGGAGAACATAGCTTTGATACTGAAAAATTAAGGTAATGACTTCCTGTCTATATATGTTTATATAATTTTCTCTGATTGATCAGAGTAGTAGTTATGTTAGTGGGGCACACACTGTATTAGCCATATTTTCCCAAGCATTAAAGTATTGACATTTGATAGGATTATGTGCATAGCGAATGAATAAAATAATCACAATAACGAAAATGACTATAGGCCATTCATGTGCCCTATCTTCTAACATGCATAAGATTTATAATACATCTTTTAAAATTGTAGTCGTTTAGTTGGATGAACAATAATATTTTTCGATAATTGAATTTGGCTAAGGGTGTCTTGCCAGGTATCCCCTAATCCCCTGGGATGTCCTTGCATTGGAAAACAAGTCAAATGCTACACAAAGCGAGGGTAATATATTACACCAAATGTTCACTCAAACCTATTCCCTAATCGGTTGATGTTAACAGTATGGATATACCAATTTGAGATATTTGCACCCAACTAAATGTCTTCGCTACTACTGTAAATGAAAGAATAGGTACACAAAATA
Organism: Asparagus officinalis; assembly: GCF_001876935.1. Lineage (NCBI taxonomy): Eukaryota > Viridiplantae > Streptophyta > Magnoliopsida > Asparagales > Asparagaceae > Asparagus > Asparagus officinalis. Next base: position 5,426,648 of record NC_033796.1, read on the forward strand.
AGGCACGGTGCATTTGGTAACCATGGGAGCCTGGATGAAATGAGAAGTGTGTATCATTATGTGCGCATTAATTCACATACATTGCACATTCCAAGTGGCCGTGGTAAGACCTTCATGAAGACAACTTAGGCTTGATGAAGACGACTTAGCACCTGATAGTTTATATTTTCGTTTTTGTGATGCAAAATCACTTTAGTGATAATTGATTCCAGAACTGATGTAGATCAATTGCTCCACAAAACATGTGTCCATGACATCACTCCTTTGGACAGCACGCAGGAAAATTTTTAAAGCATATTAATTCATGTAAAACCTCATGCACGGCACTTTTGTTTCTTCTTTTTTCTTTTTGTTGGTGCATCATAATAAGTTCAACTCCAACCTCTCAATATTGTTTTTCTTCTCACTTTTACTATCTTGAAGAAGAGTTCATCATCGAGGCATCGAGAACTAAGAAAGAATAAGGACTGTCCTGGATCCAAACAATATCATGAACACAGGAAAGTTAATTCCTTGTCATGCTTGTTTACAATTTGATTGTTCTTCTTTTCACCTGCTTATTCTCAGGATTGTTGGAGCTTGTGGTTTCTATGAGACTGTTAAATAAAATATATCTCTAGAAATTAAATGAAGCTTGCATTACTCAGCCTTATAGTGAAACAATTTTTACGTTATCCTTTTCCTTGCAAATGAGCTATAATTATACATACCATCACCTCAAAAGAGTATATGATAATTCATGCTTGTAGATTCTTATGGGTTTTCATGTGATGTGGAGATAAAGCCAATGTGATTGAATTTCTCACCTGCTCCATCCAAGATTCTTCCAATAATTTTTTACTCTTTTTCATCTGGATAAAGATATAAAGACAAACAGGTTTCCTTTGTGAGTGCACAAAAATACATCTTTGTTGATCGCATGAGATCGACACCCTATGAGAAGATTTCTGTTGATCCCAACACCCCATGCCCATATTACTTTATTAAGTGCATTAGATTTTTTAAATTAACTTACAATTTTAACTGAAATATTTCACACAACAATCTGTGAATTTTGATCAGCCCTTCATGGGTTGGCTGTAAAGTTAAAATTTGCACAGGTTGACCCCCAAACACGCAGACTATTAAATCCCAACATCCTTTGTTTGAGATCAAACTGAACCAGGGTGTCCTCAATTTGATGCCCTCCGATGACAATGGATGTCCTCGATTTCACTCCTCCATCAAATGGTGTCCTCATTTTTACTCCTCCATTTACAAATCCGAGGCACAATACTCCTTCCTTTGCCTCAACCATCGAATTTGCTCCCCAAATCCTCCATCGAATATTATCACTATGCAGCACAAAATCAATTGTAGGCACCGCAGGTCCAGTGTTTGTGCTACGGATGCCCGCAGCACTATAACACAGCTTAAAAGGAGCAACTGAGGCCACCCTCTCAATATTGCTCTTGTTCATTGCGGTGTCAAATGCAACAGTCACTGCTTTATAAATTGATGTCTCCAATAAAGTATAGGGAGCCGTAGTACTAATCTTTGTCCCACCAATGCCTAGCCTGTCGATCTTCAGCAGCTCCTTGTTCACCGGCACAACTCTCCCATTGACTTTGATGGAGGTCACTCTGATGAAGTGGTCGACTGATCTCTCTCCAAGCGTATAGGATTTTGCGGTGCTATAGTTGTTGGTAATAAGTGGAGTGGTGACCATAAACAGGGAGCCTTGCACACTGGGGATAAAGCTATAAGGAATCTCACCAAAGAAAATGACGCCATCAGATGACGTCGAGGGCGAGAGGCAAATCGCGAACTTTGGTCGCAGCCTGAATTCGACCGCCAGCTGAATCGGCAATGCGATTCGGTTCCGTGCCAAGCCGGCCATGCCACTGGCGCCTTGGGCAAGGCCTTTGAGTAGGTGACGTGGTGCACAGGAGAAAATGAAGTTTGAAGTATTGACAACAGGACCGGGATTGTAGCCGTCGGTTGATTGAAAGGCGAAGACATCTTGGGCGAGCTCGCCGAAGGTGCCGAACGTTGGGGACTCTGGCATGCCATTGCAGGCATTTTTGTTGCAGCCGGGGCGATGAACCATATTGCAGTCAGTGCAGCCCTCGACAGGCTGTTGCAAGTTGCATTCTGGAGTGTGGCAGTTTACAGGACGGTAGGAGGAGGATACGTAGTCTGAGTCGCAGTCGACCCAGAGGTATCGGCCGCCGAGGTCTACTACTAATTTGAGAGGGACAAGAGGGATACGGGTATTTATACGGGTTACATATTGGAGGGTAGCTTGGTCTTTTTGGACGGGGAGTAGGAGAGCATGGGGTTTTGCTAAAGAGAGGGAGAGGATTGAGAGGAGAAATGAGGAGAAGAAGAGGCAAAGGGATGAAGAAGTCATGGTGCTATTGAAATTTGCGTAATGAGCATGATGATCAGCTCTATGTATAGAAGATGTTTGGTGAAAGGCTAGTTGCAAGTTTTGATTAAGGATTAAAGAAGAATAGCTTAGATGGTGTAGGTTAGTTATAATTATCCGTTAAGGAAGGCTAGTTGCTTTTTTGAGTAACGAAGGCTAGTTGCTATCTCTGGACAAGATGAGTTATTATTTTAGAGAGAGAGCTTATAACTTTGACTATAGTGGGTATGGACTTTGACTTTTATGGGCACATGTACGTTGTCTCCTATTATGAGTCCGACCGGTAATCTAGGAAAGGGATATACAGATTGATGGACCGCAAGTGTGGGTAGAGCAGAAATTCTTTATAGACATAATTGAGGAATTTCGGAGTGAGGAAGCAAACAACATCTAAGAGCAATTCAACATGTCCCCGAATCAGCAATGGACTCTTATACGTCTTTGTTCATTATGGTAAAAATCATACACGAATCTTTTCACAATTGAGTAGTATTGAAGTGGTAATCTAATTTTAATAACGCTATCAAATTTCTGTCCAATTTCACGAATGGCTGTGTGCCACTCAGCTAGGATATTGGTTTGGTTGTTAACCATGCCTTCTATCATCACGATCGAGTCACTAGTGGGATTGTTATAGTAAAACACTCATCATTACATGGTTTGATGAGCGTAGTAGCTGCGCATCGCGAATTTTCTGTCGGGATAGTCCTGTAAAAGTGAGAAAAAATTTTTTAATACGTAACAACCAACCATAAGTTTAACAACCAACTCATAAGGCTAATAAAAACTCATAAATATCTACTGAGGTTAGCAACCAACTAATAACATTAACTACTAATTAATAACATTAACAACCAACTTATAAACTTAGCAATCAATTCATAATCATCTCATAAAGGTTGATAATTAACTCGTAACCTTAACAACTAACTCTATGTAACCAATGCATAATGTTAAAAACCAACTCATAATCTAACAACGAACTCATAAGGAAATTGAAATTGAAATGCTTACACATTTTCTGGAGAAGTTTGAGTGTTCTGAAAAGTTGAGGATTCCCCAGCAGAGGTAGCATATAAGTTTATATCTGTAAATCCATTACGACGACAATACTCGAACATCAACCTCAAGTCGTCGTCATTATCAATTGTAAAACTGAATTTCTTTTTCCTTTCGAATATGAATTTCAGTGAAAGAGATTGCAATTATAGTTTAAGCCTTTGAGACACTTGAAATTTCAAGCTTATGATTTCTGTAAACTCATTGATAACTACGAAAATACTCTCACCCTTTTGTGTTTGTAATCATGCAAATGAGGGATCCATCCGTCATTTTAAAGAAAAGTAGTTGAAAAATCATAGAGGGTTTATGGAGGAGAACTAAATACCCGGGAGAGAGTAATTGGGGTAAACAAAGAGGATTTACTTTGGATGGGTGGGGATGATGGTTAGAATTTGGAGGGAAATAGAGTTTTTCCCCTCCAAAACCACTTTCTAATCACCATTAATGCCTACAATACTTCTGCCTCCTTCTCCGATGACCGACTTGAGTGAGAGTAAATCGGTTACGTATTTTGGTCTTCTCATATTTGAAAGTACACATAAGGGGGCTAAAGGAATTTCAGAATTGCTTTTGGGGGTTTTAGGAGCGTTGAAAGAGTCTGGCGGGTACACTTGTTATTGTTTTGGGGGCTAGAAGCAAATTTCCCTTTTGTTTACTTTATTTTGAGTTTAACAAGAGAAGCTATATTGGGTATGGACTTTGACTTTTATGGGCACATGTACGTTGTCTCCTTTTATGAGTCCGACCGGTAATCTAGGAAAGGGATGGACAGATTTTATTTATTTTATTATGGGTTAACAAGAGAACTTCGCTAAGATCCTTTAGACAGTAGTATCACATCCCTGAGCGTGGTTAAGAGCAGCTTCAACCGGGCTGTATTTCTCTAAAATGCAGCCCGGTTGAGCTCCAACCGGACTCCAATTTTTGGAGTCCGGCTGCAAAAACACCCACTCGGCTGCATATTTGGAGTTTTTGCTCCAAATATGCTGCCCCCCTCCAAACCACTATTCCCCCTAAAAAATAACAATAATACCCTTCTAACTAACTAATTATTTTTAGATATTCAACTTAAAATCAAGATAAGTTTATTTCTACTAATTATTTTTAAATAAAAGTTTTACAGTTGAAAATGTTTTGTCGATACCTTCAAAATGAGACTAATATTAAATAATATTAATTGAAATATAAAATTTCAAGAACCAAGTAATTAAAAATAAAAAAGTCATTATTTCATTAGTAAAAAAAGTTACATCGCTTCATTTCCATGTCTTTCCCACAAATGTTCAATCAATGCATTTCGAAGTGCAAAATAAGCTTCTTTGTTTTTCAACCTCTTATGTCGAGCAAGAAACCGTTGGAATCGTTCAGTTTCCGTTATCTCCATATTTTCAGCATTCAGAATTGATTGTAGAGTTGAAATGACAACATCTTCTTGCTCATCGCGTTCATCTTCGACAATCATATTGTGCATTATAATACAAGCAGTCATGATATCATGCAGAGTTCGTTTATCCCAAAAACGGGCTGGCCCCTTGATGATAGCAAATCGTGATTGGAGAACACCGAATGCCCGCTCAACATCTTTTCGACATGCTTCTTGCATCATTGCAAAATATTGTTTCTTTTTATCATCGGAATTAGAAATGGTTTGAACAAGTGTTGGCCATTTCGGATATATGCCATCGGCCAAATAATAACCGACATCATAATTTTTTCCTTGAATTGTGTAATGAGCAGGAGGAGCAATACCTTGTGATAGATTGTCGAACAAATTAGACGACTGCAATACATTAATATCGTTATTGGATCCTGGTAAGCCAAAGTATGCATGCCATATTCTTTAAACATACAATTGCAGTTGACTCACCGATCCTAACATATTTGTCAGTACTATCTGCTGATGTTCCATACGCCAACATGCGAAATGCCGATGTAACTTTTTGTAAAGTTGATAGCTCAAGTTTGCTGACACCATCCATCTTCTGTACGAAGAAGTTGTCATGCTCACGTACTGCCTCAACTATACGAAGGAATAAACTCCTGTGCATCCGGAACCTTCTACGGAAGAGGTTTGCACCATATGTAGGGTTATCAGAAAAATAGTCATGGTAAAGTTGAGAATTACCTTCTTCCCTCCCGCGATTGATCACCAAATGACCAGGAACTGAGCCAATACGCTTTGGCCGCTCTGCCTCTTGAGAGAGATAAGTCATTATTTTACTATTAGAGGCATGTACGCGAGCTAAGAGTTCATCTTCCTTCTCCCATTGTGTCATATCTTCCTCCCAATCTTTAATGTACTGAGACCATATTTCGTCGTCAGAAGAAGAAGAAGAAGAAGAAGAAGAAGAAGGTAGATGTGACGGTCCGGCTCCATAGTTCATTGATGAAGAAGTTATTTATAGAAATAATCATATAAGTTGTGAGTTATTTAGGGATGGATGTAATGTCATTATATAATATGACTCCCCGCATTGGATTCTTTTCAGCATTGGCTTCTCACCCCCCACATTGGATTCCTTTCGTGTGGAGACTCCCCACATTGGATTCTTTTCAACATTGGCTTCTCACCCCCCCATTGGATTCCTTTCCTTTCGTGTTGGAGACTCCCCACATTGCATTCTTTTCAGCATTGGCTTCTCACCCCCACATTGGATTCCGTTCGTGTTGGAGACTCCCCACATTGGATTCTTTTCAGCATTGGCTTCTCACCCCCACATTGAATTCCTTTTGTGTTGGAAACTCCCCACATTGGATTCTCCTAGTGTTGGAGACTCCCCGCATTGGATTTCTTTCTTGTTGGAGACTCCATACATTGGATTCCTGGTGTTGGAGACAACCCACATTTGATTCCTTTCGTGTTGGAGACTGCCCACATTGGATTCTTTTCAGCATTGGCTTCTCACCCCACCACATTGGATTCCGTTCGTGTTGGAGACTCCCCACATTGGATTCTTTTCAGCATTGGCTTCTCACCCCCACATTGGATTCCTTTCGTGTTGGAGACTCCCCACATTGGATTCTTTTCAGCATTGGCTTCTCACCCCCGCATTGGATTCCTTTTGTGTTGGAGACTCCCCACATTGGATTCTTTTCAGCATTGGCTTCTCACCCCCGCATTAGATTCCTTTTGTGTTGGAGACTCCCCACATTGGATTCTCCTGGTGTTGGAGACTCCCCACATCTGATCCCTATATAATACTTGCACAATTGTCATATCTCCACCACAACTCTTCTTATTCTATATTCATAACTCTTTACATTCCTCCTTAGATTATGGCATCTAGTCGGGGAAAATCTTTTTTACAAGAAGAAGACCAAGTTTTATGCGCCACGTGGCTCGAAATTTCTCAAGATCCAGTCATGGGTTCTAATCAAAATAAGGACAAGCTGTGGGAACGAATTTCTGTTTTATTTCATGAAAGGATTTCCAATATTTGTAATGCTCAAAGGACTCCGAAGTCTCTTTCATGCCGAATGCAATTAATTATGAAGGTCATCAGTAAATTTCGAGGATGTATTCGACAAGTCGAGCGCTTAAATCCAAGCGGTGCTTCTGAGCTTGACATTGTAAGTATTTTGAATAACATAAATCTTGATTATCATCTACTATCATGTTATTAATAAATGTTTCTTCCTCTCTTGTGGTAGATTAAACGTGCTAGGATAATATTTGCAGAAGATCCAGAAGAGAGAAAGGGGTTTCTATTTGATCATGTTTGGTCAATTTTAAAAGATGCAGAGAAATGGGCAAATATAAGTGTCAGATCGCCTGCAACTTCCAAAACTTCAAAGTCCCGCTCATCTCAGGGATCAGATTCAAGTTCTCCTGTCGTCGACTTAAATGATGATAATGAGGAATATACTCATGATGACGAAGATATGATAACAAGTCGACCGACAGGAAGGAAGAAAGAGAAGATGAGGAGGCGACAGACAACTGAATCTAACCTCGACTTGGAAACTCTCAATAAAAGCAATCAAGAAATTGTCGATATTTTAAAAAAAAAGTCACGGAGAACGAGAAAATGATAGAATACCAATGCACCAGATTATGATGTTAATGGCCGAAAACGAAAAGAAAAAAATTAGATATTCAAAGGGAACGCCAGGAAAGTAAGATTATGTTGATTAATCTTGATACTATTACTGATCCTTCGGAACGCGAGTATTTTCGAATTAAAAAATAAGAGATTTTAAATAGAAACACAACCGAAGGTTCTTCATCTGATATTCCTAATCCTGAATATAGTTATGCAGGAAGTCAATACGGAATACCTGACTACAGAAGCGGTGGATATGGAGGAAATGGCCTGCCCGATTTTTAGTTTTTTTCATGTACTTTATTTTCATGTATTTTATTTTTCTTTGTAATGTCGCGCCCGATTTTTAGTTTTTTTCATGTACTTTATTTTCATGTACTTTATTTTTCTATGTAATGCCGCTGAATGTAATATATAATATTTTTTATATTTTCAAATCTATTTAAAGTATTATAAAAGAAATCAATTAAAAATGCAAATAGAGTTTCATATAGAGGGGGTGGTTGGAGTGCCCCCCCTCTAAAAAAACATATGCCTAAGAATATGCTTTGGGGAGGCTGCATTTTGCAGCCTCCCCATTGGAGTTGCTCTAAGAGGCATCGCCTAACGCACGATCTCGAATATTTCGAGACGCTAAATTCCTGTTGTTTTTTTTTTTACTTTTAAAAATTTTCAAGCTATTTTCTGAATATTAGTCCATTAAGTCTTTTATATGGTGAAATTAATCCCTCGAATCATTGAAATTGCCATTAGGATATTAGCACCTTGTCTGTATAATTTTTTTATTTAAATACTAACAAACTTGTGTTTGAGATGACTTGTGTAGGTACGCACCATATATAAATGATAACAAGTTCAAACTAAGTTAAAATCAGCTCAAAACGATGACTCTGCAAGCAGAACATATCAATGAGCATTATGCCCATCGATGAGAAAACAGTCATTGATGAGCGATGTTTCTCATTGATGAACCTGCTGCTCAGTCATCGACTTATTAACCTATCATCAACAACAGAAACTATACACCCATTGATGAGTGTATTGCCTATCGATGAGCAAAGGAAATTGTCATTGATTTGAAGCACCTCCCATCGATCCAAAAATTATAGAAGCATCTTAGCCATCGATGAGCACATTGCCCATCAATGAGTATATTGCCCATCAATGAGCAAGTTGCTCATCGATTAGCCTGAATTTATTTAGCAACTTCTGAGATCTAATCTCATCCATTCGTTGCAATTTCTGTACCCTCTCTTCTATCATGTTTGAGATAAATGAGATTGACCTAACTTCAGAGAGAGAGAGAGAGAGAGAGAGAGAGAGAGAGAGAGAGAGAGAGAGAGAGAGCTGATCGTGGTGGTGAGTACTACGGTAGATATGATGGTTCAGGTGAACAACGTCCAGGACCATTTGCTAGATACCTAGAGGAATGCGGTATCGTCCCACAGTACACTATGCCGGGTTCACCTAGCATGAATGGTGTAGCTGAAAGACGAAACAGGACTCTTAAGGATATGGTAAGAAGTATGATTGCTCATTCTTCTTTACCAGAGTCACTCTGGGGAGAAGCACTTAAGACAGCAGCTTACATTCTGAATAGAGTACCAAGTAAAGCAGTTGCTAAAACACCTTATGAGCTTTGGACTGGTCGAAAGCCCAGTTTAAAGCATTTACATATTTGGGGATGTCCAGCTGAGGCAAGGCCTTATAGGCCAAATGAAAAGAAATTGGACTCCAAAACAGTTAGCAGCTACTTTATTGGGTACCCTGATCGCTCTAGGGGCTATAAGTTTTATGATCCCACTATAAGGAATATTTTTGAGACGGGAACAGCAACATTCTTTGAGGATGTTGAGTTTGGGGGGAGAAATAAGGTTAGAGACATTAGTTTTGAGGAGGAATTGGCTTCAGATCCAATCCATACAGTTACTTTTGACAATATTCAGGTTCCTATACCTGTTGTTGCTCAAGAAGTAAATCCGGAACCTCAAGATGATAATGTTGAACAACTCCCTGTTCCAGAAGAACAAACTCAACAACCTCAAGAACCAGTGCCATTAAGGAGATCCACGAGAGAAAGGAGAAATGCTATTCCGGATGATTATATTGTATTTCTCCAAGAACATGAGGAAAGTAGTGGAATGTTAGAAGATGATCCAATCAACTTCTCTCAGGCCATGAAAAGTTCTAACTCTCAACAGTGGATTGATGCCATGAATGAAGAGTATAAGTCTATGCAAGACAATAAGGTTTGGGAACTTGTCCCATTGCCAGAAGGTGCAAAACCAATTGGTTGTAAATGGATTTTTAAAACCAAGCGGGATGCAAATGGTAATGTGGAGAGGTATAAGGCACGTCTTGTGGCTAAAGGCTATACTCAAAAGGAAGGCATTGATTATACAGAGACTTTCTCTCCGGTTTCATCGAAAGACTCTTTCAGAATAATCATGGCACTTGTTGCTCATTATGATCTTGAGTTACATCAGATGGATGTTAAGACTGCATTTCTCAATGGAGACATTGATGAGATGATTTATATGGTGCAACCAGAAAACTTTGTGTCAGGAGACCCAAAGAATATGGTTTGCAAATTAAGGAAATCCATCTATGGACTCAAGCAAGCTCCTCGTCAATGGTATCATAAGTTTCAACAAATAGTTATCTCGTTCGGTTTTGAGATGAACATTGTTGATGACTGTGTATATCACAAGTTCAGTGGGAGTAAGTATATTTTTCTGGTTCTGTATGTGGATGGCATCTTGCTTGCCACTAATGATATAGGCATGTTGCACGAAACCAAGAGATTTCTATCAAAGAATTTTGAAATGAAAGATCTTGGGGACGCCTCTCTTCTATCATGTTTGAGATAAATGAGATTGACCTAACTTCAGAGAGAGAGAGAGAGAGAGAGAGAGAGAGAGAGAGAGAGAGAGAGAGAGAGAGTCCCTAGAGAGAGAGAGAGAGAGAGATTGAAGTTTCTGTTAGATCTACATCATAAAACTTGAGATCTAAAACCATATAGCCATGATTAATTCAAAGAGATTAACAAGGATCTAAAAGAGCGGAAGCTTATACCTGAATCCATTGCTTGATCTTGATTTTGGGTTTTGGATCTTCTAACCTTAGGGTTCTCTCTAGCCGAATTTCTCTCTAGATGGGGGTGAAGAGAATTAGAGAATGTAACCCTAGGTTAGGGACCATAACCCCTTATTTATAGATGTTGTACTTTTGTAATTTAGCCCCTCAATAAATTACAATTACAACCTGGTATCTGCACATATAACCCCATGACTTATTTAAATACCAAATTAACCCAACTTAATTGATCACTTTAGTGGGTTATCCTGAAAGATAGCAATACACATTGATTAATCATATGTGCCCACAAATAGATTTATTAGATTAAATCCAACAGTTTCCTTCATTATCAGGATCGTCCTCTAGCATTCTCGATCACATTGTCATTGTCACACATTGGGCTCGCGGGCCCGTTGGCGCAGTACAAGCCATGAGACCTACCGAGTGTAACACATTGTTTGGCTCAATTCATTGTCAAAATCGACTAGCCGATGTTACACTTGAGTCTTGGGCTTACCTATTTAAGCCACACGACTTTTCACACTTTCCCCGGTGTGGGACTAAATTATGAAATTAGGCTTTGTGAGTCTCGTTGGTATTTGTTTAATTATGAAAGCTGAACTCTGGGTGATCTACATTGGGTTGAAGTTGTGTTGGGATAAAGGTCATGCAAAGTGCAAGTGGAGAATGATTCAAAAATGGCGATTAATTGATTGTCTTCAGTCCAGCGAGTTCGGCGTGAGTGTGGATTCAAAGTATAGCTTCACAAATTAGTTTATAGGTGAGCCAAAATTGGATAGTTAAGTTCGATCATATTTTTAAGGAGGGTAACAAATGCGCTGATTGGATTGCGAAATTTGGCTTGCGGATGTCATTGGAGATCAGTATTTGAATTTCGATGAGCCACCAAATGGGATTTGCAATTTGATCCGAAGGAGAACCAACTACTCGTTTCTGTTGTATTTTTCTCTTGTTTGTTTTTTTTCCCGGGCCTAGGGCCACGATCAACTGCCAAAAAAAAAAAAAAAGAAGAAGAATTAGAAATAGTCGCGTTTTATCTTGTTTGGCCCCATATAATTTGTATCTGGGATTTATCATGCTGATTTTTTTAGTGTAATTTGTACACAACAATTAGCAGATAAGAAAACTTGTCGTGTAATAATGATTGTGTCTAATAGCTGTAAGAAATATTAGTTAGATATATGGGTGAAAAAGTATGAGCTTATTGGTTATCATTTACTGCACAATCATCCTTTATACAATAAGAAATGATAGAGTCACACTCTCCACCACATTTCCAACCACACCTCCCCTCCTGCTACAGTGCACCGGGGCCCATTTGAGATTTAAAATTTAAATCTCAAGTGGGCCCCGGTGCACTGTAGCAGGAGGGGAGGTATGATTGGAGGTGTGGTGGAGAGTGTGCCTCTAGTGCCTCTCTTATACAATTATACATCACAAAGGCGGTGAAGAACTTGAATATTTAACGAGAAGTTATCCACTTGCACTACAACAAGCGCATGTGCACGCTACCTTTTACCATTTTCAATGAATATGTTTGCTATCTTTTTTCTTCAATCGAGGTAAATTAAGATCCGTTGATCATTCGTAATCGTAATCTACTACTGGGTGAGTGAGTGTATACTTATGAGAGCGCGTGGGCTTGGATTACACTCGCGTGCACCTGTTATCAGTTGTTATTCACTGGATGATGTGTTCAGAGAATAAGTTATATTTTCCCAGAATATAAGTACAGTTAGTTATTAACGAATTTGGGTCCCTTCCACTACCAAAAAAAAAAAGAACGGAGAGATCACTAATTTTAATAATATTCATTGACTATTTAATTGATGATTATGATATATTGTGAATTGATAAATTACCATATTAGTTTAGTTTGTTGAACATATGTGATGTGACAGATTGATATATATATTTTTTTACTTCGACGACGATATGGTATATTTCATGGACCATTGTGCTAAACGCCTCCATCTTTTGGCCGGAGCTAAATCTGATGAAATAGAGGCACGTGGCTCACGTGTGTCCAATGTGACCGCCAACATCAATAGTAGTCGTGACCATTAAAATAAGCTTGGATTAGGGCTAAAAAATTAGGGTTCAATCGGGGGTGTTCTTCTTCCTCCTAGTATTAATCCGATTAGAGCAACTGAATTTAAAGATGGATTCTTTAACCTAATCTTAATTGCCCTAACCAAATTAACTTTAGGAGTAAGAACACACCCAATTGAGCCCTATTTTTATTTTTAGCCCTACTTCTCCGACTGAGAGATCACGTCCCCCCGCCAAATTCTTCCCACTTGCTTTCCTCCTCCCCAAATTATTTTTTCGACTGATGAGACTATATATCTAGTCAAGATATACTATATGAAACTTAGTATTCCGTGTGAGCCGTACCAAGTTTTGAGCAAGGCAGCATGTTTTTCACATAAATGGTCAAAGACGACCAGCTAAAGCCCTTCCAAAACAATCGAACGGGACTGATATATATATATATATATATACTAGTTCTTGTGCACGTGCAATGCACGTGGTTAAATATCAAAATTTTTATTTTTCATTTATTTTCTTACTATAAAATAAGTCGGATTCATTTTGAATTAAAATCTATAAACATGGTTTGTTACATTTTCCATAAATTTTATTTAAATATTTTTAAATATTTTATGAAATAGATGATTAATTTTGAAAATATCTTCGGGCTAGGAATAAATAACTAACAAGTTTGCAAGGGAAGATATGGTAACATAGTACATTCTTAAGAATTATTAATCTTTATTTAGTTTGTTTATAATGATAGGATCTCATTATTAACTAACTACAATGCTTAGTACATTATTTTTTTGTTGGATGCTCAAGGCAGGCAAAGAACCCATGTGAGTCCTCATCGCAATGAATGTTATACAATTTAAGTACAAAGGAGATGGAGAATGGTGTAGTTTGTGAGGGGAAACTCTAGCATCTTAATTTGATATGTGGATATATAATAGATGGAGATGGAGAATGGTGGTTTTGAAAATAGTGGGTGTGTGTGGGTAATTAATATGGTTTTTTTCGTGGTTTTCTTCGTTCATTTTCAAGATATCTGTAGTCCTGTGGAATATATATATATATATATATATATATATATATATATATATATATATATATATATATATATATATATATATATATATATATATATATATAGATGTGAAAATTGTTGCAATTTCATAATTCATAATTTTTAAAAATCCAATCTAATCTAATCTAATCTAATAAGAAGAAAATAACAAAATCACATATATGTTGAAGGAGATAAAAGTGCTATGAAAATTATTACAATTTCTAATCTGAAAAAAATCAAACATACAATATAATTATCTGCTTTAAAATAATCTAATCTAATATAATATAATAAGAAGAAAATAAATGAAAGTATTGTAAAATTTTTTGATATTTCTTGATATAAAAAAAAATCAAATATACAATATAATTAATTGCTTTAAAATAATCTAACCTAATCTAATAAGAAGAAAATAACAAAGACAAATACATGTAGAAGGAGATAAAAGTGCTACGAAAATTGTTGTAGTTTCCTGGCATATAAACATTGGTATGTGATGTTGCATGTGAGAGAAAAACAATTGTAAATAGAGTTCTATTTAAATAATAATAGTATAATTAAACTTTGAAACTAATTATGTAGTGTCGTGAACTACTTGAATTTTAGTTGGTGAGAGATCGTCACGTTGTGTCCTCATATCGCAACTGTTTATTTTAATTTTCCTTTTTTATAATTTTCAAAATGATTTTGTCTCTTTAATTTGTTTGGTAGATTTTGCAAATACTCAGTCCACATTATGTATATTTGTAGGTCTGCGTTGTTTTGGGGTTCGACCTATGCAGCGGACATTATTTGACTCACTAATTTGTTTGGTTTTTACATATACGCCATTCATCTTGTATATATTTATAAATTTGGCATTTAATAACTTCATTTAGGTTTACATTTTAATTTAAACTATATCATTATCTTCATACTATGTATATCCAATAAGAATTCATCAATTTAGAAACTTACTCTTACTTAATGGATTAATTTGAATTTCAATGGTCTTTTTGTCTACCAAAAGATTTTCCCGATTACTTAATGGATTAATTTGAATTTCAATGGTCTTTTTGTCTACCAAAAGATTTTCCCGAACTCGTGCTTTTAAAGAGAGTATGATTGATTTGACCTAGTATTTGTTATGTGAAGAGTGGGAGAGAGGGGACCTAGGAAGGAGATTATACACAGAGTGAAATGAAACATATGGACGTTGGAGGGGTTTGTGATAATTTGTTGGATGTATCAAGAGGAGCTCACTTGTCAAAAGTGTTAATGCACGAAAAGAAGCTTTCTAAGCTGCTGATTTTCTTCTTTATGAAATGTTTCCATCAGAAGAACATTAAATTTTCACTCCTTAGAATATCTAAGTTTTGTGGAACCAACACCTATGTGTAAATATTACAATTAGTATGAGATTTAAGATATGTGTGAGATTCTCTTTGATTTTTATACAAATAGTACCTATTTAAATAATAATAGTATAATTAAACTTTATGATCTAATAAAACATACAATATAAGTAATTGCTTTAAAATAATCTAATCTAATTTAATACGAAGAAAATAGATAAAAATGATGTGAAAATTATTGCAATTTCATAATTCATAATTTTTAAAAATATAATCTAATCTAATCTAATCTAATAAGAAGAAAATAACAAAATTTCATAATTCATAATTTTTAAAAATATAATCTAATCTAATCTAATCTAATAAGAAGAAAATAACAAAATCACATATATGTTGAAGGAGATAAAAGTGCTATGAAAATTATTACAATTTCTAATCTGAAAAAAAAATCAAGCATACAATATAATTAATTGCTTTAAAATAATCTAATCTAATCTAATCTAATAAGAAGAAAATAAATGAAAGTACTGTAAACTTTTTTGATATTTCTTGATATGAAAAAAATCAAATATACAATATAATTAATTGCTTTAAAATAATCTAACCTAATCTAATAAGAAGAAAATAACAAAGACAAATACATGTAGAAGGAGATAAAAGTGCTACGAAAATTGTTGTAGTTTCCTGGCATATAAACATTGGTATGTGATGTTGCATGTGAGAGAAAAACAATTGTAAATAGAGTTCTATTTAAATAATAATAGTATAATTAAACTTTGAAACTAATTATGTAGTGTCGTGAACTACTTGAATTTTAGTTGGTGAGAGATCACCACGTTGTGTCCTTATATCGCAACCGTTTATTTTAATTTTCCTTTTTTATAATTTTCAAAATGATTTTGTCTCTTTAATTTGTTTGGTAGATTTTGCAAATACTCCGTCCACATTATGTATATTTGTAGGTTTGCGTTGTTTTGGGGTTCGACCTATGCAGCGGACATTATTTGACTCACTAATTTGTTTGGTTTTTGCATATACGCCATTCATCTTGTATATATTTATAAATTTGGCATTTAATAAATTCATTTAGGTTTACATTTTAATTTAAACTATATCATTATCTTCATACTATGTATATCCAATAAGAATACATTAATTTATCAACTTACTCTTACTTAATGGATTAATTTGAATTTCAATGGTCTTTTTGTCTACCAAAAGATTTTCCCGAACTTGTGTTTTTAAAAAGAGTATGATTGATTTGACCTAGTATTTGTTATGTGAAGAGTGGGAGAGAGGGGACCTAGGAAGAAGATTATACACGGAGTGAAATGAAACAGATGGACGTTGGAGGGGTTTGTGATAATTTGTTGAATGTATCAAGAGGAGCTCACTTGTCAAAAGTGTTAATGCACGAAAAGAAGCTTTCCAAACTGTTGATTTTCTTCTTTATGGAATGTTTCCATTAGAAGAACATCAAATTTTCACTCATTAGAATATCTAAGTTTTGTGGGGACCACTTAAGATAGAATTAGAGAAGTGTGAACTATTTTCTATCTTGGTATGTGTATCTTTGGCACTATAACCTATTAAAGCTCGAATAAAACGTTTTATCTATGCCTTTATATAAATGCACATAAACACCAAGTTATCGTTAACAATTTGATTATATAACGATTAATTTATTAATTTAATTAGAGTTACATAATTAACTATTTCAATTTTTATTTAAAACCACTCTAGATGAGATATAAGTGTTATATGTAGCTAACAAGCACTAAAAAATGTTTAATTATAATCTTATACTATTAAAAATCTAATGTTTAATATAATTTTGTACTATTATAATCTAATTGGAGTTGCATTATTACATAAATATTAATTCCTATAGTATATTAAAACATCATACACTTGATAATCTAATACTATTATAATTGATTTATTTATTTAATAATCTTAAGAATAGCTATATACTATAGTATAAACACTTAATTAATGTGATTTAATAAGATTGAGAGTTATGATCATAGAGTAAATTGGTTAATTTTATGAAAGATGAATGGTATTTTTGGGAAATGAAAGTTTTTCTAGTACTCCCTCTTGGACCGCAATCAAGTTAGTAGATACAGTCTTCTGCTCCGGCTTCAGAGTAAGCACATTAGCACATTAGCATTCACCAATGTGAGTCTCACGATCTGAGTGTTCGTGCACCTTCTGCTTTCCTTTTGACGTAGTCCTCCGGGAAGACT
>NC_033796.1:5444950-5514227 GCF_001876935.1 Asparagus officinalis
TATCGCATTGTGATTGTTTAGACAGCCGTACAGAGCTTGCGGCTCGAAAGATCCAAGATCGCCATTGCCGGCCGCTGCGCCAGCACACGCGACGTTCGCCGAACCAGCCGCTCGCGGTTCGACTGCGTGTAAGAATAGGCGTCGTTCCAACGTGGTCGAGACCAGCAGATCGCGGACTCTCCGCTACGCCGAGGAGTATGGTTATCTTGGTTGAAGACTGCTCGGGTCAGCATTGTCAAAGCTAGAGCACTCCTAAAGAAACGGCGTCAACACAGCACTTGGCTCGCAGCTGGCCAAAGGCTTTGGAGGCCGGATGGACGGGATCCCGCTATAATGATGGATCTAAAATCCACGAGCGCAGCGCCCGGAAGCCAACGGCTTACTTAGACCAACGCAGAGCAAGGCCAACTCCTCCTCCAACGACAGAGAAGACGAACGAATGGTTGCGTGTCAAAGGGACGGCCATGCTCGACACCGCTCGAGGAGGCGAATCAAGAAGCGTCCGAGGCGCATTGCTACCGGCACCATGCCAACGAGCCCTTTTGAGCAGAGCGAAAGAAATGCAGAGGGGAGAAGCAGTGGAGAAGCCGCCGCTAAGGCGCGGAAGCAAAGTTTGGGTGCCAATAAGACAGAAACGCAAGGCAACTTAGGCAAAAGTGGGCGGTAGTGTATCGGTCCAGCTATTGCCAAATCCAGATCCGCGTTTCCCGCCTGTCCCCGCACAGCCTCCGACGGAGTCCAGGAAAAGAACGTGGATCTCACTAAATGCGCAAGGGGTGCCTTTGAAGGGATCGCCCTCGATCCTGAATGATCGAGGTAAAGCACCACGTCAAGCGTCAAGGAGCGATTGGGACCGTTGAAAAGTCCCCAAACAACAGTCAAGACTGGGGGTCGTACTAACAAAAGGAAAGCCCCTATTACCGACCACATTGGATTGCGAGTCGAAGTTCAAGAGCCCGTTGGACTTTCACGCTCTCAAAGGCGTAAAAGTGAACGAGTGACTCTTGGAGACGCAAATAAAGCGTCGCATCCCCAGAGGGAAACATATTTGTCTGATGACGATGTTACACCTGGGAAGGCGTGCCAACATTTTATGGGTTGCTCCAGTTATCAAACTGATGAGCTGTACTATAGGGCTGGGGGTGCGAATAAATCCCGGAAAAGAAATGTTCGAGACACGGAGCCTCATTGTCCGTGTGCCAACATAATCAAAGCAGTATTATCGGAATGCTGCTGTTCTAAAACCCCAAAAAGAGTCTCGGTGTTTGAGAGAATCTCTACCAGGGCGTCCGAGGTCCTAGATTTTTGGGGACGCCCCAGGGGTGTCCTAGATTTTTGGGGACGCCCCAGGGGTGTCCTAGATTGTTGGGGACGTCCCAGAGGTGTCCTAGATTTTTGGGGACGCCCCAGGGGTGTCCTAGATTTTTGGGGACACCCCAGGGGTGTCGCCTATAAATAGAAGCCTTAGGCCTCACTTTTGGGGATCTGGATTTTTGGAGAATTGGCGAAGCCCTGCTGGAGTGAAGAGTGATCGAGCACTTCAACACAAGAGAGTTCTTCATCAGATCTACCTCACCCGCATCCGTTCCTTAGCATTACCCCTCGTCGGTAATCCTAAGAAGAGCAAATATCTCGCTTTATCCGAGATAGGCGCTTCAAGTTTCTAGATCTCCTCGCGGATCGACGAAGCTCTGCCCGATTTTTCTGGATCAGATCTGATTGCCAGGTAGTCCACGGATATCGACGTCCCCGTCACAGGCTAAAGACTCACGCAAGCAAGAGACGATAAACGGATCTTGTGTTTATTTTCAAGAAAGTTGTAATTTTTATTTTCGTTATTTGAATTCATTTGTAACGTTTGAAGTTTTAATGAAATCAATGATGAAGGCAACTTTTGACGAAAACACCCCATAGTGAAGAGTGACGACAAAGGTCCACTCCTATGTCTTCAGGGAGTATACATTGAAATCACACCTAGATAGTATCTGTAATTACTTCATTCTGACACACGCACGCACGCACGCACGCACAGACTCACTCACGCATGTGCGTACGCACGCGCACACACGCAAGCACGCACACACGCGCACCCCCCCAGCACACACCCAATATATACTATATAATTTTAATAGGACAACTTGCCCTATTCTTACCTCAAAAAAACTCTCACATAAGCTGTCTTCTGTCAGGGTAGGTAAACAAGTAAATAGAGGTAGTTGAGAATTTTTTTACTCCTGTAAGTGGTTGTTTGGTACGCTACAATTGTAAATGCAACAAATATTGCATGTAGGAAATGTATTTTCAACCTCAAATTTGTCGTTTGAATGTCTAGAATATTATTGTAGGAAATGTATTTTCAAATTCAAATATATGGTTTAGTTAGCTAAAAAGGTTGTAAGATCTGCATATTTTGTTGCACCCAATGAATTTTTATCGTGATTTAAGTGTTTCTTTTGCTGCAATTGCTAAATGATCTACATTTTTTTGGTTGAAATCAACTAATTTGATGACATGAAGGTTATTTTAGTTAATGCAAGGACTTGCAACATTTGTTGCCATCAAATTAAATTTGCTACTTCGATCTACAAAATGTCATTATATTTAAATTTCTCAATTAACCTGTTGCTTACCAATTTAACACAATGAAAATATAACTCTTGCTGCATTGTTTGTTTAGAAGGTTTAGTGTAATTGATATTTGGATAGAGAAGTTTTCTTTTTCTAATTTCATGCACTCCATGTGCCAGTTGAAGAAAGCCTCCCTTATTATTGCTCCAACACGCCATTACAGTTCAACATGCACTTTTAATAAAAAGATCACAAGCCACGTCACATCTCTTTGATCAAACCATAATTCTCAGAGCCTCCCATCATAGTACTGGCAGTAAAATTGAAGTTACCGCATGTTGTCTGATGAAAGAGCAGAGAAGAGCTGAACCCCAACCTGCCGTTTGAGAGATCGAACTGAAGCAGGTTGTCCTCAATCTGATGCCCTCCGACGACAATCGAAGTCCTCGGATTCACTCCTCCGTCCACAAACCCGAGGCACAAGACCCCGGGCTCGGCCTCCACCATCGAATTCCCTCCGAATATCCTCCAATAAACACTCTCACTCTGCAGCACTAGATCGATCGCGGGCACCGCGTGCTGCCGATGGCACTGGCATCGTAACACAGCTTAAAAGGAGCAACCGGCGCGACCTTCTTGCTCTCGCTCACAACGGCATCAAACGCATCGGTCACTGCTTTGTAAATAGACGTCTCCAGCACCGTAAAGGGAGCGACAGTACTAATCTTGGTCCCCCCAACGCCGTTCTTGTCGATAGCCAGCAGCGACGTGTTCAGCTTCACGACCTCTTCGTTGACCTTGATGGCCTTCAGTCCGATGAAGTGCTCCACCGATCTCTCCCCTCCAACGTACGTTCCTGCGGTGCTCACGTTGTTGACAATCAGTGGGGTGTAGATCAGAGCCTTCGAGGCCTTCAATTAGCCAGCAGCTATAGGCCCGTCATACCAAAGAAATGACGCCGTCGAAAGCCCGTAGAGGCGAAGGCAGGCAGATCGCGAACATTCGCTGGCAGCCTGAACTCGACCGCAGCAACTGAATCGCATCGCGCGACTCTGTTGCGCGCGCCAGGCAGGCCATGCCGCTGGGCGCTGCGGGCCAGGCCTTATGAAGGAGGAAGGAGGCGCACAACGAGAAAATGAAAGTCGCTTCGTGCTGACCAACTGGAGCCGGGATTGTGGCGCGTCGTGGAATCTGAAGGACGAAGAGGTCCCGGGCCAGGCTCACGCGGGCTGCCTGACGTCGGGCTCGTCGGGCCGAGCGTCGCAGGATTGGGTTGCTGCAGCTGGACGGTAAGAGGCCGCATTGCCGAGCCGAATCGGGGTCTGACGGAGGCCGCCCATTCGGCGGGTTGTCCAGTCGTACGGGGCGGTAAGAAGGATGGACACGTTTTGGTGTCGGTCAGTCGACCCAGGCGTGATCGGCCGCCGAGGTCTAGACAGACGTGCAGGGGACGAGGGGGGTACGGGCATTTTATAGCGGGTTACGTCATTGGCGAGTATATCGGTCTTTTTTGACGGGAGGACGCAGGGTGGGGCTGGCGGCCAGGAGACCGGTGAGAAATGAGAGGGGCAAGACAAGAGAAGGAGCGAGATGGCTGATGAAGATGAAGCCATTAGATATCGATCCGCACTCGTGTTGTGTACGGTCTTTGAGCGCCTAGCAGCGACTCTTCTTATAGAACGATTGATGGCTGCAGTTTGATTATTTTAGAAGGCGTTGGCAGGTTATTCCTCATCCTTTGTTTGATTATGTGAACTAGTGGTGTAATTAGTTAAATCTCGGTACAGATCAGATGGGATCAGAATTTGGTGTAGTATATGCTTGATACAGTCTCATCAGTCAAAAGAAATGATTAAAGAGAAAAAGGCAGGTCTTCAAGGAAATTATAGAATTTATAATAACATTGCTGAGTGTTTTTAGGGGCTGTTTGGTTCGCTTTAAAACCCCGTAGAAACACTTTTCTCCTCCTGACACCCGCTCCACATCGACAAAACCCATTCTAGGGTTTTCGTTTCCCATCTTTGGTTCGCTTCTCCCCCTCGTCCCTCCAGCCGCGGAAATCCCCTCCACATCGGACTTTTTTCTTCGCCCCATTTCCTTCGAAAACGAGAGGAAATCGCCCCCGATCTGTACTATTGTCAGATCTCGGGTAAATGGGGGGAAACACGGTTGAGGGCTAGGGTCACCTCCTCTTTCCCGGGGTTATCTTCGTGGCTTGCGGGGGTTTTTTGCTGGATTTCGTGGGCTTGCGGGGGTTATCTTCGTGGCTTGCGGGGGTTTTTTGCTGGATTTCGTGGGCTTGCGGGGGTTATCTTCGTGGCTTGCGGGGGTTTTTTGCTGGATTTCGTGGCTTGCTGGATTTTATCAGCGCCTTGTGGCTTGCGGGGGTTCTAAACTGTTGATTTTGTCCGAAGCTAAGTTCTCGTGGCTTGCGGGAGCTCCTATTTGTTGGTGTTTTGCTGGATTTTGCTAAAATTTGGGGTTTTTGCTGGATTTCGTGGCTTGCTGGATTTTATCAGCACCTTTATTGGGAAAAATTGGGGTTTTTTGCCGACTTTGATCTTCCTGGAAACTGATTTCAGACCTAAGGTATGATTCTCAACTCAGAATTGATTTGTTAAAAATTTTGTATGATTTGAATTATTTAGGATGAAATTTTGTATTTTCTATAGATATCTAGAAATTAACAGAAATTTATCTGAAAATATAATTGTAATTAACTAAAAATGTTACTGTAATTAACTAAAAATTATATTAATTATTATAAATATAATTGAAAAGAGAACAGAAATGAACTGACAATTATCTTGAATGGTCGTAAAAGAAACTGAAAATATTGATGAAATATTAACTGAAAATTAACTTTAGATCTTGTTATGTGTCATTTAAGTTTTGATTATTGACATTGCATATGAATGCTTGGTAGGTATATTAATTATTTCAATTTGATTTTTGCATCGTAGATGGATGGTGATGGGGATTGTACCGATGAACAAAGTGTTGTTAATGTGGTTCAAGGTGCTGCACTATCCGTTCTTGTTATAATAATTACATTCATAAGGAGAATGCAAGCTAGACGTAAATCTATACGTCGTGGTCCAAGTGAGGAAAAAAAAAGACAAGAGAGGTCTAGAATTGAACATATAGAGCGTATTTATAATGGTTTTAGTGATAGTTGTGTGAATTATATTAGAATGCGGAGTGGTGCTTTTGTTAAGCTAGTAAGTATAATGAGGAACAATAGGCTTCTAAAAGACTCAAGGAATATATCAGTGGAAGAACAACTTATCATGACACTAAATATTTTGGGTCATAAATCTAAAAATCGCATTGTGAGATCTCATTTCATAAGATCAGGGGAGACAGTCAGTAGATATTTCAACAAGGTTTTACAAGCAATTATCTGTTTGCGTGGACGCTACATGAGACAAGCCATCAATGATACTCCCCAAGAGATCGTTAACAACCAGCTATACTATCCTTATTTCAAGGTATATCTACATTTTAACCACAGTTACATGTATAAGCAATAAAAATAAATGATAACTTAGTAATGTGATACACGTATTATAGGATTGCATTGGTATGATAGATGAGACTCATGTTGATGCAATGCTTTCGATTAATCTTGTTGCATAATTTCGAGGCCGCAAAGGTGTTACACTGAATGTGCTTGCAGCTTGCGTTGATTACATAATTTGAGTTTGTGATTTCCTTCCAGGAGGCTAAAAGATGTTTGTGATTGATTACATATTTGAGTTTGTGTTGATTACATATTTGGGTTTGTGATTTCCTTCCAGGATGCTAAAAGATGTTATGGTTTGTGGTTGCTAAAAGATGTTTTGATTTCCTTCTGTTTTTGGTTGTTGGGTTTGTGATTTCATTCCAGCTGTAACAATCTGATGCATTGGTTACATGTGCTCGGGATTGTTGGTTGGTGTTGATGGTTGGGTGGTTGGTTGGTTTGTGTTGTTGGTTGGCTAGTGAGTGTTTTCTGGTTGGTTGTTGGGTTTGTTGTTGTGTCCAGGTTTGTGACAACTTCTATTTGTTCAGGTTGGTGGGTGTTTCCTGATTACATGTTCTGTTGTTCAACTTCTCTTTGAGCTCATGTTTGTGCACACCAGTTTTGTGAGCTCTGGTTTGTGCTATGTTTTGTGCACATATGACATCTTCTCTTTTGCTCAAGTTCTATTTGAGCTCACTGTTTGTGGATGCTCTGTTGTTCAACTTCTATTTGAGCTCATGTTTTGTGGAGTTCTATGTGTGTTCAGATTTTCCGCACTGTTTGTTGATTATGATACTGTTTGTTCCAAGACTGTCATCATGGAGCCTGAATTTTTGGATAGGTGGATTGAGGTACATAAACTATTTTTACATAACCCTTGATTACTTATCTTATTTACATGTTTTCATTGAATTAATTCAATTATACTTTTCAGGACAAGAGCTTTAAGAATGCTAAACTTAGACAATATGTCAATAAACCCTTGACTCACTACGATGATCTTTCCCTTATCATCGGGGATGATCAAGCTAGAGGAGAATTTGCATGTGATGCTTGGAAAAAATTTAGTCGTAGTGAGTCCATAAATCTTGGAGATGATGGTGACTCGCCTTTACCTGCCTCACAATCCCCTCAAGTACACATTTTAGATGAAGAGGACACTCCTCCGCCTAAGGAAACACCCGCCATATCAAGTTCTAAAGCAAAGGTATGTGTTGCTAAGGGAAAGGCTCGTAGGAACAACCTAGAAGATGAGCTCATGTTAAAAATGGTGGATAAGATAGATGTATTTAGCGCAAACATGAAGTGTGTAAATATGCATTGGACCGAGAAGTTATCCACGGTCATATATGCTCATTTACAAGATTTTAGTGTTGAAAAGCTAGATACATACTACCGACACTTATATTTGAATGAGCATGAAGCAAGACTATTTATGGGCATATCATCGGTTGGTCAAAAAGAGATGATTGCTACCTTTCTCAACGAAGGGGGTTGAAGACCGATAGAAGAAGTCTCTACGTGGTATTTTGTGATTCTCATTTCTAACATACTTGTGAAATCCACTTACTTTTGGTGATAATGTTTTTATTGTGTTTGTGGAACATTATGATGATGGAACATATTGTTGTAATATGTAGTAAGTATTTATTTGCTTCCATTTTGTAATATTTATCTTCCATGATTAATATCATTTTGTGGAATACTAACTTTTGTAATTGAATTTGTGAATGCAGGATATTTCCTAAGATGCAAGCAACCTACAATGTGTACACATTGTACTGGATGGCTATTGCTCTGGGGCATTTAGGTATTTGGTTTTCGTTGGTGATTTTTTTATTTTTAGGCTATGATGATTGTCAATTTTTCTGAGATTAGCAACCTGCAATATCTATTGATATTGCATTGGATGGCTAACAATGATGATATTGACCAAGTTCTGAGCCCTAAGCTAAACACAACATGTGCTCGGGGTTGTTGGTAGTTGTTGTTGTTGGTTGTTGGTGGTGGTGGTTGTTGTTGGTGGTGGTTTTTGCTGGTTGTTCTGACCTGGTTGTTGTTGGTCTGGTCTGGTTGTTGTTGGTTGTTGCTAGTTGTGGCTAGTTTGGTTGTTGCTGGTTAGTTTGGTTGTTGCTGGTTTTTGCTGGTTGTTGCTGGTTGGTGGTTTTTTGGGTTTGTTGTTGCTGGTTGTTGGTTGATCTTGTTGTTGGGTTTGTGGTTTCTTGTTGTTGCTGGTTGTTGGTTAGTTTGGTTGTTGGGTTTGTGGTTTCTTGTTGTTGCTGGTTGTTGGTTGATCTCTACGTTGTTGGGTTTGTGGTTTCTTGTTGTTGCTGATATGGTGTTCTCTACGTTGTTCCTTCTGTTTTTGGTTGTTGGGTTGGTGATTTCATTCCAGGTTGCTAAAAGAAGTTTTTGTTTGTTGTTGGGTTTGTGATTTCCTTCCAGGTTGGTTTTTGGCTTTGTTGTTGTGTCCAGGTTTGTGACAATTTCCAGTTTTGTGCACACCAGTTTTGTGAGCTCACTGTTTGTGGATGCTCTGTTGTTCAACTTCTATTTGAGCTAATGTTTTGTGGAGTTCTATGTGTGCTCAGATTTTCTGCACTGTTTATTGATTATGATACTGTTTGTGGGTGTTCAATTTAGGCTATGATAATTGTTAATTTTTCTGAGATTAGCAACCTGCAATATCTATTGATATTGCACTGGATGGCTAACGATGATGATATTGAACAAGTTCTGAGCCCACAGTCATAATTCACATATACTGGATGGCTATTTGCTATGTTATATACTAAAATATGGCTATTCAGGCCGTTTATATGTTTTTATAGGTTTCAGAAATTTTTTGGGCTAATTCAGGTACGTATTTCATAAATTTATGAATAATCAGGTTATTACACGGCTTGTTTATTTTTTCTTGGAAAACAGGTTTCGTGTGATTATTTTCATCTCAAACAGGTATATTTCATGTCAAATCAGGTACGCAGTTCATGTTACAGTAGGTTTCAGATGATTTCAAGTTTCGTATGATTTCATTAATACAAACAGAAATTTATAATTCATTCGGGTTATTTTTATTTGTTCACGATACATTCGCACTTTTATATGATTAAGATTACATCTCATAACTAGCACAAATAATTTTTGTCTATAGTGGGGGGTAATCTTACCATGGTGACTCTAAACACTTTTCCCTACACACTTCAAAACCAACCAAACACAAGAAAAGTGGGAAATGTCAAATCAACAAAAGTTTTCCCTTTTTTTCTCATGCAAACCAAACACAAGAAAAGTAAAAACATTGGTTTCTCACCATTTTTTTGTGCGAACCAAACCAAAACAAACTATTTCTTGGAAAAGTTTGGAAAACTAAAAACATCGGTTTCTTTACATGGAATTACATTTCCCTATATCTAGGAAACGAACCAAACAGCCCCTTAGAATAAATATATACCTAGTTGCGTAAAAGAAAACAATATCCCAGGCTCCAGCTGAAAATATGCCTTTATCTTTTTTGCTATATACGTGTTGTAGCCTACAAGTACAATGGTTATATATATTTCTTTCTTTAGTTTCAGACCTTTTGAGAGGAAAAAACAGTGGCGTGGTCTTTTCCTCTTTTCTTTTTGAGAAAACGGGTGTCTTCGCAAATTATTAACTAAGAGAGTTACTTAAGAGACATGGATATAATTATTGAAAATGCATAACAAAAGTGATCTCATGTAAGAATTGAAGTTATATATTTCTTGAACTTTTAACAAGAAAAATAAATAGATGCATTTCAGGGGCTGTTTGATTTAACTCAAAAATAGCTTGAAAATTATTCCTACCAAATTGACTGTAGCATTTATTGCAAATTATTTCTACAAAATACAAGTCTATTTACCTTTTTTAATTACAAAGTAATCCAGTTGCTTTATGTACAATTGCAGATCCATTTCCATCCAACAAAAAAGTCCCTTATTGTAAAGGATAAATTGCAAATAGACCCCTGTGCTATCGCCAATTGTGAATAGCCCCATGCAACTCTATCCGGATTGGATAAAAATCAACCGCAAGGGTTGCTTTGCTGTTGAAGAATTCTTTATGGTGAAGATTCATGGAGTCTTTCCAAATTAATATTCACATACCCGCAATTGGTGCAAACCCAATAATACCTCTCCTCTGTCACCACAAATTCTTGAAAATAGAAGCAACCGACTACTGAATCACTCAGAGCATCTCCAACAGTTTCCCCAAAAATTTCTCCAAAATGGGGAAACAAAAGTCATATTCTCCAAATTATTTTTGCTCCAACTCCAACAGCTTCCCCATTTTGAAGAATCCTACATTTATTACAATAATAAAAATATTTTACATCCCTATTTTGGGATGCTCTTATGCATTGGAACTGCTCCCATGGTTTTTTTGTAATTACGGATTTTGTTTTATATTTATTTTCTCCTTCATCCCGTTTTGAAGAATGTGCTGCATTTATGACAAAGCTCTCCCTAAATATTTGAAGAATGCCCCAGATTTGGGGAAGACTCCCATTTTTTTTCTCTTTCGTCCCTATTTTAGGGAATGAAATGTGGAATCTGTTGGACAAAAAAACCTAAAATTCTCCAAAAGTGAGAATACCAATAAAATGAGGAAGCTGTTGGAGATGCTCTCACTATCCCATGACAAGGTAGACAACAAGAATGAACTACAATTTGACTAAAATAATGAGAACCAATGTGCCCTTCACTGACAAGTGACCTTCACTGAATCAAAAAAATCCTTTACAGCCGCAAGGGTGCTAGCAATAAAAATCTTGTTAGCCAACCTATTTTATCATTTATCTCTCTCATCGGACAAAATCAAAAATATTAATCCGAACGACCCCGTTGAAAAATAGAACACTAAAAATGGGTATCAAAATTGTAAACAGACCCGATAAAGTATTAAACAGATCCAAAACGCAAATGGATCTTAAAAAATAAAAAACAATTTAAAATATCAAAACCTTTGCAGAAATTGCATTTAGCCCCAAACTTTTGAAGAAATAACAAATGGCCTCCGGAAGGGGATGGAAGGCTGCATAAAGCATAAAATAATCCAAGAACTTGCAGAAATAGTAAAATAGCTCATGAACGGTGTAGAAATTGCATAATAGATTAAAAAAGTATAAATTTTTAGCCCCCAAATGAATACCAAAATTACGTACACAAGAACATAAAATACTGCAAAAATTCGTAAAATGATATACAAACAATAGATACTTCTAAAAGCCCAAATACTAATAATTTCAAGTCTTCTAATCAAAGATAGTTTTTTTTTTTACACAATTAATGCCAGCACCGGAAGTATTGCCTAGTTTCTCCGGACTAAAAGCTTAAATCTGATAGAGAGCAAACGCATTTTCCGAACATTTTTTCTGTTGAGCACAGCTCATTTAGTCGATGTAATCAGTGAAGATCATAATGGAAGTTCTTACAAAAGCCCAAATAGTAACAATGTCGGCATGTTTACCGTGTTTTGGGTTGTATGCATGGGCCTGCGTGCTTCCACTTCGGGCGCAAGTTTCTTGGACTGGTGAAAGATACCCCCTTATCTTTCTCTCCAATTTAGTATATATACATGATAATAATACTTATACTTTATTATATTTCAAAAACCCAAGTGCAGCTGACCATGTGGTAGGTTTTGACGATAGGCATGTTGTCTCTTCCTTTCTTTCTCAGAATAGTCTCTTATCTTTCATACTATATATTAAACTGTCACGTTGTAATTTGTTTATATTACTTTAGACTTGGATTACACAAATATTTAATGTTTGAAGAGAACGGAATCAGTTTGGCATGTGAAATAATATTCCTAAACATAATCTTCTGGTGTATAATCATGTCATCGCGTGGTGCTGTTATTTTGTTGATCAAATTGCATTTGTTATGTAAGGAAAAAAGCTAACCAAAAAGTGAGGTTGCATTTTTTTATGTTCTTTCCGTTCCTTATTTTAAGAACTAAAGTTGTATGTGAACGAGGCATTCATTTACGCAGACTGGAGCAGATCGTCACATTCTTTAATTTGTCAAGGGTGTAGGCATGTAGGGTAACTCATATATGTTCCTCTGTATATATACACATACAAGACGAGACGTAAATACAGTTATGAATATCTTTTAATTATTGATGTATTATGGAGAATGTGGATCGCCTGAGTGGGGTGGTTCTCAACCAATAATGGGTGGGTTGCATTGTCTGTTTTGCCCCCAAACCCAACTTTTGAAGATTAAGAACCACCCGGCATGCGAGCTTCTGAATTTGTATCTGAAATTATGAATCAATCAGATGCTTGAAATTATTTTGATCTTAAACTAATGGATGAGACACTTATTATGGTGATTCAGAATAATAGAGTATAAAAATAACCCTTCTTCCACGACACCAATTACTGGGTATGAAGGTGTGTTGAAGATTGAATATTAGAGTATAATCTAATAAACAAAGAGACCTTGACTTATCTGTTTTCCACGTTTTATCATCGATTTTTTTGTGTGCAAAATATGTAAAGTAATTATCAGCGTAGATTTTCTCAAGAGATTTATTTGTATAACTTCATGAGAACTAGATATGGCTAGAGATTTATCATGATTAGGAGTTTGAGTTTCATCATGATTAGGAGTTTGTATCCTATTCTAATTAGAAAGTTTGGCTAGGGATAGATCTTTGGTTTCCATATATATATTCTTCTATTATTGCAGGGGGGGAAAAGGAGAGGAGAGAGCCAATATTCTTATTATCTAGGGTTAGCAGAGGGCGTAACCTGATTCAAGAATATTGTGCGGCAGGAAAGGGTTTCGTAGTCTTTGTCCGTGTAAAATATTACAACATTGGGAGATGGTTCTGCAGTCCTTGTGCGTTCAACAAATTATAAGGAGTGGGTTTTAAAGAGCATACGAGAGTTGATTATGTATGTGAGGTTGAGAGGCTAAGATACGAGAGTTGAGTAGTTCCTCTTGTAGTTCTCTCTGATACATAGTGAATTTCCCGTATTGTTACACCATGAATGTAGGTCGAAGTTGCTCGACTGGAACCACGTAAATCTCGGTGTTCTTTCTTCTTGATTATGGTTATTTTCTATCTTGTTAATTGTAGGTTGGCTTCCGAGTTGCGGAGATCGTAGTACGCGGAGAGATTAAAATTTCCCAATAAAAGATATCAGAGCAATTGTGATGAATCCGAGAGTGAGTTCACAAGATAGATGTCGTGTGAATGCGAAGATCGGCGTTACAAGAATCAAGATGAAGAAGAAGAAAAAAAGGGGTCGGTGTAGGCGTCAAAAATTGCCTATAGGTCTCCGCACACGGCTCAAGACAGAGAGAAGATGATGAACATCACTATCCGAGTCACAGGAGCTCATTTGACGACGACAAACGCACGAAGTGAGTCGACGGACCATGCGAAACGACGGAACTTCAGAATGATGGAAACACGAGTTTATCGGGAACCCCACATCGCTTGCAAAAGGCGAAGTGCCTCTCGTGTCTTGTCTACTTCACATATTATTCAATCATGGGATCTTGTAGATCTTCTCAACAGCTTTCCGACACATCTTGAATCGTATGACTCCGAGTTCGGACGACGAAGATATGGCGAAAACGGACGGAACGCGCAGGACTACGTCCCAGGCCTCGGCGAGACACCCAGAGGTGTCTCGGCCAACCCGAGACACCCAAAGGTGTCTTGGCTTGGCCAAGACACTCTAAGGTGTCTCGGCCAAGCCAAGACACCCAGAGGTGTCTCGGATGGTCCGAGACACCCATTGGTGTCTCGGATTGGCCGAGACACCCATTGGTGTCTCGGCCAAGCCGAGACACCCAAAGGTATCTTGGAACTTGTAGAGCAATTTTGGTTATGATATGATTCGAATCTGAAGAAACTTAAAACATACAAATTGTAGATCTCCTTGTTATCTTTCCAATACATCTTTAATCAGGTCATTTGGAGGTCATATGAGGAAGTTATGACCAAAATACCCGAGATACTCATTGGTGTCTCGGCCATGGCCGAGATACTCATTGGTGTCTCGGCCATGGCCGAGATACTCATTGGTGTCTCGGCCATGGCCGAGATGTTTTGACCATGATTAGATTCGAATCTAAAGAAACTCAAAACATAAAAGTTGTAGATATCCTCGTTATCTTTCCAATGTATCTTGTATCAGGTCATTTGGAGGTCATATGAGGAAGTTATGACCAAAATACCCGAGACACTCATTGGTGTCTCGGCCATGGCCGAGACACTCACAAGTGTCTCGGACCTTGTGGAGCTGTTTTGACCATGATTAGATTCGAATATGAAGAATCTTAAAAGATAAAAATTGTAGATCTTTTTGTTATCTTTCCAACACAACTTGAATCACCTCATTCGGAGGTCGGATGAAAGAATTAGAGCGAAACTACTGAAGAGGGTACAAACTGTCTCGCACATGTACGAGACACCCCGAACTGTCTCGCACTCGGGACGTGTGTTTGATGGTTTTCGATCAGTTTTGACGGTTCCAGAGCCTCCCTAACTGCCTTGGGGTTATCTTTAAATGTGATAAAGTGGTTATAACCGAAGATAAGAGGGAATCAACCGTTCCTATCCAAACACAGGGCTCCTGAAGCCTATAAATACAGCCCCAGTGTCTTCATTTTTTGGGATCTGGAATTCTCGAACGTTGGCGAAGCCCTGCCGGATTGAAGATCAAAAGTGCACGAATTTCAGAGAGGAGGAGGAGTAGAGATCTGATCGAGTTCGTCGGCATAAAGAAGAGGAGCTCGTCAGATCTGCAGTTCCCCGAGTCCGTTCCTTAAGATTACCCCGTTACGATAATCTTAAGAAGAGCAATTATCTCGCCGTTGCCGAGATAAGCGCTACGGTTTCTTGATTCCTTCGCGAATCAACGAAGCTCTGCCCGATTTTTCAGCAATCATATCTGATCGACGGTGGTCCACGGATATCAACATCCCCGTCACAGGCCAAGATCCCACGCAAGCAGCGGGCGATAAACACCTGTTGCGTTTGTTTGAAGAGAGTTGTATTTGTTTTATTTTGTTTTCATTGTGTAAAAAAATCTTATAAAAAGACTAATTTTACTTTGAATCTGTAATCGATAAACGTGTAATGGATTCAGTAATGAAGAAATCAAATTTCGACGCAGATCTACGGCCACCAATTGGTTGGATGCAGAGGGTACAGTGTCCGGCGGTGATGTCTGTAGGTGACGATGCCCGATGGTCACGAAGGAGGCAGCTGAGATTGGAGTTTGTTATTTGAATTTATTTTTAAATTCATATTAACGGCTAAGAATGATTAAAGTGTAGATTAGTGAATTGAAGGTGGATTTTTTCAATGATCCAGGAGTCAATTCCTAAATTTTGGATTTCTCTGAATGCGATGGAAAGGTTTGATTTTTTGGATTATGCTCAGATTGGTCAAAAAGAGTAGAAAGGTTCTGATAGTGATGGCGGGACAAATCTAATGGCAGGTAGGGCAAACAAGAATGTGACAGATGAGACTGTTGTAGAGAATTAGATGTGATTCTAACAGTAGAGTTGTCAGCATATAATTTACTAGTGTGCGCCCCGTGCAAAGCACGGGCCCCCTTTTTTCCGCTACAATAATTCTTTTTTAAACACCACCGTATTTTTTGTAAACACTACATTAATTTTTAAATGCTACAGTGTTCTGTTTATGTTGCAGTGGTTTATTGCATCATTTACTATAGCATGAATAGTGAATCTTAAGACCCTCCTATAAGTATAGAGGAGTTGATTCGGAGTCATCACAGGAGCATGATTTGGTTGGTGCGTAGCCTCATGGATGATAGTGCCAGTTTAGATGGAGCTTGCAAGCGGGCATGACCAAGTGAGTCACATGTAGATTAACATGGTGGTATTGGACTTGTAGGGAGTTATGGGAGAATGAGTGGTCATATTCATTCTAAGCCAAGTGATGGGGGAGATAGAGGCATCTTGCATGTAGTGTAAAGTACGAGAGGTGCACAGATATAGTTTGAAACAAGCAATGCAGGTGGAGCACAAGGACAACAAGCGGAGGGAGGAGGGGACTATTGTCAGGCTCAAGTTGGGAGGACAGACATGGTTGATTTGCTTCTAATGTTAGAGGTTGCAAATATCTCTTGGTGCGCACAAGAGAGGTGGAGGGGCCACAGCGACGTAGCTGAAAGTGAGGGTCATAGGGGCATCCAGGTTGGATTCAGATTCTCTCTGCTATAAAAAAATAGTGGATGAGCCACTATATACACTACTAGAAACATGACTTTTAGCGACGGACAAATCCGTCGCTAAAAGTCGAAAATCCGTCGCTAAAACTTTTAGCGACGGAAAAAATAAAATTCCGTCGCTAAAATACCGTCCGTACATTGAGGGTAGCTAAAATTACTTTTAGCGACGGATTTTCCGTCGCTAAAAGTCAGCGACGGACAATTAGCAACGAAAAATCCGTCGTTCTTTTTTTTAAAAAGAAAAAAAAATTCCGTCGCTAAAAGTACCATTAGCGACGGATTTTTCGTCGTTCTTTTTTTTTTAAAGAAAAAAAATTCCGTCGCTAAAAGTACCATTAGCGACTGATTTTCTGTTGTTCTTTTTTTTTAAAAAGAAAAAAAATTTCCGTCGCTAAAAGTACCATTAGCGACGGATTTTCCGTGGCTAAAAGTAACATTAGCGACGGATTTTCCGTGGCTAAATATTTCTAATATTTTTTTAAAAAATTATTTTGAAAATTGAAAAAACCTGTACAATAATATAATAAATTTAAAACCATGTTCAATCAGCAGTATAATATTCATTCCCACGCATATATAACACATATATTTTAATAAAAATATCTCAAGATAATTAAAATTGTTTATACAACACACACCATGATAAATATTGTTTATACAGCACACTCATTGTTTTCAAAGGTAAAAAAAAAACAAACCAGTCCTCCTGATTATCATCATCATCCTCATCACCAGCTCCACCTTGTCTAGAAGTCCAGGCCTGTAAATATAAATCAAATGTATAACAATAAGAGAGTATCATGGCATATTCTTATGTATTATATGTTTCGAAGAGAGTATCATGGCATATTCTTAATTATGTATTATACACACGCACATATTCTTATGTAAAGATAGAAAAGCTGAACAACAAATTGCCAGACTGTGCTCTTCCTCTTACATTGATCTGGCAGAAATGTCGCAAGTACAGTTGAAAAGATGAACGCCACAGTTGATAGCTTCAGCGCTTGCCTGACAGATAAAGGAAGCCCCCTTTTAAAGCTGTAGAACAAAGGTCGCTGAGATCTGATCCTCTCGAACACCTGCCTTATTTGACGTTGATGATCGCCGAGCACCAGATCTGAAGGAGTGAGTCCCCGAAGTCCCAAAGCTTCAATCTTTTTTAAGTTCCGAGTCTCCAATCCAGCAGGGCTTCGCCTCTCTCCAAAATTTCCAACCCTTCAAAATGAACAACCCCCTCTCCTATTTATAGCCAAGCGTCACTGTGCCCGTGTGCACGTGTGGCCGACACCCTAGGTGGCCGGCCACCTGGTGGCTCGGCCACCGAGCCTCCTTGGTGGCTCGGTGAGCCGACCTCCAGGTGTTTGTCGTTTTGCCTCTTTGTGCCCGTTTTCCGGTTCTGCAGTTGATAGGTTCGGATTCGATTTGCTGATCTGATTTGGCAGTAAATCCGGATCCCGATTAGGCAGTAAATCCGCTTCTGAGTTGGAGTCCGAAACCGATCTTGATTCGATCGTCATTCGTCCGAGTATGCCTTTGGTTGGATGACTCGTTGACTCTTCGAACACTTGGCTTGATCCCGCACGTGTATGGATGCATTCCGTCGCTTGATGCGATTCGTCGATCTCGTCGCCTCGTTGGTTTGTCGGTTTGTACTGAGCTGAGCTAAGGGACCTATAAGTAATTTTATATGCCTACAACAAGTTTTTCAAAATTTATGTTATCCCAATAGGATTGAAATTTCCAATGAAGTTCGGGAGTTTGAAGAGAGTCCATATCAGTATTCGGTAAATGATCCATTTTTTCCAACCTACAACCCAGGTTGGGCAAGTTACACAAATATTGCATGGAATCAGGGAAACCACTCCGAAACTCAAAATTTCACTCCCTCTTTGACCCAACATTTTCCTAGGAAAAATACAGTTCATTTTAATTCTCATCCATAATTTCAACAACACAGTCTGTCACATCAAAATCAGTCTCCTCATCATCAAGTTGTAACTCACACTCCTCTTGATACAGATCATGATGAACGTCTCAATATTTTGAAAAAAAGTTTTGAAATCATAACTAAGGCCTCCACACTAGCCATGGATATGTTAACTCAAACATCCTACACGATGAACTCCTTTATGCAATCAACCGAACTCATACTTAACTCTAACACTCAAGCTATAGCTAGATTAGAAACCCACATTGATCAACTAGCTAGTGCCATAAGTGAAGAAGAGGAAGGAGAAATTTTGAGTCAACCCGTGGTCAATCCTGAGGACACTAAAATGAATGCACTACAGTCAGGAAAACAGGTCGATAATCAGGAAAGAACACCTTTAAGCCAAATTCTTGTCCCAATTTATTCTTCCCCTGATAATTCAATTCAGGAAAGACCAGGAGAAGAAGAAGAAGAGTCAGATCTAAGTTTTGAGGAAATTTTCGGTGAGGAGCTAAAAATATTAGGAGAAGCAGATCGGGTTTGTCAAAATAAAGAAAATGTGTTGGACAATTGCTGCTTTGAACTGAATTTTGAAAAACTCTTTCTTGATGAACTAAGATTTTTGGAAAATAAACAACAACCAAATTTTTACACATCAACCATGAATCCTGGGGTTGAGAAAATTGTTAAAGAAAATTTGGTTGTTAGAGAACACACATTCACAAATCAAGAATCTGAGTCCAATATGCATGACACCAATAACACCTACCTTCCATTGCAACAAAAATCAACGAACACCCCGGAATGCTTAGAATTTCAGCACATTGTTGATTATATCATGTTGAATTTATTTAAAATCCGTGGGAGAATTTTCAGCAATAAGGTAGGATTCAATATAGAACATGAACTCTTCATGTTGAATATTTCATTCTACATTGATTATTTTGTTTATTTCAGAATAATAAAAAAAATTATTCTTCTCTCATTTGAGAGTTTCTTGTTCAGTTGTTTAAAAAAAAGAAAAAAAAGAAAAAAAAGAGAGAGAAAAAAAAGAGAAAAAAAAAAGAATAATTTTTTTATCCTCCTCAAACCAAAGGTAATTGCAGATTTTTATCAGCCGACCAAATGTAAGTGCTTTACTTCTTATCTGCTTTACTTTATGCATCATAGAGTTTGCATTGAGGACAATGCAAAATTTAGGTGTGGGGGTGGGAATTAGTTATTTTTTCTCTTTATTTTACATTTTTAGTTACATTTTCCCCCCTTTTTCTTAAAAAAAATTATAAAAATATCTTCACTGCCAAATTGATGGAGTTATGTAATAATTGATTTAGTTGATAAATTTGAAATTTTCTAATCCATTGTTAGTTATTTACTTAAGTTCACCTTTCCTTTTATGATAACTCTAAATAAATTTCTTAAGAAATGATTTTCAAAGTAGTATACTTTACTTAAGCCTTAACTTGGACTTTTATTTAAAATAATGAAATTTTTGCATGCTTAACTTAGAGTTGAAAATAATTTTTTTCAAAGTGTCTTGATTTACATATTTTCCAAATATATATACATATACAAAAAAAAAATTGCAAAAGAAGAGTGCGAAAAATGGGCACCAAAAGAAAAGAAAAAAAAACTCTTGAATTCAAGGTGATTCTATCTTATAAAGCCTAAGCTGACCGAGTAATTAAGCCCAAGGAGTATTTCCATACTTAATGACCTAAGCCCATTTGGGTTGGGATCCATTGGCCCAAAACTCGTTAAATTGTCACTTAGAAAGCCCGTTAAAGTAGAAAAAATCACCAAGGAAGAAAGAGTTAAAAAAATTAAAAAAAAATTAATAAATATTTTATAGTTGTATATATGATCTTAGAAAATATTTTAAATCAAGCAACTTGAAAATTATTTAAAACAAAGAGTTATCATGTTCTTTTCAAAACTTTTAAATTAAATTTCTAAGTTTGGCTTGGTTTTGTATTGCTACAATGAGAAGATTTTCTTGAAAATATACCTTAGAGTTATATATAAAAATATTTTCTTGAGTGATAACTGGCTCCAATTAGATTATCTAAAAGTTATCAAGTGAATTTAGTTATTTACTGACTTCTTTAATTTGGCAAGTTGACCGAATTTTATGGGTATATTCACTGCAAACCCTCACGAGACTACAACTCGTCCACTAGGGTAACCTAGGGGTTTAAAGGCTTGTTGTATGCGCTAAATACAACCGCGATTCCTGCGAAAGTGAGTTAGGATTTTCTTTTTATTTTCTTTGCTAGAGGACTAGCAAAAGTTTAGGTGTGGGGGTATTTGATAATCACATTTTATTATAATTTTATACCCTCATTATCTATTTTATATGAATAAATACAACACTAATAATTGCTTTTATCTTTAATTGCAGGTTAATAAAGAATAAATCCCAAAAATCCCATCACTCAACAAAGACCCTTAAGTAAATGAAGAAATAAGAGAAATTCAAATAATTGAATTTTAAAAGGCCCAAAGAATTGGAATGGACTTGGATGCAAAGAGTGAAATGAATTGGGCTTTTATGCAATCATGACCGGACTTAGACTTCTGCAGTTTTGAAATATAATCACAAGAAAATCAAGTGGACCTCTCATCTTCAAGGACCGGACTTGAATTGATTTTTGAAAATCACAGCAAAGACCGGACTAATGTGGACTGCTGGAGTTGAATTGGGCCGGATTTTCAATTTCTATGTTTAAAATCATGGGAAGCATCAAATGTGGACTTGCTGCAGAAGTGGGCCGAACTTTGATATTTTATTTTTGAAAACCACCGGACCTGCTGACTTGGGCTAGACATTAGCTTTGATTGAGAGATTTACACTTTCATTTTTATCATGGGACCGGTCTTGATGTGGGCTGCAGCTTTGGATTTGTTGACCGAATTTGTTGCTGAGATGGGGATTTTGGTTTCTCAAAGACCGGACATGGACCTGCTGCATGCAAGGAGTGGGCGGAAAATCATATGAATTGGGCCAGTTGCTTATTGACTTGGCTTGGATTTTCAATTATCAAATGAATCATTATGTGCAAATCACCATGGACCGGACTTCACCTTGCTGCTAAAAATTGGATTTTTAAATTTCTTTTGAAAATCAAATAAATCAAAGGTGAAGATTGTTACTTGGGGCTCAAGACAAATCCAATGGCTCATATTCATTAAAGATTACTATAAATAGGGGTAGAGAGTGAGGGGTTAAGGGTGTGAAAATTTTTGTAACTCCTTTTGGAGAGGAGGGCTACTCTTAATTGAGAAGGCCTTCCAAAAATTGTAACTTTAGTTGCAATTAATAATAATAATTTTTTCACCACTTTAAATTTTTCTCTTCTTCTCTTTGTTGGATGATGAAGATGAAGATGAAGATGGAGAATTATTTGAAGGTTTGCATTTCTTTTCTTTTTCTCTTTTATTGCTTATTAGTGTAGATTTATTTCTATGCTTGTAGTTTAGATTTTATTTTCTTGTTAAATAGCCAAGAGGCTAGAACCCTCTTGCCTTAAATTTATTTCATGCTTATAGAATAGATTTATTTTCTTGCATTTAATTCTTGCAATTTTATTTTGTAGTTTAGATTTTACAATTTATTTTGTAGTTAGATTTTAATTTCTTATACTATTCACCTTGAGGCTAGAACCCTCTTGGGTTTAGTTTTTCTTTTTGTTTATTTTTATTTTGTTTGATTCGCCTTTAGGCTAGAACTCTCTAGGGAATCACCATTTTCTAAGAAGTGAGTTCAATTTTAGATTATCCATATCTATAATTGAATCCACCATCTGTAATTTCTTGCATTTTGTTTTATTCTAGAATTTTGTTCTTCATTCTTGATTTTTTATTTGTTTCTTGATTTTATTCATTTTTTCCTTCTCACCTTATTGATCATACTCATTTCTTTTTTAAATCCACTCTCACTTACACTTGCACCTATTCACACACCATTTTCACTCTCTCAATCTCTTTACAATCAAATTCACTTATCACTCCTACTTGTCACGCACACAACATAAGAACCGATTTTATATTTTCTCCTACAAAACACCTTCCTCGTGGGATCGATATCTTAAATACTATAACTTGACACGGTTGTGCACTTGCAACCTTTTTGGTACATGTTTATGCAGCATCATCACTTTACACTATTTTCACAACTACAAACAAACAATTGAAAGTGATGAAAGCTGACATTGGGACCCACTTTTTTACACTTTCCATCATTTTACATGGTAAAAACATACAACCAAACAGCCCCTAAGTGAATTCAAAGAATGGTGGTTTCCGAATAACAGTCATTTTCAAAAACAATAATGATTTTATCTCGTGGTCTAATCTCATCACTTAAATTCGAAAATATCAAGAGCTAGGTACGATCTTGAACAATAATCAAACTACATCCCAGATATAGCGTTTTTTGCCCGAGTGAATTTAGAGAATAGTGGTTTCCGTAAAAATAATAGTGATTTATCTCGTGATCTAATCTCATCCCTTAAATTCCGAAATATAGCCTCTGCTCTCAATCTAGTGTTGAGTTGCAGAGTGAGAGCATCATTTAGAGAAAATTTTAGAGTGAATTCGATGGTGGAGGCGAAGATGTGACGCAGCGTGGAAGTTGTAACATCGGAATCCACCAAGGGTGTTCTTCGAATCCACAAAGAACGATCTTCGAATCCACGAAGAGCTTCGAATCCACGAAGAAATATTGAGGAAAAACAAAATTTTATTAATCAAAGATATGCCTCTAGGGCTTACAAGACTATTCTTAAATAGAAAAAGAAACAAGACTCCTACAAGGACTCTAATTCCTACAAGGACTCTCAACTTAACAAAAATGGTAAAGAATTCTTAAAACATTAAAACTCCTAAAAAGACTCCATATGATTAGAAAAGTCCTCCGGTCAAATCTGAGATCAAATCGGATTTGTTTCCTAAACAAAACAGACTCCTAAAATATTACTAAAAATAGTAAAAAACGGACAAAACTGCAAATATCTCTCAATCCGTAAGGAATTTGGCGAAACTGAGAACGCAAACCAAACCCAAAGGGGTAGGTTTGGATGGCTCCGTCTCGTCGAGATAGTCGATTTTCATATATAATTCGTCCAATTCCGACGTACGGTTTGAAAGTTACGACCGTTTCTTCGAAACAAGTTATTTTCTTCGACCAGGCCCGTATTTGGGCTTACGACTGTCCCACTTTGACATAAACGTGTCAGATAAGTGTTCTACATCAAGATGGGAGCCTCAGACTTGTGGATGGAGGATAGAATTTAAGGACTTGCACTTACATATCGGAGGGTATCAAATTAAGGAGAACATGCTTCAGTTTGATCTCAGGAATCAGAAGTTAGGATTTAGTTCTTCTTTGGTTTTTTTTGGCAGACAACGATGTGCGAACTTCAATTTTACTGGCAAGACAGGAAGGGATATTGGGAGGTGATTGTAAGGGGATTTTGGGAGGTGATTGTAAGAGTGTGTCGTGGTTTCTTGAGATCATGGACGTGAGATGTTTTTGATCCTTCAATATTAGTTGTAATGGCAAGTTGGATGCAGCGATAATATATAGGTGTAGCTTTTTTGGGTTTAGGTTATTCACTTTTAGCTACATGACGTATAAATTAAATGTACGCGTATATCGGCAGTTATGCTGGATTTTTCAAGAAATTGAATTTGGAAACTAGAATCCAAGTCACCTTGAATGCTAGCCCTTGGAATCTGTACAGCTTAAGGCTTGGCTTAATTTTGTTGAGATAATCCCAACGAGAAAGCATCAGTACACCTCGACTATAAGCAGCGATAGGGCATCAAAGTAATATCAAAACTTGAATCAGACGCAAGGGTAATTGCAATCCCGAACCAATGGAGGCTGGAGCAATTGAAGTTCTGACGAACAAGATCTCTCACCATTCGTATTTAGCTGCTCAGGTCAGCATTTCCTTATCCTGCAACTATTTCCTAACAGTAGCAGTTGCAACTCATTATGTTCATCCTTATTTTTGGTTTCTTATTTCCTGTGCAATCTTAAGGTGTTACATGGCACTTTGTTATTATTGTATTTACATAACAGTTGCTGGCTGCGACCTCTCTAGTAACATTCAGTCTTTCTATAACTAACTAGGAATTAATAACTGCAGTGTGACTCTAGAGATGACAACAGTGCATGGGTTTGTGCCTTGCTGCTGGCTGTCCTTTTCCAAGAGAGAGGTATCATACGCTCAAATGGAACAATGAACTGCATTCCAGTTCTTGCAAGTTTGTTGAGGTCAGAGGAGTTAGCAAACAGATATTTTGCAGCACAAGCACTTTCTAGCTTGATCTGCCATGGTAGTCGAGGGACTCTGTTGTCTGTTGCTAATTCTGGTGTGGCTGTTGGGCTTATTTCTTTACTTGGATGTGCTGAAAGTGACATCTCTGATCTTCTGGAGTTATCAGGTGAGTTTTCCCTGGCTCGCAATCCCGACCAAATTGCACTTGAGAGGTTGTTCAGAGTAGATGACATAAGGGTGGGCGCAACTTCTCGGAAAGCCATACCTGTACTTGTTGATTTGCTCAAGCCTATCCCAGATCGACCAGGTGCCCCTTTTCTTGGATTGGGTCTTCTAACTCAGCTCGCATTAGAGTGCCCTTCAAACATGCTGGTAATGGTAGAAGCGGGGGTCCTTGAGGCCCTAACCAAGTATCTTTCACTTGGACCGCAGGATGCAACTGAAGAAGCTGCGACAGTTTTATTGGGCATCCTATTCAGCACTGGTGAAATAAGGCTGACAGGAATCTGCATTTGGTGCTGTTAATCAGCTTGTTGCAGTCTTAAGACTGGGAGGAAGAAATTCCAGGTATAGTGCAGCTAAGGCATTAGAAAACTTGTTTTCCACAGATCATATCAGGAATGGTGAATCAGCTAGGCAAGCTATTCAACCTCTTGTGGAGATTCTTAATACCGGTTCTGAAAAGGAGCAACATGCAGCTATTGCTGCGCTTGTTAGGTTGCTTGGTGATAATCCATCAAGAGCCCTTGCTGTTGGTGACGCTGAGATGAGTGCAGTTGATGTTCTTTGTCGAATTCTTTCTTCCAGTTGCTCAGTGGAGCTGAAAGGCAATGCTGCAGAGTTATGTTTTGTCATGTTTGGAAATACAAGGATTCGGTCAACAATGGCTGCAGCGCGCTGTGTTGAGCCTTTGGTTTCTCTACTTGTAACTGACTTCAGTGCAGTCCAATACTCGGTGGTCATCGTGCATTGGATAGGCTCTTAGATGACGACCAACTTGCAGAGCTTGTTTCTGCACATGGCGCTATTGTTCCTCTAGTCGGTCTGCTGTTTGGTAGAAATTACACATTGCATGAGGCAGTTTCGAGAGCTTTGGTGAAGCTAGGAAAAGATAGGCCAGCTTGTAAAATGGAGATGGTCAAAACTGGAGTTGTTGAAAGTATTCTGAACATCGTCCATGAAGCACCGGATTTTCTCTGCGTTGCATTTGCAGAATTGCTACGAATTCTGACGAACAATGCTACCATAGCGAAGGGCCCCCATCTGCTGGGAAAGTTGTTGAACCCCTTTTCTTTCTGTTATCTAGACCAGAAATTGGTCCTGATGGACAGCACAGCGCATTGCAGGTTCTTATTAATATTTTGGAAAATCCCCAATGCCGAGCTGATTGCAACATGATGCCTCAACGGGCTATTGGACCTATAATTGCTTTACTGGATTCACCACTCCAGGCAGCGCAACAATTGGCTGCAGAACTCTTGTCCCATCTGCTTTTGGAGGAACATTTGCAGAAGGATCCAGTCACAGAGCAGGCAATTAGTCCCCTTATTCATGTTCTTGTTGGAATATCAAATTAAAATGCTAGAATAAATGAGTTTTAGAAGTGCAAGGGTCATAAGTTTAGAAGGTGAAGAGACATATGTTATGGAAGAATAAGAGTAACTTACTCATTTATGACATTTATCTTTATGGCATTAAAATAGGAGTTTAATTTGTGACTATTGGTATGCCTAGACGTTTTTGTTTTTGAAGCCTATATAAAGGGCTATTGTAATCCTTGTTTGATATGAAGAGAGAAAATTGAAGAAATATAAGTGAGTTCTTCATTTGAAAGAGTTCTAAGTTCGTAAACTTAAGAGTTATCAGTGGTATCAGAGCCACTTTATCCAATTTTCCTATTCACTCTTCTTCTCATGGCTACCACAAATAATCTTGTCAATCCTCAAGTGCCCAAATTATTGAAAGATAACTATGAGAGTTGGTCAATCCAAATGAGAGCCTTATTTGGTTCTCAAGAGTTGTGGGAGCTGATCATTGATGGGTTCACGGAACCTACACCAGAAGTAGAAGCCACCTATACCGCCGAAGAGAAGAAGGCTCTCAGAGAACAAAGAAAGAAGGATAGCAAGGCTCGTTTTCTACTCTATCAAGGGTTGGACG
This sequence comes from Asparagus officinalis, assembly GCF_001876935.1. Taxonomy (NCBI): domain Eukaryota; kingdom Viridiplantae; phylum Streptophyta; class Magnoliopsida; order Asparagales; family Asparagaceae; genus Asparagus; species Asparagus officinalis. Next base: position 5,471,659 of record NC_033796.1, read on the forward strand.
AGTCTACCTTTGAGAGAGTTGCCGAAGCAACGACAAGCAAGGAAGCATGGGAAATCCTTGCGAGAAATGGAGAGAAGATGGAGGACATCCGAGTGATGGAGAAGTTGCTCCGATCCCTCACATCAAAATTCGAGCACGTGGTGGCGGCAATTGAGGAGTCAAAGAATTTGGAGGATATCTCAATAGAGGAGCTCTTGGGATCTCTCCAAGTTCATGAACAACGAATGCAAAAGAAGGCTAGTTCCATAGTTTTGGAGCAAGTACTAGAGTCAACATTAACTCTAAGTAATCAAGGCTCACAAGGAAGAGGTCGTGGTCGTGGTAGAGGCAGAGGACGTGGTCCCCAACAACAAATCACTCAAAATCAAGTGGAGATCCAAAGCTTTAGAGGACGAGGACGAAGCAATCGTGGAAGATCCACACCTGGCCGTGGAAGCAACAAGAATGTTCAGTGCTATAACTGTCACAAGTTTGGGCACTATGCTTCAAATTGTTGGCACAAAACTGAAGACCAAACCAATCTTGCCGAAGCAACAAGTGATGTGGGTAACAACTCTACGCTTCTTCTTGCTAATGGTGATTCAAGTGTTGAGAATGATGCTTGGTACCTTGACTCGGGTGCTAGCAACCACATGTGCGGGAAGAAAGAACTTTTCATGGAACTCGCAGAAGGAGTTCATGGAAGTGTGAGCCTCAGAGATTCTTCAAAACTCTCGGTTGAAGGCAAAGGGAAGATTAAGATCTACCAAAAGGATGGTAAGCCCGAATATATTTCCGATGTTTACTATATTCCTAACATGAAAAGTAATATTCTTAGCATCGGTCAATTACTCGGAAATGGATACAAAGTATATATGGAGAACAACCATCTTTGGTTGAAAAATATAAATGGAGGCCTCATAGCTTGTGTTAAGATGACAAGGAACCGCATGTTTCCTTTGCATCTAAACACGAAAGTCGACAAGTGTTTTCAAGGACTCATGGAGAATGAGTCATGGAGGTGGCATCTTCGCTTCGGCCATCTAAACTTTAGCGGTTTGAAGTTGTTGTCTACAGCTGGCATGGTACGAGGTCTACCAACAATTGATCCACCGAATCATCTTTGTGAAGGTTGTGTAATCGGCAAGCAACCGCGACTTCCTTTTCCCAGTGGAAAATCATGGAGAGCAAGTGTACCATTGCAACTTGTTCACACCGACATCTGCGGACCGATCGATCCCGTCTCTTTGGGAGGTAATAGATATTTTATAACTTTCATTGATGACTTCAGTAGAAAGTTGTGGGTGTACACTCTTAAAGAAAAATCTGCTGCCTGTACTACATTCAAGCATTTTAAAGCTTTAGTTGAAGCAGAGAGCGGCCACAAGCTAAAAAAATCTTCGATCTGAACGAGGTGGTGAGTACACCTCAAATCTGTTTCAAGAATATTGCAGGGAGCAAGGTATAAAAAGACAGTTTACTACTGCCTACACACCACAGCAAAATGGCATTGCAGAAAGAAAGAACCGGACCATCCTCGACATGACAAGAACCATGCTCAAAGAAAAGGGATTGCCAAAGCAGTTCTGGGCAGAAGCCGTGGCATGCTCAGCTTATTTGCTCAACCGATGCCCCACAAAGATAGTGAAGAACAAGACACCTCAAGAGGCATGGAGCGGTTACACGCCTAGTGTAGCACACCTACGAATTTTTGGGTGTGTTGCATATGCTCAAGTAGTAGAAAGTTGTGGGTGTACACTCTTAAAGAAAAATCTGCTGCCTTTACTACATTCAAACATTTTAAAGCTTTAGTTGAAGCAGAGAGCGGCCACAAGCTAAAAATTCTTCGATCTGACCGAGGTGGTGAGTACACCTCAAATCTGTTTCAAGAATATTACAGGGAGCAAGGTATAAAAAGACAGTTTACTACTGCCTACACACCACAGCAAAATGGCATTGCAGAAAGAAAGAACCGGACCATCCTCGACATGACAAGAACCATGCTCAAAGAAAAGGGATTGCCAAAGCAGTTCTGGACAGAAACCGTGGCGTGCTCAGCTTATTTGCTCAACCGATGCCCCACAAAGATAGTGAAGAACAAGACACCTCAAGAGGCATGGAGCGGTTACACGCCTAGTGTGGCACACCTACGAATTTTTGGTTGTGTTGCATATGCTCAAGTAACTGAAGTCAAAAGGAAGAAGCTTGATAATCGCGATGAAAAATGCATTTTCATCAGATATAGCGAGGAGTCAAAGGCATACAAGCTCTACAATCCACTAACCAAGAAACTAGTTGTTAGTAGAGACGTTGTCTTTAATGAAGAAGAAGCATGGAACTGGAGCAATGAAGATCAACCAGTGGTGAATGAACCCGATGAGTCTCTGCATGAGGAACCATCACTAGGTACACCACCATCTCCTCCACACTCTACACCCTCTCCTGCAAGAGGATCTCCATCTTCTGGGGAAGGTAGTAGCAGCAAATCTACCATGCAACGAGGTCCCATCAAAATGAGAAGCCTCAGGGAGATCTATGAGCAGATAGAAGAAGACGAAGAGTCAAATCTTTTCTGCTTATATGCTGATCATGAACCTCTCACCTTTCAAGAAGCCGTAAAAGAGGATTGTTGGCGAACAGCAATGGAGGAGGAGATCCACGCCATCCAAAAGAATGACACTTGGGAGTTGACAACTCTTCCACAAAATCACAAGGCAATAGGGGTCAAGTGGGTGTACAAGATCAAGCGCACAGCAAATGGTGAAGTTGATCGGTACAAGGCGAGACTTGTAGCGAAAGGTTACAAACAAAAGTACGGCATCGACTATGGAGAAGTCTTTGCTCAGGTTGCTCGATTGGATACGGTGAGACTATTAATTTCACTTGCAGCTCATCACAAGTGGAATATATATCATTTGGATGTCAATTTAGCATTTCTCAATGGCGTTCTTGAGGAAGAGGTCTACGTGCAACAACCAGAAGGCTTTCTTGTGAAAGGGTAAGAAGACAAAGTGTACCATTTGAAGAAAGCCTTGTATGGCTTAAAGCAGGCACCACGGGCATGGAACGCCCGAATTGATGGCTATCTTCATCAAAACGGCTTCATTAAATGTCCCTATGAACACGCCATCTACATGAAGAGGAACCATAGAGGCGAATTTCTAATAATTTGTCTTTATGTTGATGATTTATTGTATACAGGAAGCAGTACCGAGATGCTTGCTGAATTCAAGGCGGAAATGTTTAATGAATTTGAGATGACGGACAATGGATTAATGTCCTATTTTCTTGGCATTGAAGTGAAGCAGCAACAAGAGGGGATTTTTATATCCCAGAAGAAGTACATGAAGGAGATCTTAGAGAAGTTCAAGATGAATGAATGCAACCCTGTAAACACCCCAGTAGCCATCGGAATGAAGCTATCAAGAGAAGAAGACGGACATTTTGTGGATTCAACTCTTTTCAAAAGTCTAGTTGGCAGCCTGAGATACTTGACGATCACAAGGCCCGATATTACTTATGGAGTTGGACTTGTGAGTCGCTATATGGAGACACCGAATGAATCTCACTGGCTAGCTGCGAAGAGGATACTAAGGTATATCAAAGGCACACTCAACCTGGGTCTCTTCTATGCATATGATGAAAATGCACAACTAGTTGGTTACTCAGATAGTGACTGGGGAGGTGATCAAGATGAGAGAAAAAGCACCACAGGCTATGTTTTCTATCTTGGGTCAACTGCATTTTCATGGACCTCAAAGAAGCAAGGAGTTGTAGCTTTATCTTCATGTGAAGCAGAGTATGTGGCGGCTGCATCTACAGTATGTGAAGCAATTTGGTTGCGAAACATATTAAAGGAGTTGGATCATCCACAAGAAGACTCGACTGTAATTTTTGTGGACAACAAATCAGCCATCCAGCTTGCAAAGAACCCAGTACATCATGGGAGGAGCAAACACATAGATACACGGTTTCATTTTCTCAGAGACCATGTAAAGCAGAAAACCATTGAACTGAAGCATTGTCACACCACTAAACAAGTGGCAGACATATTCACCAAGCCATTATCAGGTAAAACTTTCATGAGGCTAAGAGACATGCTTGGCTTAAAGACATTTTGATTTGAAGGGGCGTGTTGGAATATCAAATTAAAATGCTAGAATAAATGAGTTTTAAAAGTGCAAGGGTCATAAGTTTAGAAGGTGAAGAGACATATGTTATGGAAGAATAAGAGTAACTTACTCATTTATGACATTTATCTTTATGGCATTAAAATAGGAGTTTAATTTGTGACTATTGGTATGCCTAGACGTTTTTGTTTTTGAAGCCTATATAAAGGGCTATTGTAATCCTTATTTGATATGAAGAGAGAAAATTGAAGAAATATAAGTGAGTTCTTCGTTTGAAAGAGTTCTAAGTTCGTAAACTTAAGAATTATCAGTTCTTGGATCAGGCATACACATTTTACAACAGAGAGCTATCAAAGCTCTTGCAAACATTGCCTTGGCTTGGCCAAACGCAATTGCAAAAGATGGTGGCGTTTATGAGCTGTCTAAAGTGATATTGCAAACTGATCCACCCTTGCCTCACGCCTTAAGGGAATCTGCTGCTTCTATTCTATCAAGCATTCTGCAGTACAGTTCTGAATTCTTCTTGGAAGTGCCTGTGGCTGTACTGGTTCAGTTGCTTCACTCTGGAACAGAAAATACTGTTGTCGATGCTCTAAATGCCCTGCTCGTGTTGGAAACTGATGACTCAACTAGTGCTGAAGCAATGGCTGAAAGCGGTGCTATTGAGGCTCTCGTGGAACTTCTAAGGACTCATCTCTGTGAGGAAACTGCAGCAAGATTACTGGAAACGTTGTTGAACGATATGAAAATTAGAGAAACAAAAGCCGCTAAATCTGCTATTCAACCATTATCCATGTATCGTCTAGACCCACAAACACAATCTCAGCAGGGTAGGCTGCTTGCAGCTCTTGCGCTGGGTGATCTTTTAATGAGGGTCTTGCTCGAACTACAGATTCTGTTTCGGCGTGCCGAGCTCTAGTAAACCTTCTTGAAGATAATCCAACAGAAGAGATGAAGGTGGTGGCGATTTGTGCGCTGCAAAATCTTGTAATGTATAGCCGTGCCAACAAGCGAGCTGTTGCAGAAGCAGGTGGTGTGCAGGTTGTGCTGGACATTGTCAATTCCAGCCAACCTGATAAGTCAGTTCAGGCAGCAATTTTTGTAAAACTTCTGTTCTCTAATAATACAATACAGGAATATGCTTCGAGTGAAACAGTTAGAGCTATAACTGGTATGGTCTCATGAAATATTCTTCCATGCCTTAGTTTCTTGAATTTTTAGTGCGTATATTCTTGGTTTAAGGTTTCTGAAAATATTTTTCAGAAACACGCATACAAGAAGTTACTATAACTTTGAATGGGCAAGCTGATCCAAAGATACGCATGTTCATGTTGGTTTTTAGCAGGTTGTTTAACTATTTCAAGCTTAAAATATGACAATATATTGAAAGGATGACCTTCGAGACCCTCCTGTGCGGTCGCTGAACAACGCGGCCTCACGGTGTTCCTGACGAGAGCGAGTACTACATGCAAGCACCTGGAGGACCCGACACGCGGCCTCGAGGCTACGACGTCTCCTACGTCACCAGGGTCCGAGCTCCCCGACCTCCTCTCCGCGGCGACGTCGGCAGGTCTCCGGTGACTGCCGCCTCCCCGTCCAGAACTGCTCTTCTCCGACTGCCGCCTCGGTCAACGACCTTGCCAACCAGCTGTACGGACGTCCCCTGGACGTCATCCTCGTCGACGGCCCAGGGGCTACACCCCGGCAGTCTTGGGGAGGATGTAGGGCGATCTTACCGCCGCATGTGATGGCGCCAGTCGGCGAGGGGGGCCACCGAGGTCTTGGTGCACGATTTCGACCGGGAGGTCGAGAGGGTCTGCAGCGAGGAGTTCCTCTGCGGGGAGAACTTGGTGGGGACCGCCAGGTTAGGGCTTCAGAGTTTTCTGATTCTGAGTAACGAAAAAAAAAAGAAAGGGTATAACTTTGTTAAATTAATAAAAAATGAAGGGTATTTTGGGTAGAGAAAGTTTTTCTAGTACTCCCTCTTTAAAAATATATATATACTAGTATTCAACCCGTGCTAAGCACGGCATCCTTTAATTTTTTTTTTTTGTCCGCAATTTTTTATCATCTAATATTTTTGTTATGTCACGTAAATTTAACATAATTTTGGACATTATATTACCGATAGGTATATGTGGATATTATAACTTAATTAAGCTTATCTCATATGGACAAAGTAAAAAGATTCATAAATAATGATCAAGTGATATCATGTTGATGCTTTAATATATGGCTTCCCCAGATGATCGCAACCAGAGACGCAATTTTCTTTTCGAAGAAAACTACAGCTAGCGAACAACAACAGATTCCAACCAGAGAAATAACTTTAAAAGAACATCATAGCCACACAACATACAACATCCATTAGTCTCAAGCTTCATCAATAAATGAACTTCATCGCTAACTTCATCAATAAATGATATTCAGTGTCATCTTTAAATTGTTGCCACTTAATCATATGCTCAAAAAATAATTATGGATGCTGCCACTCAAATTAATGAACATCATGGCTCCCATGTAAGTAATATGATAGCAACTTCTTTAGAGAAGTGACAACACTACTCAAAATTTTCTACGCCCTATGACTCAACAACAAAGATGTAGAAACTGGACACTATCATTCGACAATTTTGCTACAGCACTTACAAGTATAAGTAGGTATCGGATGACAGCTTATAGCCAGAAATCCCAGCTCAAAAAACAAAACTCATAATTGAGTAAGAAAACCAACAATTACATGAGCAGCAACAATCATCATAGTATGGAATATTTGTATTAGTACAAATAATTGTACTGACATAGATATGCATAATGGCATGAAATAAATATATTAGCATTTTATATTTCTATTAAATCCTCAAACAAATATGTTTAAATTTTATTGCCTAACACAATTTATGATTTATTGAAAAATAATTCACCTATGACAAATTATAGGAAGCGAAGAATTATAAAAAAACGTAAAGTAGGACAGACATGATTAGATCCATCTAAAAAGAACTCAATCTTTAAAACACTTGAAAATTACCAAAAAAAATCAAAGAGTAATCGATTAAAGAAATAAAAGATATAGTCAGAAAAAGAAAATCTTAAGCTTTAAAACACTTGAAAATTACCTGGAACAATTGAAATAGTAAGAAACACTTGAAATAGTCCGAAAAAGAAATAAAAGAAATAGTCAGAAAAAGAAAAAGGGAAAAGTCACTTGTGATGAAGAGTCTAAACATGATTGATATTAACCTGTTGAAGAAATATCTTGAACTACCTTCAGGAAGAAGAGGATTGATGAAGTGTAACCAGGATTTATTGTAACCTTTTGAAGAAAAATCTTGAACTTTGAGCATGCAGAAGATGATTGATGAAGAGAGTAAACAGGATGTGTGCGGATCTGCTTAAAACGATTGTTGGGAAGTTGATGCAATTGCAAAAAGGGTCTTAAGGTGATCAACGTGTCTGAAGATAAGCATCGTCTCCAATTCCTTTAGTATAGCTGTGGCATCAGTTCATCATTTAATCTGGCATTTAACCTGTCAAATGTGATATATGCTGTTATTTCTGCTCCTGTAAACATGTATAAATTATTGAATAAAACAACAAATGTTTTACATATACAGATAAAAAATAAGTAATCTATTGCAATTACATTTAACAAAAGTATCCAAATTAAGTTACAACATACATCTTAAACCTTTGCATAAGCACAAATACATAATATGATTAAACATAACCAACACAAATATGACCACTAAACTATGTTTGATAACTCCTCAAAGTGGTTGTCAAGTCCTCCAGAAGTTAGTTTTCTTTTCCACTGCTTCTATTGGTTCTTCTTTTCTTATTTCCTACATTAAGAACATTGAAGTTGAATCATTAGTTTACATTTGAACATATTAGTTACTATTGTAAAATAATTCTCATCATTACAAATATTGAATCATTACAAATATTAACGTTGCATCGTATATGACTTCTGGACAATTAGGATGATGGTCCTCATCATTGCTCTCCATACTCCTGAAACTGAGTTCTATTCGTATGTGAAGGTCTGTATATATATGTATAAGAACATATATGCATATCAATAGCATACATTCTTACTAATCAAGCTTTATGGACAATAATAAGAACAAAAACCAAAAGAAAATATACTTGTAGATAAGTTATATAGAAATATAAAATCATATATCATATTTATGGAGAATATGATAACTCAGTATTACATCTGCTAATCGTATAAAACAATAAGATAGTCATAATCCAAGCATCTATGTACATATGATGAACTTATCTCAATATGTATTAATTAAACAGTTAACCAAAAAGAAGATTCCAATTAAACACAGATTTTAATAGAAAACAGAGTCATAATGCAGTATGTTTTGACATTATAACAACATTCTTCAAGACAATAGGTAAAAAAGAATATGAATTTGATAATAGACTTACAATGATGAACTCCTAGTGTAATCTGAGATATTGACCAGTACATTGAGAACACGATGTTGCACTGCAGAATATAATCATATTAAGGCAATAAGTTTATATAAAATGAGATCATCCATTTTTCTCTAAAGTAAAATTGATAATTACAATGATCATAAATTGTCCGTGTTCATTACTTATAAAATGTGCATGTTGGGTAGTTTTAGCCTGCAGATGGTGATTCAACATTTCATCATAAATGATAGGGATGTGTTTGTTATAAGTATTAGCATGTTCATATTCTTTTTTAACTATCGGGTTAAATTAAGTTGTTATAATGAGATTTAAATATAAATGAATTCCTTTAATAATTTGGGTAACCAGGAAGATTTCAATTTAACACAGATGGACAAAGAATAGCTAGTACATATAATCCAGTATCCATTTACATGAAAATGAAAATGGATTGGAATTTATATATATACTTTATATCTGGTCAGTCACTCAATGAAATTGAAATTGAATTCAATGTGCTAATGTTTGGATGACAATTTTGGGAGGACTATGAAAGTAATAGTTCAGAACTTAATGAAATCTTGAACTATCAGGCGGAATAGAAACTTGAATATGAGCTCAAACATGTAATCTAATTACTAATGGCTAATTTCAAATTTAAGCAAGAACCTGTATAAATTAATGACATTAAATCTTTTAAATTGTTGAGTTACAAAAGTGTAAAAAAAGCTAAAGCTCAGATAAAGTACAGAATGTCATATTCTTTTTTTATTCATCTAAACATATCAACGAAATTCATAACTATATAATGAGTTTGTTTATAATTCAATTCAACACAGATGGACAAAGAAAAGCCAGTACATATAATCAAGTATTTATTGACTTGAAAATTTAACAGGAATTCAATCTGCATGTTGTCCATGTTGGATATGGATGTGCATGTTCCGCATGTTCAGGAAACATTTACTGGAGATGAGCTTTGATGATTTAATAAAATTCATGGATTCAGGTTTAAAAAAAGCAACTCAATAACTTGATTTCGGTTCCTAAACTCTTCACTTTTCAATACAGATGCATAAAAAGAATGACCAGGCAAATTTTTAAAAAAAATGAATTGCAGATGTAATTTTTTTGTACAAATCATACTCAAGTTAGCTTGCTTTACATGTCATAGGCATTAAAAGTTTTAAATAGGAAAATCAAATATATAAATTTGAAGGGAGCTTATAGTATTATACTTGAATTATTTAAATCTTAAGTTATATTGTATGATGAGCACAAGGTGAAATAATTTTCACAGCATGTTTTATCAGGTAGAAGCTGAAATTTATGAATATTTCACAGCATCAATTTTAACAAAATCATTGACGAAATCTTTAGCTATCATGCGGAAGAATAAATTGCAGAAGAAATCGATAAGATATTATTAATAGGTCTTTAATATCTAGGATAATAAAGAAAATTATTACCTGAAGAAGAACTCTCGCTGAGACCATACGAAAGATGAACTCTGAAGCGATGGAAGAAGCGGTGGAATGTGGCCCTCTTTAGCATAGAAATTTAGCAACCTGTCCTCAGATTTCAAAACGTGGCTAATTTGAACGAAGGAAAAAAAATAGCGGTATCGGTTTTGAAGGAAAATCGGCAGCGGTAAAAGGATGTGGTTTGAAGCCTTATCGGTGTATAATAATTGGACCAAAATGAACGGTTGTGTTTAAGCGGTTGGATGAGTTTTTTGTTTTTTATTGTCGTTAACACAGATGGACATCATAAAGCCAGTACATATAATCAAGTATTTATTGACATGAAAATTTAAATGGAATTCAATCTGCATGTTGTCCATGTTGGATATGGATGTGCATGTTCCGCATGTTCAGGAAACAGTCCCTGGAGATGAGCTTCGATGAGTTAATAAAATTCATGGATTCAGGTTTAAAAAAAGCTAGTCAAGAGCTTGTTTCAGGTGATTAAACTCTTCAGTTTGCAATAAAGATGCAAAAAGATTGACCAGATAGCCTTTGTATATTAAAGAAAATTTGCGAAAGAGAAACTTTGGCGGATCAAACATTAACTCCTAGTTTCATCAGTAATAGCGATGTGGCTTATCAAAATATTTGGCCATTCTTGAGATCGTAGATAACCCTACTTTTTTCTCACTGCAGGTAACAATTTGCATATATCTACTTCGTTTTATTGCAGATGAACCAATCACAGAGGAGGGAATTGAAGCGTGTATATAATGATAAATGCTAATAAACAGGTGGGATAAAATCCATCCTACCTTCATCAGTTCATAATTATATATAGCTAAGCATCAATATAACTGTATTTAGGCACTTTAGGGATCAAAGAGCAGATTACATATAAATTGCTGGTGGTTCAAATTTTTATCCACAGAAGCTGGTTTTATGAAGCTAGATCTACGCTAGAAATGTTCAAGAATTATTGTTTTTACACATCAATTTCTACATCTAAGCAATGCAGCTTTTTGACTGGAATACATTCCTTGACATTTAGTTATTTTGGACAAGCAGAACCATTGTTCCTTAATGACAGCAACAAAAAAAAAATGGTCAGCAATCTCGAGAGAACATTAACTTTCAATATATACTTACAATGATGTACTCCTTACGGACTGAGATATTGATCAGTACTTTGGAAACACGATGTTGCACTGTAGAATAGATTCATATAAAAACAATTAGTTCTATTAAACTCAGATTATGACATTTTTTATAAAGTACAATTGAATATAATCACATGGTAAGAGATTGAATTATATATACTGGCATTAATAGATATAATTTTGTAACTAAATTGTATTTACTTACATTAAAAGATTTTTTCCTTCATAGATATTGATCAGTAATTGAAGATGAGCTCAAACATATAATCTAATTACTGAGGGCTCATTTCAAGGCTAAGCAATAACCTGTATAAATTAATGACATTAAATCTTTTAAATTGTTGAGTTACAAAATTGTAAAAATAGCTGCTAAAGCTCAGATAAAGTACAGAATGTCATAATCTTAGTTTTATTCACCCATGACATGTCGACGAAATTCATAACTGATTATAGTGAGTTTGTTTATAATTCAATTATAAACAGTTGGACAAAGAAAAGTCAATACATATAATCCATTATTTATTGACATGAAAATTGAAATGGAAGTCAATACATTAAATCTCCTGGAGATGAGCTTGGATGAGTATATAAAATTCATGGATTCAGGTTTTAAAAAAGCAACTCAATAGCTTGTTTTAGGTGCCTAAACTCTTCAGTTTGCAATACAGATGCATCTAGAGAATTACCAGGTAAATTTTAAAAAAAAACTGCAGATGGAATTTTTTTGTACAAATCATACTCAAGTTAGTTTGCTCTACATGTCATAGGCATTATAAATTTTAAACAGGAAAATCAAATATATAATTTGGAAGGGACCTTATAGTATTATACTTGAATGATTTAAATCTTAAGTTATACTGTATGATGAGCACAACGTGGGGAAAAAAATTAAACCTATGAAAGATAAATACAGAAATGTTTGTAGCATAAATCCTAAGTATAAAACATCGATGTGAAGAAATTTTAAAGCAAAATAAACATACTCAATTCAGTTTGCTCTACATGTCATGGGCATGTAAAAATTTAAATAGGAAAATCATTTATATACATTAGAAGGGAACTTATATTACTATACTGTTTATTAAAAAATTTATAGTGTATGATGAGCACAACGTGGGAAAAAAATATTATACGTATGACAGAAAAATACAGGAATGTTTCTAGCATAAATCCTCAGTATAAATCATCAATGTGAAGAAATTTTCAAGCAAAAAAAACATACGCAAGTCTGTTTGCTCTACATGTCATAGGCATGAAAAATTTTAAACAGGAAAATAAAATATATAAATTAGAAGGGAACTTTTAGTACTATACAGTTTATAAAAAACTTTCTAGTGTATGATGAGCACAACGTGGGAATAAATTTATACCTATGAAGGAAAAATAGAGAGATGTTTCTAGCATAAATCCTCAGTATAAATTTTTCAGTGTGAAGAATTTTTCTAGCCAAAAAAAACATACAAAAGTCAGTTTGCTCTACATGTCATCAGTATAAATCATAAGTGTGTAGTAATTTTCACAGCATGTTCTATCAGGTAGTAGCTCAAATTTAAGAATAATTCACAGCATCAATTTTAAGAAAATCATTGACGAAAACTTGAGGTATTATGCGGAAGAGTAAATTGCAAAAGAAAACATTAAGATACTATTAATAGGTATTAAATTTCTAGGATAATGAAGAAAATTATTACCTGAAGAAGAACTCTCTCTGAGGCCATACGGAGGATGAACTCTGTTCTGATTTCTCGCAAAAGAGGAAAGCTGCTCAACTTTGTAGAAGCGGTGGAACGTGGCCATCTTTAACAGTGAATTTAAGCAACGTGTCCTCAGAAATCACAACGTGGCTAATTTGAACGAAGGAAAAAAAAACGGCAGCGGTTTTGAAGAAAAGGCGACAGCGGAAAAAATAGAAGATGGGTCTTTAATTGGCCCAAAATAGAACGTGGGCCTCTTTATTTAGTTTTTTATATGAAAAAATACGTGGAAAACCAAAATTTTAGGAAAATACGTGGAAAATAAAAAAATTACTGTTCATCCATAGGTTTTCCTTTAGTTATAAAGGAAAGTAGATATATACTAAAAAAAGTTTTTGATATGGAGTAAAAGGGACTGTTTATTGCGTTGGAAGCACTTACATTTATTTGCATTCGGATTCTAGTTGGAGTTATTACAATATGCATCAGCTTGACAATGAATAAATTGATCACATTCTCTCTCCAATATCGTAAAAATTGTGATTTAAAAAATTGATCTTTCTACTACTTTTTGAAAGCCTAGAGATCCAAATCCTTTTCATTTTCTGCTAATTCTTAAATAATAGATTGTGAGTGTACGTGGAAAAGAAAATTAACATTTTTTTCTCTCTCACTTTGTATTTCACTTTGGGCTTTCCCCGGTTTTATTTCACTTGTAGTTTCTTCTTTGACCTAGCTGGATGGGCGAATAAAGTGGATAGCACCTTGGCTAATGGGGACCTAATCCCATTTGTTTGAGTTCTACCATGATTTCCCAAAGAGGACACATTTTCAATCATGTATAATTATTCATTATTACATACAAATGATCATGATTTATTTCTAGTACGTATAACTAACATCATATCATTCAGGAATGGTACTGATTTCCTATTTACATTCAAAACAAATCATAATGGTTTGTTAAATGATAACATTCTGGTGTAAATGTTACAACTTGTACATATCCATATATTAAGAATCCTACAACATCCTCCTAGATCAAGAGTATTTGTAGAAAGGTATGATTGTGTATATTGTCTGGAGAAAGGTCAAAGCCAAGAGGAAAATTGCTGCCAAAAGCGAGATGAACACCCAATGATTGCTAAGGTAAGTATGGGTGAAAATTGCACGCCACTTATGCCGCCTCCTATTGTAGTAATTTTCGATCTTCATGTTCACATTCTCACTGTGGACATGGATCTTATCCAAGAGAGGCAATCCCTTGGTGAGGCGATTGAAGAGGGAAGCGATATCGCCATCACTTCCACTCGTGCAAGACACTATCTTTGCCTCCCTAAGCAGCGCCACATCATTGTCTGCGTCAATAATATTATCCATAAATAATACATAGTCACTGCACAATCTGCACCTTTGTGTATATGCTCGTAGGCAGTATAATTGAGAAACATGTTCTCGGTGTTACTGTGGCAGCATAGATAAGGGAGCTTCAAAACTCCGTTTGTGAAGCTGATGTCGCTGTAACAGATGCTGTCAGCTAGCTTGAAGCTCACCCCTGCTTGGACGAGCTCTGTGGCGGTGCAAACAGTCAACGCACGGTCATGGATGTAGTTCCCTTCCGCAGACATTTTCTTTTTGGAAATGTCGAGAAAGTGCAGGCCCTTTCCTCTAATGGTTTCCAGTTCGGTGTCGAGGACGTCGTCACAAATTTTTATGAAGTTCTTAGAATCCTCGACGTGTCGATCAGTCATTTGTTAGCTCTTAGCAAAAGTTAAGGTCTAAAAAAATGACAAAACATATCTCAACTGAATCAAGAGTTAGATTCGCAAAAAAGTGACAAAGTTCAGTTTGCAGGAGGTGACCAGGTTACCTCGTGACCTCCAATTTCAATAAGGATAACAAGAAGCAGGAGCGGCAGCTGATTTTCAATCCTGCGCATGTCCATCCACAGGCCACGATTCATGTATGGCCTCAGGAGCTCGTCATTGCCCCCCACCATCATTTGAAGAAAGAAGCATTCATCAAGGATCATCAGATCCAAGAACCGGTCCTCGTCCGTCGTCCACAGCTCCTCCAGGCTATCGTACGCGTCCATGAGGTCCCGGATTTGAGGCCTTAGGGACTCCCTCACCTCGTCGAGAGTCTTATTGGCCCGCTCAAGGTAGTGGGCGAGAGCCGCGTACTTCTTGCGCTCCATGGGGTTGAGGTGGGCCTTGCCGTGGTGGTAAGGCCCCAGAGAGACGAGCTGGGGTGTGTAGGCTGTGTAGTTGAGCTCCCTCAAGATGTTCGGCACCCTGTAGATGTAGTGCTTCTTTCGTTTCTCTATCTCGGTCTCAGAGTTGATACTTTGGAGCTCTTCAAGGTCGATGACCCATTGCTTTTTAGCTGACTTCTCTCCCATCTTCCTCTTTCTTTAAATTTTGAGATGAAAATTAATGGTGTTGCTGGTTAGAAATAATGATAAAGGTGAACCTAGAGGAAAAGCTCACAATAAAAGGATGGGAAGTGAAATTTGAAAAGGACTTCAAGCGAGAGACCTTTTTTTAGAGGTAACATTATGTTTGCTATTTTGTTTGATCAATAATTGTCAATTTGTCCATTTCCTTGCCATTTTCTAACAAAACTAGCCTACACATATAAAGCATAGGGCTGTAACCATAAATAGCACAACAGGCAGTTTGCGTCTCTCAGAACAAATTAAAAAGGCAGTGTATATAGCCATATAGCTTTAATGATGAAAGAAAAAAAATTAATATTGGTAACATAGGCTGTCACATCATTGCATTTTTCTATAGATGCCCATGACTCTCACCATGAAATCAAATGGTAGCCCACAGAATAGAGAAATATAGAATGCAATTCCTTCATGCGTTTCATATGCAACACAACAAATTAACGGTTTCATATGCAACACGACAAACGGCTAGCTGTCAACATGCACACAAATAGGTTTACATGTGAGCGTTTCATATGCACCTAACTCTTTGCAGATCAGTCAAGACGAAAACAGGAGAGCTATAATGACATCCATATATATAGGAGATATACATGATCAAAGGTATTATAAAACTCATATGGTAGAACAAATCTGATTTTCAATGGGAGGGGTTTTCTGCAAGAAATTAGGTAGATTTATGCGTTAAATGAACCTTTTAATTGAGTTTAATTTTATGCAAGAAATCAGATTAATATTTTAAACTAATTTTTTAATTATGAATTAGTAGGTGAACAGTGAAGGGAACAAGACATCTCGGTTGCTCAACTAATTAACCAACTATATCTTCGGGGCACACACGACATGCTGCATGAAAACCACGGGCATGCTCATATGTGCAATATTAGATATTGTTCTATATATGCCCAAAATGAACGAAGAAAATATCAAGTTAGGCAGCAGACACACTATACCACATACAAATTAACCATCTAATTAATTAGTTGACTGGCGCAAGAGCAAATTAATCTGTAAACAGATGCACAAATTTTAACTCACCAGCCACCAACGAAGTTGGTCAAGAAGGAGAGAGAGAGAGAGAGAGAGCGCACGAGCTCCGTGGCAGGAAGTTGTTGGAATGCGGTTGATGGAGACTGAGGTGAATCACCAAACGAACCCGGAAGGGACCGATCGAAGTGAAGCGGCTGAAGGAGAGGTCGAGGTGGGTGAGTGCCGGGCTCGAAGCGAGGTGGGCCCCCGATCGAGGAGGTTGCGGGAGAGGTTGAGGTGGGTTTATAAGGAGGGGGAGGAGGAGAAGAAATTAAGGGGAGGGAATGGAGCCGGAGAGGAGACGTCGAGGGAAGGGAGGCGGGCGGGAGAGGAGAGACCACGAGATGAGAGGTTGTAGAGGGGATCTGGGAGCAGGGAGGAGTTGGTTTGGGGGAGTTGGTGACTGAGCTGAAGGTTGGATGATGGGAGGGCAGGACCATGAGCTTCACATTTATAGCGTGCACCACGCGAGCAACCGCGCCTTTAGTGTGAACAGCTAGACCTGATCTCAAGGTTGTCTTTGACCATTATGTGAACAAACCAGTACCTTTGGTTCGTTTCCCTGTCTCTATACTGTTGAATTAATCTTGTAACGTTATGCATTTCATAGGTTAATTAGTTGGTTACTTAGTGGGTTAAGTGTTTAGTTAGTTAGTTACAGGTTTCTTGTGCACGTTGTGCACGTTTGTAAGTTAGAAAAACTGTTTTGTATTTGTAGTTTTATATGACAGTAATGAATGTGTGTGGATTTAGAACGCCTGAAAATTGGTTTTCTTTCCTCGTCACAAGTGTGTGTGTGTTTCCAGTAAATTGAAGAATCAATTCCAACATTTGGTATCAGAGCTTGGTTGGGATTTGATGCCAAAGATCATGCCGGCGGACTCAACACCTTCAAGCAG
The DNA here is from genome assembly GCF_001876935.1 of Asparagus officinalis. Taxonomy (NCBI): domain Eukaryota; kingdom Viridiplantae; phylum Streptophyta; class Magnoliopsida; order Asparagales; family Asparagaceae; genus Asparagus; species Asparagus officinalis. The sequence goes on from NC_033796.1 coordinate 5,488,911, forward strand.
CGGATCTAGCAACACAGTGACGTTGAAGACAACTGGAAGAGAAGGGACAGTCTCTCTTCAGTACCCGCTGCTCACAAAGAGCAACTACTCAGCATGGGCGATCAATATGAAGGTGTATATGCGTGCACAAGGTGTATGGGATGCCATTGAGCCCGATCACCCCAACGATGAGGTAGAAATGCGGAAGGATCAGATGGCTCTTGCTGCCATCTATCAAGCCATCAGCGAGGAGACACTTCTCGTGTTGGCTGAGAAGGAGACGGCCAAGGAAGCATGGGAGATGTTGAGGACAATGCACATGGGCGCTGAGCGTGTCAAGGAAGCAAAAATTCAGAATCTGAGAAGTGAGTTTGAGGGTCTTCGCATGCGTGAAGTGGAGACAGTTGATGATTTTGGTGCAAAGTTAACCACTATTGTCAATAAGATTCGTGCATTGGGCGACAAGATAGATGAGGCTTATGTCGTCAAGAAGCTTCTTCGTGCAGTCCCTCCCAAGTTCCTTCAAATTGCATCTACCATTGAACAATTTGGCAACCTCAACACGATGACAGTTGAGGAGGTCATCGGATCGCTCAAGACCCATGAAGAACGATTGCGTGGCTATGGTGAAAATGAGGATGAACAAGTTCTGTTGACAAGTGAAAAGTGGAAAGGGAAACAAGTGAAAGGAGGAGGAGAAAGCTCGTCCAACTCATACAAAGGACGAGGAACGAGTGGTGGCCGTGGTCGTGGCCGTGGGTGTGGCCGTGGCCGTGGTCGTGGTCGCGGGCATGGTGAAAGTGGTCGATGGAATGAATCAAATCACAGTGAGAGAAAGTTCGACAAGTCCAAGGTAAGGTGCTACAATTGTCAAAACTATGGGCACTTTGCCTCGGAATGTCGATCTAAGAAGAAGGAGGAAAAGGCACACTTTGTGGAGGCACAAGAGGATGATGAAGAACCAGCACTCTTAGCGACAGAAATTTGTGAGTGTGAGAATCATAGGGAGATCACAACAGAGGAAGTGATGCTCTATGAGGAGAAAGTGAAGCCAAGGTTGAATGAAGAAGAAGAAGTGGTGCACGACAACTCAGGTTGGTTTCTTGACACTGGAGCAAGCAATCACATGACGGGTTGCAAGGAGCTGTTTTCAGAACTAGATGAAAGCGTGACTGGGAAGGTCAAATTTGGCGATGGTTCTGTTGTGAACATTCGAGGAAAAGGCACTGTGATGTTTCAGTGTCAAAATGGTGAGCATCGATTCTTTACAAATGTTTATTTCATACCTAGACTGCGTAGCAATATAGTGAGTTTAGGTCAATTGGATGAGAATGGATGCAAAACTGTGATAGAAGATGGTTGTTTGTTGGTGTATGATAGAGCTAGAAAGCTGCTGGCAAGAGTAAGAAGATCAAGAAATAGATTGTATATTCTAAACTTGAAAACAACTCACTCAGTGTGTTTGTTGGGGAAATTAAATGAAGTTGAATGGCTGTGGCATGCACGTTATGGCCATTTAAACTTTCAGGCATTGAGGAACATGACCAAGAAGGGAATGGTGATAGGAATGCCTATCGTTGATCACATAACTCAAGTGTGTGATGGGTGTGTCATTGGCAAACATCATCGTACACACTTTCCCCAAAGCGCAAGTTTTCGAGCTGAGACCCCGCTCCAACTCATGCATGGTGACTTGTGTGGCCCAATCACTCCTACAACACCTGGAGGTAACAAATATTTTATGTTGCTTGTTGATGATTATAGTAGGTACATGTGGGTTGTGATGCTCAAGAACAAAGATGAAGCATTACATGCATTCAAGAAGGTGAAGGCAAGTGCAGAGATGGAAGCTAATACTAAGCTGAAGGCATTCCGAACCGATAGGGGTGGGGAGTTCACCTCTAAAGCATTCACCCAGTACTGTGAAGACTCAGGCATCAAGCATTTCCTCACAGCCCCATACTCTCCGCAGCAGAACGGCGTTGTCGAGCGAAGAAACCAAACTGTTTTAGGAATGGTGAGAAGCTTATTAAAAAGCAAACATGTACCAGCTACATTTTGGGGAGAAGCTGTGAAGACAGCAGTATATATATACTCAATCGAGCTCCAACAAAGAGTGTGGAAGGAGTGACACCATATGAGAGGTGGACTGGTCGGAAACCGAAGGTTCAACATCTTCGAGTTTTTGGCTGTTTGGTGCACGTCAAGACTGTGAGTCCATACACAAAGAAGCTGGCTGATAGGAGTGCGCCAATGGTGTTTCTGGGTTATGAACCAGGATCAAAAGCTTACAGAGTTTATGATCCTAATTCAAAGAAGTTGAGAATAAGCAGGGACACAATATTTGAAGAGGATAAGGAATGGAATTGGGGGAATAGACAAGGAGGAGAATATTCTGGAGCTCATTCATGTGGCACGTTCACCGTGCATTATGAATCTGAGAAAGGTGAAGACGCGCAGAACTTTGATGAGCAATCAAGCGGGCAATTCTCTGAAGGTGCGACTTCGCCTCACACTCCCATGAATCATAATCATGCACAGGATGCTGGAGAACCATCAACAAGCTCAGAGAGGCCTCGCAAGTATCGTTCTCTACAAGATGTGTACAATGACACAGTTGAGATGGATGAGGAGGTAGGGCTATGTTTCTTATCTTTAGAAGAACCTGCAACTTATGAAGAAGCAGCAGGCAATGAAAGTTGGAAACAAGCCATGGCGGAAGAAATTGCAGCAATTGAGAGGAATAACACATGGGAATTTGCAGAATTACCAAAAGGGCACCGTGCTATTGGTTTGAAATGGGTATATAAGGTGAAGAAGAATCCTGAAGGAGAAATAGTAAAACACAAAGCTCGACTCGTGGCGAAGGGTTATGTACAAAAACAGGGAGTGGATTTTAATGAGGTATTCGCTCCAGTTGCACGGCTTGAAACTGTAAGGCTCTTGATTGGTCTGGCAGCACAGGAGAACTGGGAAGTACATCACATGGATGTAAAATCTGCATTCCTAAATGGCGAGCTAGAAGAAGAGGTGTATGTAGCACAACCTGTTGGATTCGAAGCAAAGGGCCATGAGGGGCAAGTGCTGAGGCTGAAGAAGGCGTTATATGGACTGCGTCAAGCACCTCGAGCATGGAATTCGAAGCTTGATAAGTGCTTACAGTCATTGGGGTTCATCAAGTGTCCTATGGAGCATGCTGTGTACAAGCAAGAACTGGGGGGTGAAATCCAAGTGATTGGTGTCTATGTAGATGATCTTATTATTACTGGGTCAAGTGTCGAACATATTGCAAAGTTCAAAGAGCAGATGAAGAGGCTATTCGACATGAGTGATCTTGGATTATTGAGCTACTATTTGGGCATTGAAGTGAAGCAAAATTCACATTCCATCACACTGTCTCAGTCAGTATATGCTCTAAAGATACTTGAGAAGCTTGGAATGGCCGAATGCAATCCCTGTCAAATCCCCATGGAGCCGAGACTTAAAATGAGTAAAGTGAATATCAGTCCCCCAGTTGATGCATTTCTGTATAGAAGTGTCATAGGGAGCCTGAGGTACCTAGTCAACACAAGACCTGATTTAGCCTACTCAGTTGGAGTAGTCAGCCGATACATGGAAGCGCCCACAACGACTCACATGACTGCTGTGAAGCAAATACTGAGGTATGTGCGTGGCACTCTAAACTTTGGGTGTTGTTATGACAGGAAGGAGCATATGGGAAAACACTTGATTGGGTATAGCGATAGTGATTTGGCTGGTGATATTGATGATCGGCCATGACAGAAGCAAGCACATTGATATCAAGTATCATTTTATTCGTGATTGTGTTCAAAAGGAAGAAATTGAAGTGAAGTATGTGAAGACTGAGGATCAACTGGCCGATATTCTGACAAAGCCACTTGGTCGTCAGAGGTTTGTCGAGCTGCGTGAGAAAATAGGACTGAAGGATGTGAAGAAGATGCAACAAGATTAAGGGGGTGAATGTTGAATTAATCTTGTAACGTTATGCATTTCATAGGTTAATTAGTTGGTTACTTAGTGGGTTAAGTGTTTAGTTAGTTAGTTACAGGTTTCTTGTGCACGTTGTGCACGTTTGTAAGTTAGAAAAACTGTTTTGTATTTGTAGTTTTATATGACAGTAATGAATGTGTGTGGATTTAGAACGCCTGAAAATTGGTTTTCTTTCCTCGTCACAAGTGTGTGTGTGTTTCCAGTAAATTGAAGAATCAATTCCAACATATACCACCAACTCCATGTTGTCTTTGCCCTTCTTGTCCATGGTCCCAAGTCAGTATTCTCATTCCATGTTCTTTACTTATCCTGTACATCAACGGTTCATGAATCACAATATATGAGTCAACATGATTTGTTCAAAGGGCAGCGTAAGGAAAATTAAATTCCAAATTAATACTCGAGGGCCTATGTTTGAGAGGACGTGACCATGATTACTGGCTAGCGCGTAGGTCTGCGTGGTAGCTACTATTAATTTGCAGGCAAAAAACCAATCCATATGTAAGTAGCGCAAGACCAAAACAAAGCCCTGCACTCACAATATTGTTCCCCAGTGCGACCAAAAACTCAATAACATACTCCTGCTTCCCTGTACATGCATGCCCCCCGACCAATTAATATTCCAATATCTTTTAAAATATTCATAACAGCCCAAGGGGTACGTAAAGTCATATATCCTAATAAAACGCATCTAATTTTTTTTTGTGTCTTTCTTTAAAAAAATGAAAAGCTTAGATCCTTGATATCATCATCGAGAATTAATTCTTGATATACGTATAGTAACGCATGACATTAAGATGTTATATACACGTGGATGAATGACAAAACTGATCGTCCTCCATAATTTAAAAAACGTAAATCGGTCTCTTGTTTATATAATGATGATAATTATAAATAAACTATATATACTCTCTAAACTACTACATTAATTGCTAGGCGCATGAGTCACCATGGAAACCCCCCCTACCGTAACCCTCCAAAAAAAAGCAGCGTTTGGATGCAGTAATGTAATAGTAGTTTAAAAAGTTACATTCTAGCTAGTTATCACTATTCATTTCCAATTGAATTTTCGTGAGTATAAAAGTAGATATGAATTTTAATTAAAGTAAACTTTCAAATATGAATGTATGAAAATATGAATTTTAAAGTAACATCAAGATTTGATAACTCGATATTTATATAACATCCATATTAAATAATATAAGTGTTTTTCTAATAGTTGCCCATGGACACCCAGCATTGAGGATGAGAGAAATATAGAGAGGAGAGATAAGAAGAGAAATTAGTGCGTCACGGAATCTTTTTTATTTCCTAATAGGTCCCTCAGCCGTTAGAAAAACCAATAATAAAAAACAAGATGTTCATAAACATTTTATGTTTGATTACTTATTTTTTTTCTTAATTAAGAAGTGAACTACTTGCTGTACGTATCCACTTATATTAGATATGGTTATTTTGAAAATTTAATCATCAAAAGAAAAGATGTAAAAATAGGAATAGAGAGGTCGTAAGAGAAAAATAAAGGGCCAATTATATACATAACTAAACTCAAACAAACTCATTCCTCGGTTATTAGTCATCACTAGCGGTGCAAAATGCTAATGTGCTCCTAATAACGACCAATGCCATGTGAGTCAAACGAGGTTAAGTAAGTTTGTGCGTCTCTCATGACTTAAACTTCTAAATGATCAAAGCCCATTAGCATTTTATGTTAGGACTTAATTTCTCGGAGTTGCAGCTCCATTTGAAAACCCTCTCGTTTAATGCATGCATCTGCGTAGATGCTTTATTTTGTGTTTTTCTTTTCTTCAAAAAGTAACTGGCGCTAGGGTTAGGGCTAGGAAAATGAATCATGAATTGGGCTAGGACTAGGTAGGGTCAGGGTTTGCAACAGCTACTTAATTAAAGGATTCTGTTTTTTATCTTAAAAAGAGAACGAGAGATATCTTCGATCCCTTATCAATTACCAGATTAGGAAAATGAATCATGATGGAGGAAGGTCGCTCTCGACATGGGAAATTAATGAGCAAACAAGAGTCACAAAACCCTCCAATGGGAAGTGGTCATCTTCCTGCAGAGGGCCAGTAAAGAGCAGCGTATATTCATAATGACGTCGTCGTATTTTCAGAGGCGGGAGAAATTGAATTTCCAGACCTAGGAGTGGTCCAAGATAGCCAAGTTGTTATGAAGCTACTCCATCTGAGTGCTCCTATATTGGAGGGACACATTTCACTTGTCCCCCTATTGGTCCCATATTTTGGGTCCTTGGGGAATTTTTCTACCAACATATTCAAATATAAATCTTAACAAATCAAAAGGGCAACCGCATCTCAACTCTAGTATTAACTATTCATAAACGATCGCGTACTTCGTAATTATTACTATCAGCTTGAAGAGCTTCTCTAATCCTTACAGGCATCGGGACCACCAATATAGGATCGCTCAGATGGAGTAGCTTCATAACAACTTGGCTATCTTGGACCACTCCTAGGTCTGGAAATTCAATTTCTCCCGCCTCTGAAAATACGACGACGTCATTATGAATATACGCTGCTCTTTACTGGCCCTCTGCAGGAAGATGACCACTTCCCATTGGAGGGTTTTGTGACTCTTGTTTGCTCATTAATTTCCCATGTCGAGAGCGACCTTCCTCCATCATGATTCATTTTCCTAATCTGGTAATTGATAAGGGATCGAAGATATCTCTCGTTCTCTTTTTAAGATAAAAAACAGAATCCTTTAATTAAGTAGCTGTTGCAAACCCTGACCCTACCTAGTCCTAGCCCAATTCATGATTCATTTTCCTAGCCCTAACCCTAGCGCCAGTTACTTTTTGAAGAAAAGAAAAACACAAAATAAAGCATCTACGCAGATGCATGCATTAAACGAGAGGGTTTTCAAATGGAGCTGCAACTCCGAGAAATTAAGTCCTAACATAAAAAAGATAAGTAATCAAACATAAAATGTTTATGAACATCTTGTTTTTTATTATTGGTTTTTCTAACGGCTGAGGGACCTATTAGGAAATAAGAAAGATTCCGTGGCGCACTAATTTCTCTTCTTATCTCTCCTCTCTATATTTCTCTCATCCTCAATGCTGGGTGTCCATGGGCAACTATTAGAAAAACACTTATATTATTTAATATGGATGTTATATAAATATCGAGTTATCAAATCTTGATGTTACTTTAAAATTCATATTTTCATACATTCATATTTGAAAGTTTACTTTAAAATTCATATCTACTTTTATACTCACGAAAATTCAATTGGAAATGAATAGTGATAACTAGCTAGAATGTAACTTTTTAAACTACTATTACATTACTGCATCCAAACGCTGCTTTTTTTGGAGGGTTACGGTAGGGGGGGTTTCCATGGTGACTCATGCGCCTAGCAATTAATGTAGTAGTTTAGAGAGTATATATAGTTTATTTATAATTATCATCATTATATAAACAAGAGACCGATTTACGTTTTTTAAATTATGGAGGACGATCAGTTTTGTCATTCATCCACGTGTATATAACATCTTAATGTCATGCCTTACTATACGTATATCAAGAATTAATTCTCGATGATGATATCAAGGATCTAAGCTTTTCATTTTTTTAAAGAAAGACACAAAAAAAAAATTAGATGCGTTTTATTAGGATATATGACTTTACGTACCCCTTGGGCTGTTATGAATATTTTAAAAGATATTGGAATATTAATTGGTCGGGGGGCATGCATGTACAGGGAAGCAGGAGTATGTTATTGAGTTTTTGGTCGCACTGGGGAACAATATTGTGAGTGCAGGGCTTTGTTTTGGTCTTGCGCTACTTACATATGGATTGGTTTTTTGCCTGCAAATTAATAGTAGCTACCACGCAGACCTACGCGCTAGCCAGTAATCATGGTCACGTCCTCTCAAACATAGGCCCTCGAGTATTAATTTGGAATTTAATTTTCCTTACGCTGCCCTTTGAACAAATCATGTTGACTCATATATTGTGATTCATGAACCGTTGATGTACAGGATAAGTAAAGAACATGGAATGAGAATACTGACTTGGGACCATGGACAAGAAGGGCAAGATCCTTAGTAATGTTGCCTGACTCCACCGTTTCAACCCATGAAGACTCGAGTTTCCGGACAAATTCCAAGAGTCTATCATGCTTGTCAAGCTTTGCTCTGCACAGAAAACAATCAACAATTTCAATAAACAAACTCCATGAAAGATTTTGTAGACTAACGTCGAATTTATCATAGCAGAGTTGGTTCTATTTAACTGCTACAGGTTTAACATTACTGTCATTGCACTCTAAGAAAATTATCCAATATTCAACTTCCAAAGATTGGAAAGACTAAAGGCTACAAGTTCACGGTACAACATAGGACCACAACACTTACCTGTGTTCAAGTCGATGTGACCACGCAAAAATGTGGAAGCAATATTGTTTGTGCTAGTCTCCTGTCCCTTCTGGTCTTGTAATCAAGGAGTGAGAAATAATGCAACTTGATATCAGAGAAATAATGCAACTTGCAAAGATAAGTAATGAGAAATAATGCAACTTTAGAGCATTGATATCAGAGAACAATGCAACTTGTCATTGAACATATTAATTATATCAAAATGGACAAGACAATTTCATAAGACCATCTCCAATGGCCAACAATCTCAACAATTTTTTGATGCAATGGCAAGGCAAGTAGGAAGGCATTTGAAAAGGAGGGGAGAGAAAGTGAGGAGAAAGGCAAAATTTGCCTTCCTGTTAACTTTCAAAATGGGCCCCACATGTCATAAACTTTTTATAATTATTCTCACCTTGTTTTTAAATGACTTTTTTGATCAATAATTATTTGAAATTATTTTTTTATTTTTCACCACTATTTATTATTTTTTCAAGATCTATAAATAGAGATTAAGTTTGTGTTCTTTGGATACCAAAAAAAATTTAAATTTTTTGCTTAGTTATCATAGTTGAGTGATGTGGAGGAAAGATAAAGTGAAAAAACTTTTTGAAAAACTAGTTGTTGTGAAGTTGAAAGGCAATTGGAAAAAGCAAGTGATGTGGATGAAGAATAAAGTGAGGTGGAAGGAGAGAGAAAGACAATATTTGCCTTGCCATTGGAGATGGTCTAAGGGGGGGTTATTGGTTGGGACAAATTGGGGCCAAGTGGGAAAATTGTTCCAATGGAATAATTTTACCCTTTAGGATATTTTGAGTGGGGTAAAGTGGGATAATGGGATAATTTGAGCCTTTGATTTGATAATTCATGTGAGATAATTGATGATGTGCATCTATTAATTATTTCTAAATTAACTTATCCAATTGGTTTAGTATTTTATTTAGTATATTATTATAATATAAATATTATTTTACTTTATATTAAAATATAATATATTGTACTATACTTACAAATTACTATTATTAATTATTATATTGTATTATATTATATTATATTAGCATGCTATACTATATATAATAATTAATATAATATAATATCAATATATTTAATATAATATTTTAATAATATAATATTATGTCATATATATAATAACTATAATAATATTTTATAAATTAATTATATAATAATATATTATATAATAATATATGCTATTAAAATATTATATAATATTAAAATAAATACGTTATACTATAATTACTAATTAATATTATATAATAACATATTAAATAATACTATTAATATATGTTATTATATAATATTATTAATATATGTTATTAAAATATTATATAATATTAAAATAAATACGTTATACTATAATTACTAATTAATATTATATAATAACATATTAAATAATACTATTAATATATGTTATTATATAATATTATTAATATATGTTATTAAAATATTATATAATATTATAATAAATACCTTATACTATAATTACTCATTAATATTATATAATAATATATTACATAATATTATAAATATATGTTATTAAAATATTATATAATATTATAATAAATACGTTATACTATAATTACTATTATATAATATTATTAATAAATGTTATTAAATTATGTTATTAAAATATTAATATATGTTATATTTTATATATCATATCATATATTTATAATATAATTAGCATGTATTAGTTAAGTAATACAAAAATATTTTAAAATTATCCCAATTGTCTTCAAAGTGGAACAACATTGTTCTAATATGAAGGATGAGGTAAATTTTTACTATTGGAACAAAATTTTTGTATATGAGTGGGGTAATTTTATCCCAAGTTGTGTAATTGTCTCACTAGTGTTCCAAAAAAACCAATAACACAAAAAGGTATTATCCTTGTTTCATTGTCCTAATGAATAACACTATGAAATAGAATCCCTAAAATTATCCCATTATCCCCCAAAATGTCCCAACCAATAACCTCCCCCTAAGCAAAACATAAAATTTTCATGTTTACTTTACCTTGTTGCAATGAGGAATGAGTTATTGCAATGCTCTCATCTTCTCATTAATTATGTCTCTTCTTCTCTGTAGTCAAAAGGAACTGATAGTCAAAGCACAATACAAAAGAAACCTAAAGGAACTGACAGTCAGAGCACAATACAAAAGAAACCTAAGTATCGAATGTAAGGCAATATCACAATACAAAAGAAACCGAAGTATCGAATTCAAGGCAATAAATAACAATAGATATTACCCGCTCCGATAGATTGTGAACTTCAGCAGCACGACTTTTTCTGGTGGATGTAGACCGTTGAGTGTGCTTTTTAGCCTCAATCGATTCATATTCAGCCTCCTACAAAATTTTCAAGTTAAAGATGTAGTTATCAATAGACTGATAAAACGAAAATTCTATATAAATTACGCATAAATTTTCATAGCCAACCTCGCTATGGCATTCAGATTCCTCTGCATCTCTCCCCTTCCTCTTGCTGTTCTGATTGCTCATACTCTGCTTCCCTGTTGTCCTCCCAAAACTACAACCAGACCCACCGGATGAAGAAGTCATAGTAGTATCAAATGTATTTGCGTGAACTCCTTGAAGCGAAATCATCAGTCCTCTGCCTTTTGACTAATTATTTTACTTTCTCTTTCTTAGTAATAATTATTTTACTACATCTTTCTTATTACTAATTATTTTACTTTCTTTTTCATATATCTTCTTTTGTTTTTCTATATTTCCTACATCTAAAATGAATCAGAAAACTTCCAACTTCATTAACCTCCCAACTTTTCCTAACTTTTTGACATTAATGATTTTTTTTAGAATGGCCTCTATGAGGGTAAAAATTAGTTAATACTACTGAATTTTTATCTCCAATTTAATAAGACTCAATTAACAAATTTCCTTTTTTTCTTTTTTACCCTAACAATCAAGCAATTTCAATTGATTCAACAATATTATTAGCAACTTCCTCAGGGTGAAAGACTGATCAAGCATACAAATCCAAACTTTTTCACATAAACAGCTAGATACTTCAATCAACACTTGAGGATCACATGAAAGAACTTGAGGGGAACAAAAAAAATGCAAATTTAACATTTTTAATACAGAAAAACTCAGCAGCAACTAAACCCATCACAATAATCATCAAAATTAAGGGGCTTTAAGCACATTACCACACGTGGAAGAAGTCGTAATTGGAACCCTAGACTTCGATTCTGAATCGGATCCCAAGAATCCCACTCCAATTCCTTAGTCTTCTTCATATAAAACATATAGGACGTAGGATGATGTTACATCATCATTTCCGGCAGTGGCGGATCTACGACGTTTTCAGTGGTGGTTCAAAATATACACTAATTTTTTTTCAAATAATAGAGAAAAAATAATAAAGAAAGAGATATTAAAAGGGGAAAATTTTCTTTTTTTTAAGCAATGATTTGGCTTATATATATAAAAAAAATTATAGAAAGCCTTAAAGGAGTAGACGGAACAAAGGGATAAAAAGAAAGAAAAAGAAGAAAAAAAGAAATATAGGGGAAGTAAAAAAGAAAAGAAGCATAAAATAGAAAAGTTAAGTTGAAAATTAAAGTTTTGAAGGCTAGGAGATTCGATCTCCAGATCTCTTGCATAAGTTCTTAACCAACTTCGACCACTAGGCTGTAGATATGTTTTGTATTGTTACTGATATATATAATATATAAGGTTTCTTGAAAACCTGAGGTGGTTCAAGTGAACCACCTTGAACAAGGGTGGATCCGCCCCTGGGGAAGAGGAAAAGGGGGGAGGGGTTGGAGAGATGGAAGAGGTGGGAGAGGTGTGGAGGGAGGGTCGGGGAGATTATTGGCACCTCTTAAAATCCCCTGACTCTGAGCTTTCTAGGGGAAAGGGGAAAGGGGAAAGGGGAGCAAAATTTTGGGGGGAAAGGGGGCGGCGAAATTTTGGGGGAAAAGGCAGGGGTTGATGAGTAAATTTTTTTTTTTAAAATGGGTTATCTATCCTAGACGGAAATTTATGCTAGGATGTATCGGATATTCCATCTAGGATAGCTAACCCATTTTTTTTTTAAAAAAAAAAAATTAAAAAAACAATATATTTTGCTATCATAGACCGAAATTTTCGTTTAGGATGTTTATCCTAGACGGAATATTCTAGACGAAAGATTACTTTGAACCAACCCTTCAGGATAAAAGGAACAGCATCGCAACAAAAAAAATTAGAGAAGATTTAGGAAAAAGAAGGCATTGCTTAAACCCTAGAAATTTCAAGCAAAACCTTGAAGAAAAAAATATATAAAAATGAGAGGAAATCACTAAACTTCTCGTCTTACCAAACTCAGCCCTTTAGGGACTAAAGGAACAAAATCACAACAAGTTAAAGAAGAATGGGAAAAAAAGGACCGAATGCAGTTGCTTAAACCCTAGAAATTTAAACCAAAATTACCCAAGTTTTCGGGCTAATTTGTTTGCTTCGCTTCACTCCTCGGAAATCCTTTTTTTTTTTGTTAAGTCCCCTCTCCCTCTCAAAGTTTTATCATCTGATGTTTGTTTTTCTTTGCCTTGTCATTTATCCAACTCTTGTATGCACCTTGTTTTTTTTTCCTATCTTACTCTGAGCAGTTAGCATCCAATAAAAAAGATCTGATTTCTTCACCATAACACTCTACTTTTTATGATGTTTTCTTCTAGTCATAAAACTAATGTTATCGCATCAAAATATTTATATATATCTATATAAAATAAGAAAATGTTGTGATAAACTTCTGAATCTTTTTAATTAATGCAGAATGAGGCCTTTCTTAAAAAGGGTTTCGGAGATACAGTTTCGGACAGAAATTCTCTTGTATTTGACCCTTCTCTTGGGGATCGTATTATTTATGTAAGATTTAGTCAATCACATTATATGAGGGTACATTTTTTCATCAATTACATTTCGGTTAAATTATATTGTCAATATCTAAGCTTAATTGAATTTCTAATCTCAATTACCCTGGGGGACTTGTATGAACAACCTATCTAGTACACTCTTTGTTAGACCCTAGAGGGGGGTGATTAGGGTCTTATGCTAATCTAATCCGATTATGTGCCAATTAAAACTATTAACAGAATATCCTAGCAAGAATGAAATGCAATAAGATATATTAGCTAAGATAAGGCAATGTGAACAAAGAAATATATCCTAGCAAAGAGATATACTTTGAGATATATATATGCAAGGATATGAAACTAACACAAGGGTAAACAATATGAAATAAGATAGTGGATGATATAAATAATGAGACAATGATGATATGAGCAATGAGCACAAATATAAATAAACGCCAAAGCACACTCAAACACAATCAAATGATCACGGAGTTCGGACCTTCCGTCCTACGTCTCCGCTCTCCACTCCCGGGGAGAAATCCACTATCACAATCCGGTTTGGAAGCCGGAACTACTACACACTCGGTTTTCTAGCTAACCGAAAACTCTACAACTCACACTATTACAAACCCACTCTACACCCCCACAAGTGTTGGACCTAGCCGTGTCTCCCTCAAGTGCTCGGTTACAACCTCTCCCTAGGTTCGTCAACTGACGCCACTCCTCTTGGGACGATCCCCAACTCTCACCACACGCTCCTCTCGGTGTACAAGTATATTACAAAGTGATCTCACGATTAAGCACAATACAAAGAATGATTGTTCTCTAATAGAGAACACAATAAAAGCTCACACTCAATTGATACAACTCTCACCAACCCAAATATACTATGTATGTAAATACAATAAGCTCAAGTGGTTGTGTATGTAAACAATGAGTAAATCAAAATCAAACTAAACTCAATACAAATGCTAGCTTATAGAAATGTAAATCAAACGTATAAATAGCTAAATATGAGTTTAGAGATTCTTCTCTGAATAACAAGATGGAAAGATGAAGATTGCTCAAACAATGTAGATGATCTCCTCCACTTGTGAACCAACCAAAAACAGCTTTAAACCAAACTTAAACCCCTGTTAAAACTTTTATAAACTTGTTTAAAACATCCCATTGGTTACTGAGATAGAAGGGGGTTTGGGGGTTTATATAGGAAGAGGAAGCAGTAGCAAAAAAACCCAAAGGAAAAGACCAAACAGCCCAAGAATCAGAAATCTGATTCTGTACCAAAAGAACCGTTGGGATAAATGGTGGTGCAACAAAAACAACAGGAAAAGCTCCAGAGACTTCGGCGGTCGGCCGTGGTGGTCGACCGTGGGAAATCTCGAGCTCACGGTCGACCGCGGCGGTCGACCGTGAAAGTCTCTGCTGCCCACTGACGAAAGAACTCAGGCGCAGTCGACCGTGGCGGTTGACTGTGAACTGATATATGAAATTCCAGGTTTTAAAAATAGTTTGCTGATTTTAAAACACTGTTTAAAAATATCAAATAAATTTCAAAAATTATGAAACTTTGAAAAATGATTGTAGACATGATAATACACATGCTACAAAAACTGATTTTCTAAAAGGACTTCTCAAATGAGAAATATCATCATTTTAAAAAATAGTCCAAAACACGAAAATGTAAACATATGAATTTTGACATTTAGGCTAAACCATGTTTTGAAACTTTGCACAATAATTATGTAGACTTAATAAAATATGTATATGATTATTGTTAAGTCCAAAAACTAAGAATATAATATTTTTACAAATACAATAGAAAAATAAAACATATGAGTATGTATATGAAATATATTTGTTTCATATCTAAGTAGTTAAACCAAATCACAATAATAAATATGAAATATGTAATTTCATATTTATAACCATAAAAACCAAAACTTGTGTTGTATATATATATGACTACATATATATACAAGGAAACTAATAAAATGTGTGTGTATATGATATTGAGCTTAGAGTATCTAACACACATAATATAAAACCTAAACTAGATTACTCAAGCCGATCTTGATCTTCAATAAGCTTGACTTGGTACACTATGCAGATGAAGCTGAACTTGGATCTTGAACTTGAATTGCATAAGCATCACTCCATAATTCCGCCAACCTCCATTTGATATTATCGTTGAAGCGTTATTCCATCCATCCTCCAACACGTTGTTTGCCTAGAATAAATACGAAAACACAAATACTAGACAAACAACATTAGATGTAAATTGTTTGCTAAATCACCATCAAAACAAGAAGGCCAACACTCTTTACCTTAATTTGGGTCTTGTGACTCTTTTTTTTTTGGTCAATGAAGAATTTTATTCATTTACCAAAATGGAAAGTATTTGTACATCAGATATACAGTATATGAACTGGAAAAACAATCAAGAAATCAACAGAAAAAGAAAACTAAGGCCAGCTAAGTATATACAATGGTTTTATAGTGATATAAGCCATTCTTTTTTTTTCCGCTGGATATGAACCATTTAATATGATAGTCATGATATCAACTTTGATTTCTTTGATAATCTGCTCAACACTCTTGGATTTTGATTTGAAGAATCTGGTGTTGCGCTCCCTCCACAACCTGTAGATAGTAGAAGAAAACATCATTCTTTTCACTTTTTTCTTAAAACCTCTTCCTCTCAGCCTGTAAATGAATCAATCTAACAAGCGATTCCAGTCACAAGTCTTCCAATCGAATTGAAGCCAATCCATGATCCCATTCCAAACTGCATTCGTGAAGCTGCATTCAAAAAAGAGATGATTTCGGGATTCCAGAACAGTATCATTACATAAGCAACAGAGGCCAGTGTTGATGATTCCTCTTTTGAGCAATCGATCTCTTGTAAGAAGCCTGTTTTGTACAGCTAGCCACAGAATGAAACAGTGCTTTGGGTAGCTCAAGTTATCCCATACTGTTGTGAACCATGGAACCTTAGTAGTTGCTGGGGAAATTTTTAAATAAAGCTCAGATAAACACACTTTTGAATTCCTATGACAAGAGCTGATGATTTGCTTCAAAACATCAACACTTCCACAACTTGCAATAGCCTTATTCCTGACTTTGAGCAGTTGTTTCCAAAACCAAGAATCCCATTTTTTCACGTAACTTGCCAAATTAATGTATCTTTTAAATAGTTGCAGTGGATCCATTTTAACCACAGTAACTCCTTATGTGTATGTATATACCATATGGTTCTTAATGCAGAGGCTATGTTCCATGTATTTGCTAAGAATATCCTCAATCCTCCATATTTTTTTTCTTTACAAACTTTATCCTAAGCAACCGGTGGGGATTTAAAAGCCTAATTTGTTTTGCCCCATATGAAATCTCTACACAAATCATCAATCTTCTGCAGGACCTTTGCTGGTAAAATATAATTAGAAGTCTAAAAAATTTGAACACACAATAGTACAGTCTTTATGACATGAAGTCTACCAGCATATGACAAGTGCTTGTGCTTCAGCCAGGTTTGAAATTGACTAGAGATTTTCTGAAAAAGAGGAGTGCAATCAACGTATGACAATCTCTTGCATATTAGAGGAACACCAAGATAACTTATAGGGAAGACTCCTTTAGGAAACCCCAGGCACCTATGAATTGAGTTTTTAACAGAGTCCTCTACTCCTCCATAGAAAATAGAACATTTTGAGAGGTTGGCTTCAAGGCCAGAGTGACTCCAAAATCCTTAACACACTGATATAACTTTTGAATTGAGTAAAAATCCCCTTACAAGACAGGAGGAGGTCATCAGCAAAGGTGAGGTGTGTGATCTTGAGCTTTCCACACTTAGGATGGAACTTGAACTCCTTATCTTGCTTCAACATATTCATGTTCCTAGAGAGGTAATCAATACCCATAATAAACAAATATGGGGATAAGGGATCTCCCTGCCTCAACCCTCTTTCACCTTTGAAGTATCCATGCATAGATCCATTAAGTGAAATAGAATATTTAGGAGAAGAGATGCATATCATAATCCAATTGGTAAACTCATTAGGGAACCCCAATCCTTTCATCATGTTCTCCAGAAAATCCCAACTGATTGTATCAAAAGCTTTCCTTATGTCAATGTTTAGCATAGCTCTTGGGGATAAATGTTTCCTTCCAATGTAACATCATCTCCCACAATAGGCCATGCAGATTTGTAGAAAGAAGAGCTATAACCATCTGGTCCTGGGGCCTTATTTTCAGGGATAGAGAACACAACCAATCTGATTTCCTCTTTTGTAACAAGGCTAGTTAAATTCCTGGCTTGAATATCAGTAAGACATGGTCCACTCTGGATTATGTTAATATCAGGCTTGGTGGTTGAAATAGCTGTACCCATTAGATTCTTATAATAAGAGATGAGTTCCTTCGCGATCCCCCCCCCCCCATGTTATTATAGAGAACCATAATTCTATTGTGATGTCTGTTTGCCTTGATAACAGAATGAAAAAACTTTGTGCTTTTATCACCTTGAAGACACCAGGAAACTCTTGCTTTTTGTTGATAGAAGGATAATTCACATTCCAAGAGCTTGTTATAAGAATTAATGCAATCTTTTTCCTGTTTTATGAAAATAGAATTAAGAGGCTCAAGCTGAAGCAGATTTTGGACATTCTCCAGCTCAGTTTTGGCTCTAAGGACTTTCTCACTAATATTGTAGAAGCTCCTTTTGTTTAAATCTTTTAGTGCATTCCTTAAAAGCTTCAGCTTTGTATGAACTTTGAATATTGTATATCCTTCAATGGGGGATTGCCATATTGATGAAACTGTAGGAAGGAATTTTTCATGATTGGCCCACATTTGGAAGAACCTAAAAGGTTTTTTACCTTTGACATTGTCCTCATAGATAGACACCAGGGCAGGTGAGTGATTAGAGAAACTAGGAGACAAAAATTCAACATGGCTCGCATTGTATTCTAGTAACCAAGAATCATTTACTAAAGCCCTGTCAAGCCTACTCCAAACCCTTGTTGTGGAGTCTTGTTTGTTGTCCCAAGTAAAAAAACATCCAATGGTTTTGAGATGTATCAGATTACAGTCTTCAATAAACTGATTAAAATCCCTTGTATCTGCATCAGAAAGCATAGAGCCCACTAGCTTCTCCTCATTGCTTATCAAGGCATTGAAGTCTCCACATATAAGCCAAGGTAAATTCCCTATGTTTTGATGAATTTGAGATAATTCCGACCATAAATTTTTCCTGGCTTCCAGATGGTTGAATCAATAGACTGAAGAAATGATACAACTTAATCTTCCATCAGTGGTCTTAATAGCACATGTGACTTGATGAGCTGAAAATTTGTTTATTTGAATGTCCATAATATGTGGATCCCATAGAATTACAATCATGGCTTTATCAGTGTTATTCCCATTTGAAAACCAGTTCCAGTCTCTAGCTATCTTATTAGCAATTGATTGAACATTACCATCTTTAATCTTGGTTTTAAGAAGGGCTAGGAAAGATAAATGATATTGCATTCTGTGTAATTTCACCAAATGTTGCTTAGGGGATTTATTTAATCCCCTAACATTCCAAAAGGATAGGTTCATAAATTTGAACCCCCTCTATCAATTGTAGAGGGATAAAATCCATCAGTCAGATTTGTCAAAGGAGAGAAAGAGTTAATAGATTTACTTTTTGTTTTCTTGCTTTGACTTAGTGTCCAAGGGGTATCAAGTAAGAGATTTTCCCTTTTTCCAGAAACTGGCTGTTGAGCATGTGCAACATGCACAGATCTGAGCATTCCATCTTGTGTAGCTTCAGGTTCTTTTTCCTGCATTTTCAGAGAGTATTGTCCATCAGAATTGCTAACTGAGCCTTCAAAATTAGTCTGTGCCTGCAAAACATGCACAACATGCACGGTATTTTCCCCAGCAGAAAAACTCCTATTATTCAAGCTTCTTGTAAAAGACTGAACATGTAGAGGCTCAGATCCATGCTGAAGAGTCTGTTCAAATTGTTGCACAGGAGGATCATTTTCCTGGGGATGTTGATCATTGGCCATATTTCTAGAATCCTTATTTCTAGGATTTTCAACAACCATACTATCCTGAAGATTACTAACAGCTCTTGGCATTTGTTTAGGAACCCATCTTAGTGTCCTAGATTTTCTTTTGCAGAAACTTACTTCATGCCCAACCTGTTTGCAGTGCTCACACCATTTAGGCTTAAATTCATAGTAGACATTTTGCTTAATCAATTTTCCATTTGGTCCTTGAATAGAAATATGATCAGGAAGCTCTGATGGTAATTTTACTTCTACAAGAACCCTAGCATAGGCAAGTCTCTGTCTATTTGCCGTGAGCTTGTCTGTGGCTATTGGCTTACCAATTACACTTGCAATTTTGCTTAAGCACTTAGCATTCCATAAATTGAGTCTTAAACCTGGTAATTGTATCCACAGAGGATATATATTATCAAAACTCCTCTCAATTTCATCATCATTAGACCAATGCTTTAAGAGTAATGGCCTAGATCCAAAGAACCAATGGCCATTTTCTATGATATCACTCATTTCTTGCTCTGTATTGAACTTGAACAAGAAAATTCCTGTTTTTAAGAGAAAAACGTCAGGGGTTGCCAATGGAGCCCAAGCTTTCTTGACAAACATCTCCATAGCTTTGAATTTAGCATTTAGGCCTAGGACCTACCCAATGAGGGAAAATTCCACAAGGATTTACATTCATTCCATTCCAATTAGGAGTCAAATCAGGAATTGATTGATCTAAACCTTGAGATTGATCTAAACCTTGAGGATCAAGAGATTCAACTACAAAAACTTCATCATCAGCCTAAGAAGATCGATGAGAGCTACTCGGATCTTTACAAGAAAATGAAGACTTACAGAGATGACGATATTAGCACCTGAGGCTTAGGATCTTCAAGAAAATTTGTAGATCTAAGGATTTCTTCCATCGATTTCTTTATTTTTTTCACCTCTAGGACCCGTTGACCCCATGATTCCCAAATCTTCATCATCTTCACTGATTCTTGTATCAAGATGATCCCCAGAAGGTAGAAAGCTTGGATTTGATTCTCGTAATCCAATGCTAAGAATCTTCT
This sequence comes from Asparagus officinalis, assembly GCF_001876935.1. Taxonomy (NCBI): domain Eukaryota; kingdom Viridiplantae; phylum Streptophyta; class Magnoliopsida; order Asparagales; family Asparagaceae; genus Asparagus; species Asparagus officinalis. The sequence continues at coordinate 5,509,292 of NC_033796.1, forward strand.
TACCGCTGCTTCTCTTTTTTTTCACCATCAAGAACTCGGCGGGGGTGTATGTTAGCAGAGGAAAAAACGTCTGCTAACATGCACCATGAAGAGCCGGCCACTTTTTTGTTTCATCACGGTTGATTGTTGAAAATTCATACGTGTTTGTATTTATACGCATTTTTTTTATTTTACACGTGACGTTATGCACCCGTTTATAATTGTTTATTCCCTCAGTAACATATGCTGATTTGTTATCACATATTTGATGCATGAAGGATAATGCAACTGGTAATTGGGAGTTGCGCGGTGGGAGAGGTGGAGAGATACGGATAGGCCACTGGAGCCACAGACAAGCTCACGACAAATAGACAGAGACTTACCTATGCCAGGGTTCTTGTAGAAGTAAAATTACCATCAGAGCTTCCTGATCATATTTCTATTCAAGGACCAAATGGAAAATTGATTAAGCAAAATGTCTACTATGAATTTAAGCCTAAATGGTGTGAGCACTGCAAACAGGTTGGGCATGAAGTAAGTTTCTGCAAAAGAAAATCTAGGACACTAAGATGGGTTCCTAAACAAATGCCAAGAGCTGTTAGTAATCTTCAGGATAGTATGGTTGTTGAAAATCCTAGAAATAAGGATTCTAGAAATATGGCCAATGATCAACATCCCCAGGAAAATGATCCTCCTGTGCAACAATTTGAACAGACTCTTCAGCATGGATCTGAGCCTCTACATGTTCAGTCTTTTACAAGAAGCCTGAATAATAGGAGTTTTTCTGCTGGGGAAAATACCGTGCATGTTGTGCATGTTTTGCAGGCACAGACTAATTTTGAAGGCTCAGTTAGCAATTCTGATGGACAATACTCTCTGAAAATGAAGGAAAAAGAACCTGAAGCTACACAAGATGGAATGCTCAGATCTATGCATGTTGTACATGCTCAACAACCAGTTTCTGGAAAAAGGGAAAATCTCTTACTTGATACCCCTTGGACACTAAGTCAAAGCAAGAAAACAAAAAGTAAATCTATTAACTCTTTCTCTCCTTTGACAAATCTGACTGATGGATTTTATCCCTCTACAATTGATAGAGGGGGTTCAAATTTATGAACCTATCCTTTTGGAATGTTAGGGGATTAAATAAATCCCCTAAACAACATTTGGTGAAATTACACAGAATGCAATATCATTTATCTTTCCTAGCCCTTCTTGAAACCAAGATTAAAGATGGTAATGTTCAATTAATTGCTAAGAAGATAACTAGAGACTGGAACTGGTTTTCAAATGGGAACAACACTGATAAAGCCAGGATTGTAATTCTATGGGATCCATATATTATGTACATTCAAATAAACAGTTTTTCAGCTCAGCAAGTCACATGTGCTGTTAAGACCACTGGTGGAAGATTAAGTTGTATCATTTCTTCAGTCTATTGGTTCAACCATCTGGAAGCCAGGAAAAATTTATGGTCAGAATTATCACATATTCATCAAAACATAGGGAATTTACCTTGGCTTATATGTGGAGACTTCAATGCCTTGATAAGCAATGAGGAGAATCTAGGGGTCTCTATGCTTTCTGATGCAGATACAAGGGATTTTAATCAGTTTATTGAAAATTGTAATCTGATACATCTCAAAACCATTGGATGTTTTTTTACTTAGAACAACAAACAAGACTCCACAACAAGGGTTTGGAGTAAGCTTGACAGGGCTTTAGTAAATGATTCCTGGTTACTAGAATACAATGCGAGTCATGTTGAATTCTTGTCTCCTAGTTTCTCTGATCACTCACCTGCCTTAGTGTCTATCTATGAGGACAATGTCAAAGGTAAAAAACCTTTCAAGTTCTTCCAAATGTGGGCCAATCATGAAAAATTCCTTCCTACAGTTTCATCAATATGGCAATCCCCCATTGAAGGATATACAATGTTCAAAGTTCATACAAAGCTGAAGCTTTTAAGGACTGCACTAAAAGATTTAACAAAAGGAGCTTCTACAATATTAGTGAGAAAGTCCTTAGAGCCAAAACTGAGCTGGAGAATGTCCAAAATCTGCTTCAGCTTGAGCCTCTTAATTCCATTTTCATAAAACATGAGAAAGAATTAATTCTTATAACAAGCTCTTGGAATGTGAATTATCCTTCTATCAACAAAAAGCAAGAGTTGCCTGGTGTCTTCAAGGTGATAAAAGCACAAAGTATTTCATTCTGTTATCAAGGCAAACGGACATCACAACAGAGTTATGGTTCTCTATAATAACATGGGGGGGGGGGGGGAATGATATTGCAAAGGAACTCATCTCTTATTATAAGAATCTAATGGGTACAACTATTTCAACCACCAAGCCTGATATTAACATAATCCAGAGTAGACCATGTCTTACTGATATTCAAGCCAGGAATCTAACTAGCCCTGTTACAAAAGAGGAAATCAGATTGGCTGTGTTCTCTATCCCTGAAAATAAGGCCCCAGGACCAGATGGTTATAGTTCTTCTTTCTACAAATATGCATGGCCTATTGTGGGAGATGATGTTACATTAGAAGGAAACATTTATCCCCAAGAGCTATGCTAAACATTGACATAAGGAAAGCTTTTGATACAATCAGTTGGGATTTTCTGGAGAACATGCTGAAAGGATTGGAGTTCCCTAATGAGTTTACCAATTGGGTTATGATATGCATCTCTTCTCCTAAATATTCTATTTCACTTAATGGTTCTATGCATGGATACTTCAAAGGTGAAAGAGGGTTGAGGCAGGGAGATCCCCTATCCCCATATATGTCTATTTTAGGCATCGATTACCTCTCTAGGAACATGAATATGTTGAAGCAAGATAAGGAGTTCAAGTTCCATCCTAAGTGTGGAAAGCTCAAGATCACACACCCCACCTTTGCTGATGACCTCCTCCTGTTCTGTAAAGGGGATTTTTACTCAATTCAAGTTATATCGGTGTGTTAAGGATTTTGGAGTCACTTCTGGCCTTGAAGCAAACCTCTCAAAATGTTCTATTTTCTATGGAGGAGTAGAGGACTCTGTTAAAAACTCAATTCATAGGTGCCTGGGGTTTCCTAAAGGAGTCTTCCCTATAAGATATCTTGGTTTTCCTCTAATATGCAAGAGATTGTCATACGTTGATTGCACTCCTCTTTTTCAGAAAATCTCTAGTCAATTTCAAACCTGGTTAAAGCACAAGCACTTGTCATATGCTGGTAGACTTCATGTCATAAAGACTGTAATATTAGGTGTTCAAATTTTTTGGACTTCTAATTATATTTTACCAGCAAAGGTCCTGCAGACGATTGATGATTTGTGTAGAGATTTCCTATGGGGCAAAACAGATTAGGCTTTTAAATCCCCACTGGTTGCTTGGGATAAAGTTTGTAAAGAAAAGAAATATGGAGGATTGGGGATATTCTCAACAAATACATGGAACACAGCCTCTGCATTAAGAACCATATGGTATATACATACACATAAGGAATTACTGTGGATAAAATGGATCCACTGCAACTATTTAAAAGATACATCAATTTGGCAAGTTACAGTGAAAAAATGGGATTCTTGGTTTTGAAAACAACTGCTCAAAGTCAGGGATAAGGCTATTGCAAGTTGTGGAAGTGTTGATGTTTTGAAGCAAATCATCAGTTCTTGTCATAGGAATTCAAAAGTGTGCTTATCTGAGCTTTATTCAAAAATTTCCCCAGCATCTACTAAGGTTCCATGGTTCACAACAGTATGGGATAACTTGAGCTACCCAAAGCATTGTTTCATTCTGTGGCTAGCTGTGCAAAACAGGCTTCTTACAAGAGATTGATTGCTCAAAAGAGGAATCATCAACACTGGCCTCTGTTGCTTATGTAATGATATTGTTCTAGAATCCCTAAATCATCTCTTTTTTGAATGCAGCTTCACGAATGCAGTTTGGAATGGGATCATGGATTGGCTTCAATTCGATTGGAAGGCTTGTGACTGGAATCGGTTGTTAGATTGGTTCATTTACAGGCTGAGAGGAAGATGTTTTAAGCAAAAAGTGAAAAGAATGGCGTTTTCTTCTACTATCTACAGGTTGTGGAGGGAAGGCAACACCAGATTCTTCAAATCGAAATCCAGGAGTGTTGAGCAGATTATTAGAGAAATCAAAGTTGATATCATGACTATCATATTAAATGGTTCATATCCAGTGGAAAAAAAAAAGAATGGCTTATATCACTATAAAACCATTGTATATACTTAGCTGGCCTTAGTTTTCTTTTTCTGTTGATTTCTTGATTGTTTTTTCAATTCATATACTGAATGTCTGATGTACAAATACTTTCCATTTTGGTAAATGAATAAAATTCTTCATTGACCAAAAAAACCAATCAACCGTGATTGCTACCCATTGTAGACACGACTAATCTTATGGCCTGTGCAATATACATGCGAATAAAATGCAAATGCATAAAAGTTATAAAAGTGAACATGCTAAAGATATATTATAACATTTCATAGCAATTTAACCATTAGATTTTTAGGAACGCTACTCAAAATCTCATGGTAAACTTTATAAAGTTGAGAACCTTTTCTACCATTTATGTGGATTTGTGAGATGTACATAGATATGCAAGGATGCAAATATATATAGAGAGTGGAGGGGGATTTGACACCTCACTACCAAGCACAACTTTTTGTGCTTGGTACCAAGCATACCCATTTTTCTCATATATATATATATATATATATATATGTGGATTTGTGAGATGTACATAGATATGCAAGGATGCAAATATATATAGAGAGTGGAGGGGGATTTGACACCTCACTACCAAGCACAACTTTTTGTGCTTGGTACCAAGCATACCCATTTTTCTCATATATATATATGAGAAATATGGGTATGCTTGGTACCAAGCACAAATTTTATACTTGGTAGTGATGTGTCACATCCTCATCCACTCATTCCAATTCCC